>NC_134361.1:119681377-119984877 GCF_048569485.1 Anomaloglossus baeobatrachus
TCTATGGCCCTCCAGATCCCGCTCTCAGAGTAAGTCCCGCCCCCTCTCTTCGCTCCGGCGGCCATTTTCTCAGCATTTTCCCTGCGATCAGCACTGGTCTGCAGCATCCCTGCTGAGGTGCTTGGGGGTCCGGGCTTCGGGATCTGGAGGGAACACAAACCGCTCCAGCGGTCTGGTAAGCCACAACCTCTGGTTGTGGACCTCTGTATATATTCTCTGGGGGTCATTCTGGCAGAGCCCTCACTCCAGCAGCATGTCACACACTAGGAGCAAGGCTCCAAAGCTGTTTTCGGTATGCACTGCATGTAAGCTCCTTCTGCCGGAACCGAGCACCTATCCACATTGTGATGCCTGCTCTAACCTGACGATGCCTTAGCCTGGAATCGCACCCCCAGGGGTCTCTCGGGCTGCTCCGGCCCCTGTGGCTGACCCCCCCAGCATGGGTAGAATCCTTAACCAGGTCTATCTCCCAGTCTTTTGCTGACTCCATGGGACATTTGTCCAGGACTTTGCTGAGCATGCATCAGCCCCCTTCAGAGGGTGCCTCTGCTGCTAGGTCTCTCTCAGGACCGGAGCTCACAGAGGATTCATCCTCTGGTCCCAGGCCCCGTGTTTCTAAAAAGAGACGCAGGGCTCCCTCTCCTTCCTCGTCCCGCGGCTCTGTCTCAGAAGCTGACTCGCATGACGAGGAGGATGCCTTTACTGGGGGCTCGGAGACTACCTCCATGTGCCCCATTGGTCTATCCGAAAGTGACTCAGATGTTAGTGATTTGATTGCGTCCATTAATTATGTTCTGGATCTCAATCCGCCAGTATCAGAGGAACAACCCTCTCTGGCAGAAAAGCACCAGTTTACCTCGCCTAAGAGGACAAAGAGTGTGTTCTTTAACCACTCCAGTTTTCAGGCCGCTGTGACCAAGCCCAGGGCCTGCCCTGACAAACGCTTCCCAAAGCGTGGTTCTGATGACCGTTTTCCCTTTCCACCTGAGGTGGTCAAGGAGTGGGCTCATTCACCAAAGGTAGACCCCCCGGTGTCTAGAATCTCAGCCCGGACCGTTGTATCAGTGGCTGATGGCACCTCGCTTAAGGATTCCACTGACCGCCAGGTTGACCTTCTGGCCAAATCTGTATATGAGGCGGCAGGGGCCTCGTTCTCCCCGACTTTTGCAGCAGTGTGGGCTCTCAAAGCCATCTCTGCTTCTCTGGAGGAGATGCATTCCCTCACTAAGGAATCTATGCCTGAGATGGTTACCTTAACTGCTCAGGCTTCAGCTTTCTCATCCTATGCCATGTCTGCCATGCTGGAGGCTTCTCACCGCACTGCGGTGGCTTCGGCTAATTCCCTCGCTATCCGCAGGATCTTGTGGCTTCGAGAGTGGAAGGCAGATGCTTCTTCAAAGAAGTACCTTGCTGGACTCCCCTTTGCTGGGTCGCGGCTGTTCGGTAAACAGCTGGATGAAATTATTAAGGAAGCTACTGGCGGGAAGAGTACTTCCATGCCACAAACCAAAACCAGGAAACCTGTCCAGGGTAGGAATCAGTCGAGGTTTCGTTCCTTTCGTTCCTCTAACTGGTCATCCTCTAAGCCCTCGGCCTCGTCCGCTAACTCAGCTAAGGACCAAAAATCCAACTGGCGCACAAAAGCGCGTCCACAGAAGACCGCAAGAGCGGCTGCCACTAAGGCAGCCTCCTCTTGACTATCTGTCCGTGCCAGCAACGTCCTTAGTCGGTGGCAGGCTCTCCCTCTTTGGCGACGCGTGGTTTCAACACGTCTCCGATCAGTGGGTGCGGGATATCATCTCCCACGGCTACAGGATAGAATTTTCTTCCAGCCCGCCAAACAGATTTTTTCTGTCAACTCCCCCCTGCTCCAAGGCCGTCGCCTTCTCTCAGGCCGTGGCATCCTTGCAGGCCAACGGAGTAATTGTACCGGTTCCCGCCCGGGAACGGTTCAGAGGTTTCTACTCAAATCTCTTCCTAGTCCCCAAAAAGGACGGTTCCTTCCGGCCCATCCTGAATCTCAAGCTTCTCAACAAGCATGTTCAGGTACGGCATTTTCGCATGGAGTCTCTGCGGTCAGTCATTGCCTCAATGACCCAAGGGGATTTCCTGGCATCCATCGACATCAGAGATGCCTATCTGCATGTGCCAATTGCAGTTTCACACCAGCGTTGGCTACGTTTTGCAATCGGAGAGGAACATTTCCAATTCGTGGCTCTCCCCTTCGGGTTAGCCACGGCCCCTCGGGTATTCACCAAGGTCATGGCAGCAGTGGTTGCGGTTCTGCACCTCCAGGGGTTGGCAGTGATTCCTTACCTGGACGACCTTCTTGTCAAGGCTTCATCCAGCGTGGACTGTCAGCGGAGTGTCTCGCTCACTCTCGCCACTCTAGCCCAATTCGGGTGGCTTGTCAATCTGCCAAAATCCACTCTGACTCCGACCCAGAGGCTCACGTACTTAGGGATGCAGTTCGAGACTTTGCCGGCACTTGTGAAGTTGCCCTTAGTCAAACAGCAGTCCCTCCAACTGGCGGTGCGCTCTCTGCTGAGACCCCGCCGTTATTCCCTCAGGCGCCTGATGCAGGTGCTGGGTCAAATGGTGGCGTCAATGGAGGCTGTTCCCTTTGCCCAGTTCAATCTGCGTCCCCTGCAGCTGGACATTCTCCGCTGTTGGGACAAGCGGCCTTCCTCCTTGCACAGGTTGGTGGCTCTGTCGCCACGGACCAGGAGTTCTCTTCAGTGGTGGCTTCGGCCCCTCTCTCTGTCGCAGGAACGCTCCTTCCTGGCCCCGTCCTGGGTGATTCTCACCACGGATGCCAGCCTATCCGGCTAGGGAGCGGTATATCTCCACCACAGAGCACAGGGCACTTGGACTCCGTCCGAGTTAGCCCTTTCAATCAATGTGCTGGAAACCAGAGCTGTGCTTCTAGCTCTCCTAGCCTTTCACCACCTGTTGGCGGGCAGGCACATTCGAGTCCAGTCAGACAACGCGACAGCGGTTGCCTACATCAATCACCAAGGCGGGACACGCAGCCGCCTGGCAATGTTGGAAGTCCAACGCATTCTTCAATGGGCGGAGGACTCCAAGTCCACCATATCCACAGTCCACATCCCAGGCGTAGAAAACTGGGAGGCAGATTATCTCAGCCGTCAAACCGTGGATGGTGGCGAGTGGTCCCTGCACCCGGCAGTTTTTCAGTCAATCTGCCGCAAATGGGGCACTCCGGACGTGGACCTAATGGCATCCCGTCACAACAACAAGGTTCTGGTTTACGTGGCTCGCTCCCACGATCCTCAGGCATTCGCCGCGGACGCTCTGGTTCAAGACTGGTCCCAGTTTTGTCTGTCCTACGTGTTTCCCCCTCTAGCTCTCTTGCCCAGAGTCCTGCGCAAGATCAGAATGGAGGGCCGTCGAGTCATCCTCATTGCACCGGACTGGCCCAGGCGAGCTTGGTACCCAGACCTGCTCCATCTGTCCGTAGAGATGCCGTGGCATCTTCCGGACCGTCCAGACCTTCTCTCACAAGGTCCGTTTTTCCGCCAGAATTCTGCGGCTCTCAGATTGACGGCGTGGCTCTTGAGTCCTGGATCTTGACGACTTCTGGTATCCCTCCTGAAGTCATCTCCACTATGACTCGGGCCCGTAAGTCTTCCTTCGCCAAGATCTATCACAGGACTTGGAAAATTTTCCTGTCCTGGTGTCGCTCTTCCGGCCATCCTCCTTGGCCATTTTCCTTGCCGACCCTTCTGTCCTTTCTACAGTCCGGTCTACAGCTGGGACTGTCCCTCAACTCTCTTAAGGGACAAGTCTCAGCTCTGTCAGTGCTGTTCCAGCGGCGTCTCGCCCGGCTGGCTCAGGTCCGCACCTTCATGCAGGGCGCGTCTCACATCATTCCGCCTTACCGGCGGCCCTTGGATCCCTGGGACCTTAACTTGGTCCTCACGGTTTTGCAGAAACCCCCCTTTGAGCCTCTTAGGGAGGTTTCTTTGTTTCGTCTTTCACAGAAAGTGGTCTTTCTAGTGACCATAACTTCCCTCAGGAGAGTCTCTGATTTGGCTGCGCTCTCTTCGGAGTCACCTTTTTTGGTTTTTCATCAAGACAAGGTGGTTCTCAGTCCGACTCCTGACTTTCTTCCTAAGGTGGTCTCTCCTTTCCACCTTAACCAGGACATTACCCTACCTTCCTTTTGTCCGGCTCCTTTTCATCGCTTTGAAAAAGCGTTGCATACTTTGGATCTGGTGCGTGCGCTCCGGATCTATGTGTCTCGCACCGCTGTTCTTAGGCGGTGCACCTCTCTTTTTGTGCTAACCACAGGTCGGCGCAAGGGCCTCTCTGCTTCTAAGCCGACCTTAGCCCGTTGGATTAGGTCGACCATTTCGGACGCCTACCAGTGTTCTCAGGTGCCTCCCCCGCCGGGGATCAAGGCACACTCGACCAGAGCTGTCGGTGCCTCTTGGGCTTTCAGGCACCAGGCTACGGCTCAACAAGTCTGTCAGGCTGCCACTTGGACTAGCCTGCATACCTTTTCGAAGCACTACCAAGTGCATGCTCATGCTTCGGCAGATGCGAGCTTGGGCAGACGCATCCTTCAGGCGGCTGTCGCCCACTTGTGAAGTTAGGTTCTGCCTACTTCTTAGTTTTTTTGTTTATTTCCGACCCATGGACTGCTTTGAGACGTCCCATGGTCTGGGTCTCCCATAGGAACGATAAAGAAAAAGAAAATTTTGTCTACTTACCGTAAATTCTTTTTCTTATAGTTCCGTATTGGGAGACCCAGCACCCTCCCTGTTGCCTGTTGGCACTTTCTTGTTCCGCGTGTTATCACCGGCTGTTGTCGTGGACAGAGTCTCCGGTTGTTCCGGTTCTTGCTCTGTTTTTACTTGTGGGTGGCTATTCTCCTTCAGCTTTTGCACTAAACTGGCTAGATCTGGTTCTCCAGGGGGTGTATAAGCTCAGAGGGAGGAGCTACACTTTTTAGTGTAGTACTTTGTGTGTCCTCCGGAGGCAGAAGCTATACACCCATGGTCTGGGTCTCCCAATACGGAACTATAAGAAAAAGAATTTACGGTAAGTAAACAAAATTCTCTTTTTTAAAAAAAAGTGTAAAATAAACAATAACTTTTGTTCAACTTCACAATTGTGTCCCACTTGTTGATTCTTCACCATAACATTAACATTTTTATCTTTATGTTTGAAGCCTGAAATGTGGGAAAAGGTTGAAAAATTCAAGGGGGCCGAATACTTTCGCAAAGCACTGTACACACCATGACGGAGGGGCCCTGTGTATGGAAGAACTATGGCATATATACTGTAATTCCTTTATTAACCAGTTTGGGCTCATACCTGCTGGAAATGCTGCAAATAATTTTGTTGGAAAATTTGTAAGATAAATCCACGCCGAATCATGATATTCTGCAGAATTTCATAATACACACCTGACTGAGGGTCATCTGCCGAATGATGTCTCCTCCTACTTCTCTCATTGTTCTAATTTTCTCATGTTATAATTTTCAATTTGAGAGAAACAGGAGGAGACGTCATTTGGCAGATGACCACACATTGCAAATCGCATGTAAGCGATCAGATGACAACCACTCGAATGCGCAGGTGAAATCCTAACAGTGCATATTACACACCTTTAGGATATGGTAGGTCAATATTCAGAATTATTTGTGACAGGTACAGGGCATATATAGGGTGTATAATAAATATATACAGTTATGTCTCGGTTTTCGTTTATAATCCGTCTGAATACAATCAATGAAAACCGAAACCAAAGCAATTATTTCCATAGGAATCCATGTAAATCCAACAAATTCGTTTTAGACACTCTAAAATACATAAAAAAAACACATTTTATAGGGAATAAAGATAGTGTCTAATACTAAAAACAATGAGAAATGAATATTAAAGGAATATAAAAGGAATATTAAATGAATATAAAACATTAATGTAAAGAATAAATACATTTTATTTTACATTTCTGACATATATTTTGAAACTGACGCTCGGGGAGACACTCACAAAATGCCAGCGCAGGAGAATGTATGGATCACCCTTTGTTGTTGCAAAAATAGCAGCGTAGTCACGTGGGCATGCAGATAAAAACAGACGAAAACCGAGGTAAGTTTTTAGTAAAGAAGATCAACGACATCCGAAACAAACGATAACCGAGATCAACGAAAACCAAGGTACCACTGTATATGTATTACCCCTACATATGCTCTGTAGCCACTCTGGCCACAGCTGCAGGGCACACTGGCATCACGTCACAGGCCCCCCCCTAATGTCATTACACCTATCCCGGGCCCACAGCAGCAGCCCCTACACAGCCTCCTAGACACAGCAGTTGCCCCCACACAGCCTCCTCCACACAGCAGGAGCCTCTACATAGCTTCCTATACTCAGCAGCAGCCCCTACACAGCCTCCTGCACACAGCAGGAGCCACTACACAGCCCCCTGCACACAGCAGGAGCCCCTACACGGCCTCCTATGCACAGCAGGAGCCCCCACATGGCCTCCTATGCACAGCAGGAGCCCCCACACGGCCTCCTCGGCACAGCAGGAGCCCCCACAGGGCCTCCTAGGCACAGCAGGAGCCCCCACAGAGCCTCCTAGGCACAGCAGGAGCCCCCACAGAGCCTCCTAGGCACAGCACGAGCCCCCACACAGCCTCTTATGCACAGCACGAGCCCCCACACAGCCTCCTATGCACAGCACGAGCCCCCACACTGCCTCCTATGCACAGCACGAACCCCCACACAGCCTCCTATGCACAGCACGAGCCCCCACACAGCCTCCTCTTCACAGCACGAGCCCCCACAGAGACCCCTCTTCACAGCACGAGCCCCCACATAGCCTCCTCTTCACAGCACGAGCCCCCACACAGCCTCCTCTTCACAGCACGAGCCCCCACACAGCCTCCTCTTCACAGCACGAGCCCCCACACAGCCTCCTCTTCACAGCACGAGCCCCCACACAGCCTCCTCTTCACAGCACGAGCCCCCACACAGCCTCCTCTTCACAGCACGAGCCCCCACACAGCCTCCTCTTCACAGCACGAGCCCCCACACAGCCTCCTATGCACAGCACGAACCCCCACACAGCCTCCTATGTACAGCACGAGCCCCCACACAGCCTCCTTTTCACAGCACGAGCCCCCACAGAGCCCCCACTTCACAGCACGAGCCCCCACACAGCCTCCTCTTCACAGCACGAGCCCCCACACAGCCTCCTCTTCACAGCACAAGCCCCCACACAGCCTCCTCTTCACAGCACAAGCCCCCACACAGCCTCCTCTTCACAGCACGAGCCCCCACACAGCCTCCTTTTCACAGCACGAGCCCCCACACAGCCTCCTCTTCACAGCACGAGCCCCCACACAGCCTCCTCTTCACAGCACGAGCCCCCACACAGCCTCCTTTTCACAGCACGAGCCCCCACACAGCCTCCTCTTCACAGCACGAGCCCCCACACAGCCTCCTATGCACAGCACGAACCCCCACACAGCCTCCTATGTACAGCAGGAGCCCCCACACAGCCTCCTATGTACAGCAGGAGCCCCCACACAGCCTCCTATGCACAGCACGAGCCCCCACACAGCCTCCTATGCACAGCACGAGCCCCCACACAGCCTCCTATGCACAGCGCGAGCCCCCACACAGCCTCCTATGCACAGCGCGAGCCCCCACACAGCCTCCTATGCACAGCGCGAGCCCCCACACAGCCTCCTCTTCACAACACGAGCCCCCACACAGCCTCCTCTTCACAGCACGAGCCCCCACACAGCCTCCTATGCACAGCGCGAGCCCCCACACAGCCTCCTCTTCACAGCGCGAGCCCCCACACAGCCTCCTCTTCACAGTGCGAGCCCCCACACAGCCTCCTCTTCACAGCACAAGCCCCCACACAGCCTCCTCTTCACAGCACGAGCCCCCACACAGCCTCCTCTTCACAGCACGAGCCCCCACACAGCCTCCTCTTCACAGCAGCAGCCCCTACACAGCCTCCTGCGCACAGCAGAAGCCCCCACACAGCTTCCTATGCACAGCCTCCACACAGCCTCCTCTTCACAGCACGAGCCCCCACACAGCCTCCTCTTCACAGCACGAGCCCCCACACAGCCTCCTCTTCACAGCACGAGCCCCCACACAGCCTCCTCTTCACAGCAGCAGCCCCTACACAGCCTCCTGCGCACAGCAGAAGCCCCCACACAGCTTCCTATACACAGCAGGAGCCCCCACACAGCCTCATCTTCACAGCACGAGCCCCCACAAAGCCTCCTATGCACAGCAGCAGCCCCTACACAGCCTCCTATACACATACACAGCAGGAGCTCCCACACAGCCTCCTATGCACAGCAGGAGCTCCCACACAGCCTCCTATGTACAGCAGGAGCTCCCACAAAGATTCCTATGCACAGCAGGAGCTCCCACAAAGATTCCTACGCACAGCAGGAGCCCCTACACATCCTCTGATAGAGCAGGAGCCCCCACACAGCCTTCTGTACACAGCAGAAGCCCCCACACAGCTTCCTATACACATACACAGCAGGAGCTCCCACACAGCCTCCTATGCACAGCAGGAGCTCCCACACAGCCTCCTATGCACAGCAGGAGCTCCCACACAGCCTCCTATGCACAGCAGGAGCTCCCACACAGCCTCCTATGTACAGCAGGAGCTCCCACAAAGATTCCTACGCACAGCAGGAGCCCCTACACATCCTCTGATAGAGCAGGAGCCCCCACACAGCCTTCTGTACACAGCAGGAGCCTCCACACAGCCTCCTCTTCACAGCACGAGCCCCCACACAGCCTCCTCTTCACAGCACGAGCCCCCACACAGCCTCCTCTTCACAGCACGAGCCCCCACACAGCCTCCTATGCACAGCACGAACCCCCACACAGCCTCCTATGTACAGCACGAGCCCCCACACAGCCTCCTTTTCACAGCACGAGCCCCCACAGAGCCCCCACTTCACAGCACGAGCCCCCACACAGCCTCCTCTTCACAGCACGAGCCCCCACACAGCCTCCTCTTCACAGCACAAGCCCCCACACAGCCTCCTCTTCACAGCACAAGCCCCCACACAGCCTCCTCTTCACAGCACGAGCCCCCACACAGCCTCCTTTTCACAGCACGAGCCCCCACACAGCCTCCTCTTCACAGCACGAGCCCCCACACAGCCTCCTCTTCACAGCACGAGCCCCCACACAGCCTCCTTTTCACAGCACGAGCCCCCACACAGCCTCCTCTTCACAGCACGAGCCCCCACACAGCCTCCTATGCACAGCACGAACCCCCACACAGCCTCCTATGTACAGCAGGAGCCCCCACACAGCCTCCTATGTACAGCAGGAGCCCCCACACAGCCTCCTATGCACAGCACGAGCCCCCACACAGCCTCCTATGCACAGCACGAGCCCCCACACAGCCTCCTATGCACAGCGCGAGCCCCCACACAGCCTCCTATGCACAGCGCGAGCCCCCACACAGCCTCCTATGCACAGCGCGAGCCCCCACACAGCCTCCTATGCACAGCGCGAGCCCCCACACAGCCTCCTCTTCACAACACGAGCCCCCACACAGCCTCCTCTTCACAGCACGAGCCCCCACACAGCCTCCTATGCACAGCGCGAGCCCCCACACAGCCTCCTCTTCACAGCGCGAGCCCCCACACAGCCTCCTCTTCACAGCGCGAGCCCCCACACAGCCTCCTCTTCACAGCACAAGCCCCCACACAGCCTCCTCTTCACAGCACGAGCCCCCACACAGCCTCCTCTTCACAGCACAAGCCCCCACACAGCCTCCTCTTCACAGCAGCAGCCCCTACACAGCCTCCTGCGCACAGCAGAAGCCCCCACACAGCTTCCTATGCACAGCCTCCACACAGCCTCCTCTTCACAGCACGAGCCCCCACACAGCCTCCTCTTCACAGCACGAGCCCCCACACAGCCTCCTCTTCACAGCACGAGCCCCCACACAGCCTCCTCTTCACAGCAGCAGCCCCTACACAGCCTCCTGCGCACAGCAGAAGCCCCCACACAGCTTCCTATACACAGCAGGAGCCCCCACACAGCCTCATCTTCACAGCACGAGCCCCCACAAAGCCTCCTATGCACAGCAGCAGCCCCTACACAGCCTCCTATACACATACACAGCAGGAGCTCCCACACAGCCTCCTATGCACAGCAGGAGCTCCCACACAGCCTCCTATGTACAGCAGGAGCTCCCACAAAGATTCCTATGCACAGCAGGAGCTCCCACAAAGATTCCTACGCACAGCAGGAGCCCCTACACATCCTCTGATAGAGCAGGAGCCCCCACACAGCCTTCTGTACACAGCAGAAGCCCCCACACAGCTTCCTATACACATACACAGCAGGAGCTCCCACACAGCCTCCTATGCACAGCAGGAGCTCCCACACAGCCTCCTATGCACAGCAGGAGCTCCCACACAGCCTCCTATGCACAGCAGGAGCTCCCACACAGCCTCCTATGCACAGCAGGAGCTCCCACACAGCCTCCTATGTACAGCAGGAGCTCCCACAAAGATTCCTATGCACAGCAGGAGCTCCCACAAAGATTCCTACGCACAGCAGGAGCCCCTACACATCCTCTGATAGAGCAGGAGCCCCCACACAGCCTTCTGTACACAGCAGGAGCCTCCACACAGCCTTCTGTACACAGCAGGAGCCCCCACACAGCTTCCTATACACATACACAGCAGGAGCTCCCACACAGCCTCCTATGCACAGCAGGAGCTCCCACACAGCCTCCTATGCACAGCAGGAGCTCCCACACAGCCTCCTATGCACAGCAGGAGCTCCCACACAGCCTCCTATGCACAGCAGGAGCTCCTACACAGCCTCCTATGTACAGCAGGAGCTCCCACAAAGATTCCTACGCACAGCAGGAGCCCCTACACATCCTCTGATAGAGCAGGAGCCTCCACACAGCCTTCTGTACACAGCAGGAGCCTCCACACAGGCTCCTATACACAGAGGTTGCCTAAACATAGCCTCCTTTATAAAGCAGGGGCCCCACATTGCCTCCTATATATAGCAGGGGCCCCCCCACAGCCTCCTATGCACAGCAGGAGCTCCCACACAGCCTCCTATGCACAGCAGGAGCTCCCACACAGCCTCCTATGTACAGCAGGAGGTCCCACAAAGATTCCTATGCACAGCAGGAGCTCCCACAAAGATTCCTACGCACAGCAGGAGCCTCTACACATCCTCTGATAGAGCAGGAGCCTCCACACAGGCTCCTATACACAGAGGTTGCCTAAACATAGCCTCCTTTATAAAGCAGGGGCCCCCACATAGCCTCTTATAGATAACAGGAGCCCACACAGATCCCATATAGACATAAAAAAAATTATACTCCCCTAATCCTGATTCCCAGCACTGCAGTCTCAGTCTTCTCTTCTATGGTGGCCTCCAGAGGCAGCGCGATACAATGATGTCACCGTGCTGTGCTCGTGGGCATACAGTCTCCTAAGCCACAGGCCTGTAGCGATCTGCAGCTTAGGAGACGGGCAGTGATAGAGCATGGAGCTATGTGCTCTGTCACAGGATTGAACTGCATTGGGGCAACGCGACACCAACACAGTTCAGTGCGGGGGTTGCAGAAGATTCAGGGCTTCGGGCAACAAGTTCTGGGCTGGAGCCCCGAATATTTGATTCTAGCGGCGCCCCTGCCGGCGGGTCCCTTTTTATGTTCAGTTGGAGAGCCCACCGGGGCAGTGACCAGTGTCTCAGTGTGCCAGATCGATGCTGTATAGATGATAGATAGACAATTAGATATCAAACAAACAGATCGATAGATAGATAATAGGTAGACAAATGGATATCAGACAGGCCGATAGACAGAATAGAGCGATAGATGGATAATAGACAGATTGATACTAGACAGACAGATATATAATAGAAAGATAGATGGACAGACAGACAGATATATATATATATATATAATAGAGAGATATATAGATAGATAATAGAGAGATGGATCAACAGATCGATAGACAGACAAGACAAAGAGATAATAGACAATAGATGGATGGATAGATAAACAATTTAGAGATCGATAGATGGATACAGATATATAATAGACAGATTGATGGATAGCTAGAAAGACCGAGACATATATAATAGAGAGATAGAAAGTCGGATAGAAAGACATATATATATACCGTAACAGAGACATAGATAAATAAGTATATCTATGATTGAGAAATAGATATGACAGATAAAATAGATAATAATAATATTTATTCATTTATATAGCGCTGTTAATTCCACAGCGCTTTACATAAATGATAGATAATAGAGATGGATAGATATAGATAATAGGTAGATAATAGACATATAGATAGATGATAGATAGACATATAGGTAGATAATACAGACAGACAGCCAGAATGGATGTATAGACAGGCAGATAGATATTGCACAGTATACAGGACACACACGTTATCATCACACACACAGACAGCACATAATTTATTACAGATATGACACACATCACATTACCGTATACTCACATATAGTATACTTCCTGGACTCCAGGTCAGTGGATCTTTAGTAGCAGCATCTTCGGCAGTGCAGGCGCCCCTCCCCCCTCTCTCTGGTGAAGAAGGAAGCAGACAGGACACAGAAGGGGAGGGCGCCCTCTTCTGGAGCCTGTGCAGCGTGGGAGAACACAGGATGCAGAGCCTAGAGCAGGGGAGGGTGCCTTCTGCTGGAGCCTGTGCACCGAAGGAGCAGTAAAGTGAAAGTGAATTGCTGCTCCCTGGGCGCCCCCTTTGTATTCTGCTGGCCGGCACCCTGTGCGACCGCACCACTCGCACATAGGTAAAGCTGGCTATGCACAGGAGTCCCTTATTGCCCACAATGAGAGCTCGCCTACACCCCCTGAGTGGGCCACAGCGCTATTACAGTTGGTGGTCACCCTAACCAAGATTTCCCAGATCTTGGTCTCTGTCATGGAGCGGCTGCCTATTTCTGTCATCTACCTCTGGTGGTCCGTTCGCTTCTCAGGGTGAATTGGACTTTCCATCTTATACTCTCCCGCATGGCAGATTGAGTAAGAGATCCAAAAAAAGGATGCCTAGCTACTCCTCTTTTTAGGTCTCTCTATCTTTCCAAGTCTTTCAGAATAGCTTCCATCTCTCGCTCTTCCTCCTGCACCACAGGCTTCTCAGGAAGCAGACCATCATCCAGAGTAACATTGAGAGCTATACTCCGAACAGCTTTCCAAGCTATGCGGCATGATTGCAGTCTGGTGCTTGCAGTGAATCAAACCCTCTGGTTTCCTGACTTCCTACCAATACAGTTTTTTCCCTCCTTGAAGGAGCCTCTCTCAAGGATTCCACCAACATTCACATTGAGTTTCTAGCCAAGTCTGCATTAGAAACCACAGGATCCAATCTCTGCCTGGCCTTTGCTTCTACTTGGGTCTTTAGATCAGTTTCTGCATAAACTACTACGTCAGGGTATTCTATCTGGGACCCCAACTGATGAGCTAATGGACCTGGCCAACCAAATAGATTACTTAATCTCCCGTCCGCTAACCTGTATACTGCCGGGTGTCCAGCCTTAGCGCCCAGCAATATCGTGGCCATCTGCTGGTCCCTATGGCTTAAGGCATGGAACTCTGATGCAGCATCTAAGAAGACTCTCACCAGTATTTCCTTCCAGGTTTCCCAGCTCTTTAGAGCCCAGTTAGGTAAAATCATTTCGGATGCCACAAGTGGAAAGAGCACTTTGCTTCCTCAACAAAAGCCCAAGCACTCTTTTCCTAGAACTTCAACTCTTTATCTGTCATCCGTTTTTGTCTTCAGGGATCTCCCGTTGTCAGAAGAGCTAGGTGCAGTCCCATCCTTTAGTTCACGTGAGTATCAAGGCAAATCAACATCCAGATGTCACAGATTTTCCTCCGAATGACGGGTTGCTTCCACCTAGGGAACTTTCCAAGGCGCTCGCTTGGCTGTGAGTAGTATAAGATGCCTGCGTCATAGGAAGTAGTCTCTTCTAAGTACAAAATAGACTTCTCTCTCCCTTGGTCTCACTTTTTCCAGTCCCACCCAGAGGGGGACTCCATATTTTTTTTTTCAAGACCATTTCTTCCCTCTGCCAATCGGGCATCATCATTCTCGTCCGATTCCCACAAGCGCTCTTCACGTTTCTATTCAAACTTGTTTGTGTTTCCAAAGAAGGATGGCTCTGTCAGTCCTATCCTGGACCTCAGACACTTGAACAAGCATGTCTGCCTACAGCATTTCAGAATGGAGTCTCACTCCGTCATGGCCTCAAAGGAACCAACAGAGTTCCTCTGCTCGGTGGATATTGAGGGATGCGTACCTTCCCATCCACATTTTTCCAGTGCACCAAAGATTCCTGTATTTTGCAATTCGAGACTTTTCACTTTCGGTTCACAGCCCTTCCCTCATGGCTCCCAGAATCTTCAGGTGATGGTGTCTGGCCACCATTCCAGCCAAGGGGATCACAGTCATCCCTTATTAGAATGACATTCTTATCAAGGCTCCCTCCTTCCAAATTTGTTCCGAGAGTCTCCATATCACTCGCGACACTGTAACCCGTCTCGGCTGGATCATCAACAGATCGAAGTCGTTTCTGATCCTGGCCCGGCATCAGATTTTTGTAGGAATGCTGTTCGATACTTCATGCGCAAGAGTCTTCCTTCCATAAGAAAAGGTCTCTGCCCTGCTTCAAGGGATACACTCTCTCATCCTCACTTAACCGCGATCACTTTGGTTCTACATGAGTGTGTTGCAGAAGATGGTAACCATGATAGCAGCAGTTCCATTTGCACAGTTTCACACCCGACAGCTTCAACTTGCTCTTCTGTGTCAATGGGACAGGACTGCATTATTGCTAGACCGACTCCTTATTTATCTTCTACCCACCTCCCGAGGATCATTGCAGATCATTTCTCGTCATTGGCAGGACCTTCTTTCGGATCCCTAAATCTGTATTCAGCCCGACAACCCCACAGCCATGGCATAGATCAACCACCAGGGTGGAACTCTGAGCAAGACAGTCATATCCAGAGGTATCGCGCATCCTATCATTATCTCTGAACCCAGCAGTTTTCGACCAGATCTGTCAGAGATGGAGAACACCGAACGTATAGCTCATGGTGTCCAGAAGAAACAACCAGGTCCCTTGGTTCATGTCTCCGTCCTGCGACCCACTCACTTTCAACTTTGATGCTCTTTCACTTCCATATTCCCAGTCATTGCTAGTCATTCTCGTAGCCCGAGACTGGCCCAGAAACACCTGGTACGCGGAGATAATCAATCTTGCAGACATTCCTTGGAAGCTTCCAGACCATCCAGATCTTCTTTCCCAGGTCATTCAAACCATGAGTAAGGCAAGGAAGCCCTCTTTCTCCTGTATCTAACAGCACCTTGCACTTTAACGAGGATATTGTTCTGCCCATCTCCTTCTCATCCTCTGGAGTGAGCTTTATACAAACTGGATCTTGTAAGTGCTACCGGTCTCTATCTTTCCAGGATGGAATCTTCCAGATGTTTGGAATCACTGTTCGTGGTTCCCGATGGCCATTGCAGGGGACTGCCTGTTCCCAAGGCCACCATTGCTCATTGGATCTCATCTGCCATCTTTGAAACAAATCAATTAAAGGATAGACTGACCCTGCTCAAGGTCACTGCTCATTCTTTCCATGCAGTAGGGGCCTCCTGGGCTGTCCATCATAAAACCTTGATGTCAAAGCTCTGCAATGCTGCTACCTCATCCTCAGTTTTTTTAAGTTTTAAAGAGGGCACACTTTTGCCTCAACAAATGCCATTCTAGGCAGGAAGCTTGGCTTCCATCTATTTTGTTCCACTGTCAGGACTGTTTTGGGACATCAAATAGTTTCCTGTTCTACCCCCCCCCCTCCCCCACATGAAGCCAAAGAGAAAAGATGATTTTGGGTACTTAGGGGTACTTCTCACATAGCGAGATCGCTGCTGAGTCACGGTTTTTGTGACGCACCAGTGACCTCATTAGCGATCTCGCTGTGTGTGACACTGAGCAGCGATCTGGCCCCTGCTGTTAGATCGCTGCTTGTTACACACAGTGCTGGTTCATTTTTTGGACGTTGCTCTCCCGCTGTGAAGCACACATCGCTGTGTTTGACAGCGAGAGAGCAACGATCTGAATGTGCAGGGAGCCAGCGTCTGGCAGCCTGCGGTAAGCTGTAACCAAGGTAAATATCGGGTAACCAAGCGAAGCCCTTTGCTTGGTTACCCGATATTTACCTTGGTTACTAGCGTCCGCCGCTCTCAGGCTGTCAGTGCCGGCTCCCTGCTTCCTGCACAAGTAGCCGGAGTACACATCGGGTAACTAAGCAAAGCGGTTTGCTTATTAACCCGATTTGTACTCTGGCTAGAAGTGCAGGGAGCCAGCGCTAAGCGGTGTGCGCTGGTAACCAAGGTAAATATCGGGTAACCAAGCGCTTGGTTACCCCACATTTACCTTAGTTACCAAGCGCAGCATCGCTTCCACGCGTCGCTGCTGGCTGGGGTCTCGGCACTGGTCGCTGGTGAGATCTGCCTGATTGACAGCTCACCAGCGACCATGTTGCGACGCACCAGCGATCCTGACCTGGTCAACTCGCTGGTGGGATCGCTGGAGCGTCGCTAAAGTGTGACGGTACCCTTACTCTAAAATCTGTCTCTAAAGGCCCCGTCACACACAGAGATAAATCTTTGGCAGATCTGTGGTGGCAGTGAAATCATGGACATATTGTTCCATTTGTACACAGCCACAAACCTGGCACTGATTGTCCACAATTTCACTGCAACCACAGATCTGCCGCAGATTTATCTCTGTGTGTAAAGTGGCCTTTAGACTTCACTGGGGAGCACATCACCCTTGTTGGTTTGTACGTTTGGCCAGTTGTTTGGCATTTTCTGTTAATACATAAGAAAAGAAAAAAAGTTTTCAGCATGCCAGTAATGAGCCCATATAGATGTATGGAAATTCAGGGGCGGCACTTGTGTTTTTTTTTAAATTATTAAATAAAATGGACTTTTACAGATATCTTGTGGAGCAGGAGCCAGTGCTAGTTTTTATTTTTCACCATTGCTTATTTCCTAGTGTTACTTGTACTGCTTTCTCACTAACTGATAAGCATGGTTCCGGTCTGTGGGTGTACCCTGCAGAAGAGGAGTTAATTTTTGCATAGTGTCAGCCTCCTAGTGGCAGCAGCATACACCCATAGATTTTAGGGATCCCCAATAAGATTCCAAGAAAGATTTTACAGTGAGTACTCGGTTTTTTAACAATCCAACATATTTTGTATCAAAGATAATTTTGAAAATCCTAATCATTATTAAAAAGGAATCTGTCACCAGGTTTTAGCCACCTAATCTGAGAGCAGCATAATGTAGAGACAGAGACCCTGATTAAAGCCATGTGTCACTTACTGAGCTGTTTGATAAAATCAATGTTTTCTCTGCTGCAGATCTAGCAGTTTTACAGAGCTCATGAATATATTGGACTACCAGGCAGCATGGCTAGTAGTCCTCTAATGATCTACTGCTGATTAAACAGTGATTTTTATCAAAGCTACACTAAGCAGCCCAGTAAGTGACACATCACTAGAATCAAGGTCTCTGTCTTCACTTTGTGCTGCTCTCAGATTAGGTGGCAAAAACCTGATGACCGATTCCCCTTTTAATAATCATTATGATTTTCAAATTATCTTTGATACAAAATGTCGGATAGTTAATAAAAATTGTAAATGGAGCTTTAAGCATGACGTCAGTCAAAGATTGCATTATGCCACTGCTACTTTGCAGCATAATGTAAGTGACTACGGCCGTGTTCTGAGCAATAAGTTGTTGCAGCGGCTTGCTGGATAAATAACTGACCACCGTCACTTACATTACAGGGGTTGTCCAGCTTTGGGGACTTTATTTTTTTTTATCCCTAAATGCAGGTATTTGAGACTATAAAAACAACTTTTCCAATTTCTACAACCACAAAAATATATATATTATGATGTTAATTGGCAAAGTACACAGAATTTGAAAATTTTCTCAAAATATAAAAAAAAGTCTATCTTGTAAATGATGAAGATAACAGTCGTCATTTAGGTGAAAATGTTATGATAAAAATAAACTAAATATAATATAAAAATAAACCAATGTAAAATAGTTTCATAGCTACTAATGGTTGTATACCAAAATAAAGACATGGCGGAGCTTACCCCGTGGGAAGAAGTTGTACAATACAGCCTTTGAGCTTTTGCAGTTTTTAGTTTATTCACCTTATCTGTAAAGCTGAGCAGAATGTAAAAATGTGAGATTGGCCAAAGACCTTGTTGAAAATTTTCAATTTTGTATAATTTTGTGTTTACCAGTTCTTTACTCCTACAAACACTTTTTTTTATCTTTGTGAACTACATTAATAGGGGCTTCAAGTTTCCACCAAGCAGAAAATTTCCCCTTGGGACCTTTTTGAAGGTCTGAAACAATCCGCGCCTCTCTCCTGGGGATGGTTTGGTACAGTGCGCGTAGACCGACGTGTCTCTCGATTGGAGGAGCAACAGAGATTGGTTTTGTACCACACGCATCTAAAGCCTAAGCCACGCAATTACTACTTGGAGCCATTGTCTCTGCCCCCTGAAGATGAGGAGCCACCTACTCCAACGAGTAGTGAGCCAGATAAGAAGCTGAGTGAGCCCCTCAAGGTGGATAAGAGTGGAGGAGGCTGCACAGGTCCCAGTGACGAGCGAAAAAAACAAAGCAAGAAAAACAAGAAGACTCGTCAACCAGCAAACAAGGGAGAGGTATAAAAATTGTCCAGCACAAATGTATGCGATTCTACCATGACTTTCTTATTACATACTAGTACTGGGAATCCGCTTCTGCATAATACACTGCACACACCTTAACGTGCATCTTTATTTTTTGTGTTTTATCTAGGATTATGGGCTTGTTGGAGGACGATCAATGCCTTATCAAATGGGAGTTCCTACTGACCTTCTCCACACCCAGGGAGCGGGGTCCATGTCTCGTTTGCCCTATGGAGCACAGAGCATGTACACACAGAATCAACCCTTACCTCCTGGTGAGTTTTAAAGATTTTATTCCCAGTGTTACAGAACATCCAACCCTATAACATGCACTTGAGGGTGGAACTTGAACATTGAACTGTGAAGAAGCATATTTATGGCTTTACATAGGTGCCCTGATGCTAAATTCCAAAATCCATTTTGTACGCTGCACAGTATCTGAATACATTGATTATTGCCCACATTTCAGTCTGGTTTTGTTAATTAGTCTCCACTGTTCTGCCATCGTGCTACAGGTGGGCCACGTCTGGACACATATCGACCTCCTCGCATGAATATGGTAAAGGTGGTTCAGGCCCGACCTCCCTACGGAGGTGGTGTTCCCCCAGGTGTAGGAGGGATGATGGATTACAAGCCTATCATGTACAGACCGCCGCCTCCTATCCCCCAGGGTCAATTGCTAAGACAACATCTTCAGGCCAAATTGGTGAGTGATTTTTGGATGGTTTAAAGCCAGCATAAATGTATTAATAAACAAAACTACGAAGTAGACACACCTGCCTTGTATTTACTACTTGATACTCTGTCCCTCAGCAGACGCAGGGTATGATGACCCAACCTGTCCGACAGATGACACCAACACCTCCATATGGAACTATGCAACCCTCCCAGGTATGTGCGAAAACCAGCCTACATGACTCCGGTCAGTCTTCTCTGTAACAATTCTTTGCAGAAATATATAATATTACAAAAACAAACCTTTTATAGTCTTATGGTGTTGAGTACGGAAAATTAATGACTTGATATTGATGAGATGGCTTGTTTTAAATTAATAACAACTTACATTGCTTTCTACTAACTGTATATCTTTTCATGACTGTCGTTTTTTTTTTTCTTTTTTTCTTTTTTTTTGATAGGGTTATACGACATATACTTCTCATGTACCCATGCAACAGCATCCTCCTCCGTCGCAGACTAGTGGCTTAGTGCCATCTGCATACAACACGCAGTCCTATCCTGGTACGCTTCCTCCATCTGGTGGAACGCTCCTTGACTCGGTGCGACAGATACCGCAGAGGCCTAGTGGTTATGTTCATCAGCAGGCATCTGGTTACAGTCATAATCCCCAAACGGGACAGAGGTACTTGAACTACTTTATAAATATGTGTAGTGTGCTGCTGTTGTTGTTGTTATGTTTATTTACTTTTTTGCATTTTTTTTTGTACTATCTTCCAACAGATTTCCACACCAACAAATGCAGCAGGCTGGCATGATGGCTGGAATGGGTCATATGGCGGCACAAAATGTTCAAGGTACGATACGGCCCACTCAGATGTTACCAGACCAACAGCAACAGCAGTATCTGAGGCAACAACAAATGTTAAGGGTAAGTGAATAAAACATATCGGTAAGAAGTAAAAGACATTGGTCCAGACTTGTGACAGGTCTTAATCTTATTAGCAGCAGCAGCAACAACAGCAACAGCAGCAGCAACAACAACAGCAGCAACAACAGGCTCAGGCACCACCTCAGCCCCAGGCACCACCTCAACCACAGCAACAACCTCAGCAGGTAGCAGCAGTACCACAGGCCCAGACCCAAGGACAGCCACCAGGACTTGGCATGCAGACACTGGCACCACAGCAACCTATGGTAAAATTATGTTCACTTTCAGCTTTGCATGTCCCATTAGACACCCATAAATATTGACGTGTGTTTAGATAGATAATTTTTAACATATACACTGGAGATCAAAATTAGAGAACAATATATGGTCACTTACGTTTTTCAGAAATAATGTAATCTAAATTGTTGAAAATTTGAAGGTTTTTGTTTTTTTTGTAGGGGGTACACCATGCCACTAGAACAGGGTTTTACAAAATATCCAAAGTTTATCAACATAAAACCTTTATAGAACAGCAATGACTGTAGCACAGAGAAAGATAAGTAAATTTTCTGAAGGAAACAGTCCTCAATCAGTAGGACGTGTACAGGCCTTTGCTTTGAATGACTTCAGCACATCTGTGGCCACAGGACATCACTAGTCTCTCACACTGCTCTGGTGTGATTTTGGTCCACTCTTCCTCCAGTCTCTTCCACAGTTCTCTGTTGTGAGTTTCTTGGCCATAACTTTTTCAACAAGGATTTTCCAGAGGTTTTCTTGAGTTTAGATGAAGACTCTTGACTGGCCAGTTCATTGTTTCAAAGGATTTGCTTTACCCGTTTAGCTGTGTGACAGGGGGCATTGTCCTGCATGAAAATTGTTGGCTGATTGAGTGATGAACGCAAGTAAGGAGCCACGTGTTATTGAAGAGGGTTCTGATACACACTTGCATTCACTCTGCCATGTAGCTGTATGAGAGGTCCAACTCCTGCTGCAGAAAACATTCCCCAAACCATGACACTTCCTCCACCACCCTTCACTGACTTCTTAACACAGTTTGGGTTCAGTCCTTCCTCAGTTTGTCAAGGAACATAATGTTTCCCATCAGACGCAAATAAAATAAACTTTCTTTCATCACCAAACTGAAATGTGGACTACTTCTCTGTCCACACAACACGCTCCTCACCAAAGGGGAGTCTAGCCTTTTGATTCTTTCTGCTAACGCTGTTAAACGTTGTGACACTGTATGATGAGACCGATCCTTTCTCTGTTCAGTGCTGACCTGGCGAGCAATTCCAGCTGCAGTGTTGAAACAACTACCTATGGAGAGTCTCCGCATTATCCTGTCCTCTCTTGCCTTTGTCTTTTGAGGGCGACCAGCTTTTTTGGGGGACTTGAAAGAGTTTGTGATGTTGTAAAGATGCAATATTCTTGAAATCACAGACTTGGAAACACCAACTTCTCTTGCGATGGCTGTTAGGGTCAGCTCTTTTACTTTCATCTGGACAACCTGCTGCAGGAGGGTTTCAGTCACATTGGAACGGCTCACCATTTTTGCATAGTCAGTGCAAACTGGAAAGTTATTCTGCCAGTTACATAGGGTTTATCAGATAATTAAGAAAATTAGTACCAGGTATTAAATTAACACCAATAACTTGCAGGTATCTGAAAGTGTTCTCTGTTTGATCAGTGTTCTTTTTCATTGATCTCATTTACATTTTTATTATGTTCTTTACAATAAATTCAGTTTATAAAATAAACTTAAAATACTGAGTTTCATCATGTTAGGATATAATCACATAGGATGATACAATGACTGCAACATTTAGGAAATTGTGGGTTCTCTAATTTTGATCTCCAGTGTATGTGTGTGCAGTCAAGAAGAGATTTATTTAAATGCAATAAAGTATTCGTATTATACAAATATCTATAATAAAATGTGTGTAGATATTTATAAAAAATACACTTTTTAACCCCTTCACCACGCTGCAATTTTTCTTTTTCGTTTTTCCTCCCCTTCTTCCAAGAGCCATAACTTTTTTATTTTTCTGTCAGTACAGCAGTGTGAGGGCTTGATTTTTGCGGGACGAGTTATACTTTTGAATGACCCAATTAATTCTGCGATATATTGTACTGGAAAATGGGAAAAAAATTCACAAAGTGCAATTTTTTTACATTTATTTTTTTTTTATTTACCATATTCATTACATGGTAAAACTGAACTGCAAAAAATAATTCCTGATTTGCTGTTTTCATGTTATTCTATATACCAAAAATTAGAATAAAAAACGATTCAAAAATGTTATGTACCCAAAAATGGTACCAATAGAAACGTCAACTCGTCCCGCAGAAAATAAGACCTCACATGGATGGCTCTCCAAACACAACATAGCGTCCGCTATCTATTCCAGACAATTGTGCACTCTAAAATTCAAATAGCGTTTCTTTCCTTTCGAGCCCTGGTGTGCGTCCAAATAGTAGAATTCTACCAGATATGAGGTATCTGTGTACTCGGGAGAAATTCCACAATACATTTTTTAGTGCATTTTTCCCTGATACCCTTGTGGAAAAGAAAAGCTACCTGATTGAAGTAACAATTTTGTGGTAAAAATGTATTTTTTTATTTTCACGGCTCAACGTTATAAAATTCTGTAAAGCCCCCAAGGATTCCAGGTGTTCACCAAACATCTAGATATATTTTGTTAGGGTTCTAGTTTCCAGAAAGGGGTCACTTGTGGGGAGCTCCACAATTTAGGCACATTAGGGGGTCTCCAAACGCAATATGGTGTCCGCTAATGATTCCAGCTAATTTTGCAGTCAAATGGCGCTCCTTCCCTTCTGTGCCCTGCCGTGCCCCCATACAATTGATTTCCACCACATATGAGGTATCAGCGTACTCAGGAGAAATTGCACAACAAATTATATGATGCATTTTTTCCTGATACCCTTGTGAAAATGCAAAATTTGAGGCTAAAGTAACATTTTTGTGTGGAAAAAGTAAAATTTTCATTTTTTTCCTTCAACATTGCTTTGGTTCTTGTGAAGCACCTAAAGGGTTAATAAACTTCTTGGATGTGGTTTTGAGCAGCGTGAGGGGAGCAGTTTTTACAATGGTGTCACTTTTGGGTATTTCTTTATCGTTCCTTTGGGAGACCCAGACAATGGGTGTTTAGCTTCTGCGTCCGGAGGACACACAAAGTACTACACTTAAAAGTGTAGCTCCTCCCTCTGAGCTTATACACCCCCTGATGAGCAGACTCAGCCAGTTTATCGCTTTGTGTTCAGGAGGCATACATCCACACATGCATTCTCATATGATTTTTTCCTTTTGGAACGAGATTGAAGAGTGGGGTCCACGTCTGGACCCCCGGCATGTCCCTTCTCACCCCACTGTGTCGGCGGTGTTGTAAGGTTGATTCCTAGGCTGGAGCCTTACATGCCGTGCTCCATCACCATCCCTCCTGGGCTCTGGCTTGAAGTGGGAGCCAGCACGGTCTCCATGCTTGGCAGGAGACCGGTCTCCATCCGCAGCCCTTCAGGACCCTGCTGGACCGGAGCACTCATCCCCAGGGACATGGCCCTGCGTCTCAGCAAGCTAAGTACCTGAAACGTTTAGTTTTCCGGGTCCCTGTACTTTATTGTTGTGGGAGAGTGTGCTGATTGTGTTTTCTGACATTTCCGGCGGGTTCTCTAGCTGTCGTCTGAGAACCACGCCGATGGTGCCTGCGCGCCGGCCACGCCGCTCAAATTTAGGCCCCGGCTTCGCCGGAGGCCTAGTTTCGGTTTCACTGACCTCGCTTGTCTCTCATGCAGAGGGACAGGCTCGGCTCCTCCCGGCGGCCGTTCTGTGCAGGGGAGGGACACTCCCCACTGCTGTGTGTGTCCCCTCCCCTGTATGGCCCTCCAGTTCCCGCTCCTCAAGCAAGCCCCGCCCCCTCTCTTCGCTCCGGCGGCCATTTTTTCAGCGTTCTCTCTGCATTGCAGCGCTGGTCTGCAGCATCTCTGCTGAGGTGCTGTGCTTGGGGGTTCGGGCTTTGGGATCTGGAGGGCACACAACACCGCTTCAGCGGTCTGGTAAGCCACAACCGGTCTCCGGTTGTGGACCTCTGTTAATACTCTCTGGGGTTCATTCTCTGGCAGAGCCTCCACTCCAGCAGCATGTCTCACACGAGGAGCAAGGCTCCAAAGCTTTATTCAGTATGCACTGCATGTAAGCTCCTGCTGCCTGAACCGAGCATTTTCCCACATTGTGATGCCTGCTCTAACCTGGCGGTGCCTCAGCCTGGAGTCTCACACCCAGTGGTCTCTCAGGCTGCTCCTGCTCCTGTGCCTGAACCTCAGGCTTGGGTAGAAGCCTTTTCTAGGTCTATCTCCCAGTCTTTTGCTGACTCCATGGGACATCTGTCCAGGACTTTGCTGAACATGCATCAGCCCCCCTCACAGGGTGCCTCGGCTGCTAGGGGTCTCTCAGGACCGGAGCTCACAGAGGATTCCTCATTTGGTCCCATACCCCGTCCTCCTAAGAAGAGACGCAGGGTCCCCTCTCCTTCCTTGTCCTGCGGCTCTGATTCAGGAGCTGACTCGCAGGATGAGGAGGATGCCTTTACGGGGGGCTCGGAGGTTAACTCCATGTGCCCCATTGATCTGTCCGAAAGTGACTCAGATGTTAGTGATTTGATTGCTTCCATTAATTCTGTACTGGATCTCAATCCGCCAGTATCAGAGGAGCAACCCTCTCTAGCAGAAAAGCACCAGTTTACCTCGCCTAAGAGAGTGAAGAGTGTGTTCTTTAACCACTCCAGTTTTCAGGCCGCTGTGGCCAAGCCCAGGGCCGGTCCTGACAAACGCTTCCCAAAGCGTGGCTCTGATGACCGCTTTCCCTTTCCACCTGAAGGTGGTCAAGGAGTGGGCTCAGTCCCCAAAGGTAGACCCCCCGGTGTCTAGGCTCTCAACCCGGACCGTTGTGTCGGTGGCTGATGGCACCTCCCTTAAGGATTTCACTGACCGCCAGATTGACCTCCTGGCCAAATCCGTATATGAAGCAGCGGGGGCCTCGTTCTCCCCGACTTTTGCAGCAGTGTGGGCTCTCAAAGCCATCTCTGCTTCTCTAGAGGGGATGCATTCCCTCGCCAGGGAATCTATGCCCGAAATGGTTACCTTAACTTCCCAAGCTTCAGCTTTTTCATCCTATGCCATGTCTGCCATGCTGGAGGCTTCTCACCGCACTGCGGTGGCTTCGGCTAATTCCCTCGCTATCCGCAGGATCTTGTGGCTTCGAGAGTGGAAGGCAGATGCTTCTTCAAAGAAGTACCTTGCTGGGCTCCCTTTTGCTGGGTCCCGCTTGTTCGGTGAACAGCTGGATGAAATCATTAAGGAAGCTACTGGCGGGAAGAGTACTTCCATGCCACAAACCAAGACCAGGAAACCTGTCCAGGGTAGGAATCAGTCGAGGTTTCGTTCCTTTCGTTCCTCCAACTGGTCGTCCTCTAAGCCCTCGGCCTCGTCCACTAACTCAGCCAAGGACCAGAAATCCAACTGGCGCCCAAAAGCGCATCCACAGAAGACCGCAGGAGGTGCTGCCGCTAAGGCAGCCCCCTCGTGACGATCTGTCAGCGCCAGCAACGTCCTTAGTCGGTGGCAGGCTCTCCCACTTTAGCGACGCGTGGTTTCAACACGTCTCCGATCAGTGGGTGAGAGATATCATCTCCCACGGCTACAGGATAGAATTCTCTTCCAGCCCGCCAAACAGATTTTTTCTTTCAACTCCCCCCCTGCTCCAAGGCCGCCGCCTTCTCACAGGCCGTGGCATCCTTGCAGACCAATGGAGTAATTGTACCGGTGCCCGCCTGGGAACGGTTCAGAGGTTTCTACTCAAATCTCTTCCTAGTTCCCAAAAAGGACGGTTCCTTCCGGCCCATCCTGGATCTCAAGCTTCTCAACAAGCATGTTCAGGTGCGGCACTTTCGCATGGAGTCCCTGCGATCAGTCATTGCTTCAATGACCCAAGGGGATTTCCTGGCATCCATCGACATCAGAGATGCCTATCTGCATGTGCCAATTGCAGTTTCTCACCAGCGTTGGCTACATTTTGCAATCGGAGAAGATCATTTCCAATTCGTGGCTCTCCCCTTCGGGTTGGCCACAGCCCCTCGGGTATTCACCAAGGTCATGGCAGCAGTGATTGCGGTCCTGCACCTACAGGGGTTGGCAGTGATTCCTTACCTGGACGACCTTCTAGTCAAGGCTTCATCCAGCGCGGACTGTCAGCGGAGTGTCTCGCTCACTCTTGCCACTCTAGCCCAATTCGGGTGGCTTGTCAATCTCCCCAAATCTACTCTGCCTCCGACCCAGAGTCTCACGTACCTAGGGATGCAGTTCGAGACTTTGCCGGCACTTGTGAAGTTGCCCTTAGTCAAACAGCAGTCCCTCCAACTGGCGGTGCGCTCTCTACTGAGGCCCCGCCGTTATTCCCTCAGGCGCTGGGTCAAATGGTGGCGTCAATGGTGGCTGTTCCCTTTGCCCAGTTCCATCTGTGTCCCCTGCAGCTGGATATTCTCCGCTGTTGGGACAAGCGGCCTTCCTCCTTGCACAGGTTAGTGGCTCTGTCGCCACAGACCAGGAGCTCTCTTCAGTGGTGGCTTCGGCCCCTCTCTCTGTCCCAGGGGCGCTCCTTCCTGGCCCCGTCCTGGGTGATCCTCACCACGGATGCCAGTCTATCCGGCTGGGGAGCGGTATGTCTCCACCACAGAGCGCAGGGCACTTGGACTCCGTCCGAGTCAGCCCTTTCGATCAATGTGCTGGAAACCAGAGCTGTGCTTCTGGCTCTTCTGGCTTTTCACCACCTGTTGGCGGGCAGGCACATCCGAGTCCAGTCAGACAACGCGACAGCGGTTGCCTACATCAATCACCAAGGCGGGACACACAGCCGCCTGGCAATGTTGGAGGTACAACGCATCCTTCAATGGGTGGAGGACTCCAAGTCCACCATATCCGCAGTCCACATCCCAGGCGTGGAAAACTGGGAGGCAGATTATCTCAGCCGTCAAACCGTGGACAGTGGCGAGTGGTCCCTGCACCCGGCAGTGTTTCAGTCGATCTGCCGCAAATGGGGCACTCCGGACGTGGACCTAATGGCATCCCGTCACAACAACAAAGTTACGGTTTACGTGGCTCGCTCCCACGATCCTCAGGCCTTTGCCGCGGACGCTCTGGTTCAAGACTGGTCCCAGTTTCGTCTGTCCTACGTGTTTTCCCCCTCTAGCTCTCTTGCCCAGAGTCCTGCGCAAGATCAGAATGGAGGGCCGTCGAGTCATCCTCATTGCACCGGACTGGCCCAGGCGAGCTTGGTACCCAGACCTGCTCCATCTGTCCGTAGAGGTGCCGTGGCATCTCCCGGACCGTCCAGACCTTCTCTCACAAGGTCCGTTTTTCCGCCCGAATTCTGCGGCACTCAAATTGACAGCGTGGCTCTTGAGTCCTGGATTTTGACGTCTTCTGGTATTCCTCCGGAAGTTATCTCCACTATGACTCGGGCCCGTAAGTCTTCCTCCGCCAAGATCTATCACAGGACTTGGAAGATTTTCCTGTCCTGGTGTCGCTCTTCCGGCCATGCTCCTTGGCCATTCTCCTTGCCGACCCTTCTGTCTTTTCTACAGTCCGGTCTGCAGCTAGGACTGTCCCTCAACTCTCTCAAGGGACAAGTCTCAGCTCTGTCAGTGCTGTTCCAGCGGCGTCTCGCCCGGCTGGCTCAGGTCCGCACCTTCATGCAGGGCGCGTCTCACATCATTCCGCCTTACCGGCGGCCCTTGGATCCCTGGGACCTTAATTTGGTTCTCACGGTTTTGCAGAAACCCCCCTTTGAGCCTCTTAGGGAGGTTTCTTTGTTTCGTCTTTCACAGAAAGTGGCCTTTCTGGTGGCCATAACTTCCCTCAGGAGAGTCTCCGATTTGGCTGCGCTCTCTTCGGAGTCACCTTTTTTGGTCTTTCATCAAGACAAGGTGGTTCTTTGTCCGACTCTGGACTTTCTCCCTAAGGTGGTCTCTCCCTTCCACCTTAACCAGGACATTACCTTACCTTCCTTTTGTCCGGCTCCTGTTCATCGCTTTGAAAAAGCGCTGCATACTCTGGATCTGGTGCGTGCTCTCCGGATCTATCTGTCTCGCACCGCTGCTCTTAGGCGGTGCACTTCTCTTTTTGTGCTAACCACAGGTCGGCGCAAGGGCCTTTCTGCTTCTAAGCCGACCTTAGCCCGTTGGATTAGGTCGACCATTTCGGATGCCTACCAGTGTTCTCAAGTGCCTCCCCCGCCGGGGATCAAGGCTCACTCGACCAGAGCTGTCGGTGCCTCTTGGGCTTTCAGGCACCAGGCTACGGCTCAACAAGTCTGTCAGGCTGCCACGTGGACTAGCCTGCATACCTTTTCAAAGCACTACCAAGTGCATGCTCATGCTTCGGCAGATGCGAGCTTGGGCAGACGCATCCTTCAGGCGGCTGTCGCCCAGTTGTGAAGTTAGGTTCTGCCTACTTCTTACTTTTTTCTGTTTATTCCCACCCAGGGACAGCTTTGAGACGTCCCATTGTCTGGGTCTCCCAAAGGAACGATAAAGAAAAAGAGAATTTTGTTACTTACCGTAAATTCTTTTTCTTATAGTTCCGTATTGGGAGACCCAGCTCCCTCCCTGTTGCCTGTTGGCAATTTCTTGTTCCGCGTGTTATCACCGGCTGTTGTCGTAGACAGAGGCTCCGGTTGTTCCAGTTCTTGCTCTGTTTTACTTGTGGGTGGCTATTCTCCTTCAGCTTTTGCACTAAACTGGCTGAGTCTGCTCATCAGGGGGTGTATAAGCTCAGAGGGAGGAGCTACACTTTTTAGTGTAGTACTTTGTGTGTCCTCCGGAGGCAGAAGCTAAACACCCATTGTCTGGGTCTCCCAATACGGAACTATAAGAAAAAGAATTAACGGTAAGTAACAAAATTCTCTTTTTTCCGTCACTCAAAGTCACTTCTAACGTGATGTCCCTAAAAAAAAAAAAAATTTGTTTTGTAAATTTTGTTGTAAAAATGAGAAATTGCTGATGAACTTTGACCCCTATAACTTCCTAATAAAAAAAAATTGTTTTAAAAATTGCGCTGATGTAAAGTAGACAAGTGGGGAATGTTATTTAGTAACTATTTTGAGTGACATAACTCTCTGGATTAAGGGTATAAAAATTAAAAGTTTGAAAATTGCTAAATTTTCACTAAATTTCCAATATTTTCACAAATAAACGCAAAAGATATCTTCTTAATTTTACCCCTATCATGAAGTACAATATGTTATGGAAAAATAATCTCATAATCACCGGGATCCGTTGAAGGGTTCCGGAGTTATAACCTCTCAAAGTGACACTGGTCAGAAATGAAAAAATTGGCCAGGCATGAAGGCAAAAACAGGCTCTGGCGTGAAAGGGTCAAATCCTGCTGTCAGATTTACAGTGGAATTTAACTAGTTAGGGCCCTGTGCACACTGCGTTTTTACCTGCTTTTTTTGTGTTTTTGCTGCAGAAATTTCTTGAGAAAATGGTTGTAACCTTTCTGCAGACATTCCCCAGCAAAACCTATGGGGAAAAAAACAATAGCTGTGCACACACTGCATTTCTTTCTCAAGAAAATTCTTTCTGCAGAATTTCTTGAGAAAAAGAATGAGCATGTCACTTCTTTTCTGCAGGTACCTGCATTTTTTGCCTTAGATAATGGTAAAAAATCGCAGGGACCAACCTGCTTTAAAAACACATCAAAAACGTGGTAAAAACGCATGTGTTATTGGGGCGTTTTTTTAACACAAGTACGCTAGTCTTTCAGACTCAAGAAATTTCTTGAGAAAAATCCTTTTTCTAGTGCGCACAGGGCCTAACAGACGTTGGGGGATTTCCGCCAGTAAGCTGCACATGTCAGGTGATTAGATCAGCCGATCTGTGCGGGGAAACAGAGCCTACATTAAAGGGACAGACTTGGTCTTGGTACAGGTATGTTAAATTTTCAAGGCTTGTCACAGGTTCTTCTTGGGATTTAGGCCTGGACTGTGCTGGGCTGGTCACACACATGGATATGCCCTGATCTCACCCATCCATAGTAGTGCTGGCAGTGTGTTTAGCGTTGTAGTCTTGCTTGAAGGTGAACCATGTTTTAAAAAGAGTTCTCAATAGTTTTTTCCTACTTTTCCTGTTACATGTATTTTTTTCTATATATCTTACATGTTCTACCTTTTTTTTTAGTTTCCAAGACAAGGTCTGCAACAAACGCAGCAGCAGCAACAGACGGCGGCTCTTGTTCGACAACTACAACAGCAGTTATCCAGTGAGTACTCCCTGCAGAAGCTCTTGTCCAGTTTAACCTTGTCTTCTCCCTGTATACCTTGCTGTTCATAAATAATGTATGTTCACTTGAGTACCCTGCAACAATAAAGTATTTTCTAACCGTGTGTGCAGCACTTAGTGCTTTGTTTTTCCCTCCCTCTGGGTGCCGAGTATCTAATATTCTCTTTCTCTTTCCAGACACACAACCACAGCAAGCTTCCAATCCATTTGGGCGTTTCTGATTTATGGCTCCAATTCTATGGGTCATGGCTCTGTTTTGGCTCCCTCCTGACACAGAAGACGGGCCTCTGATACTGAAGACAGTGTTACTGGACTACTGTGAAGGAGAAAGACAATTACTAGGTGTCATGGCATATGAAATTTATAAACCTGGACTCTTGTATAATAATATGGTGGGGAACTAGAATGTCACATTGTTCCCTTAAATTAAGAGCAAGGGCTTTTGAGTCTTATGGACCTTTTACCTTTCAACAAAAAAAAGTTTTTATTATTTTGATAATCAAATAAGTAAATTGTCATTTTCTAACCTATTTATATTGCAACCTGATCTCAGGCACATGAATTAACTTGGTGACAGATGCTACTTTTGCTCTTTCCCTGTTCTTGTAAGCAGTGAAGTACAGCCCCTAAATATGCCCAAATTGAGTGGTATTTCATTTGGCCTATCTAGATTTTATCCAGAAGGTGGAACACATTGCTGGTTGGAATTTTCATAGCCTACATAATGAAATTCCACACCCTCCTAAGTATTCTGTCTTGTTGTATTTGTGCACATACCATTGGGGTATTTGTGCATGTGCCTCTCCTTAAAACTACTGTAGTTCATATCTTCCAGATAAACCGTACGGTCATCTCAAATTGCATAATTCAAGCAGCTATACTTTTTCCTTATTCTTCTCATTTTGCTTCTGCTATGCCAAACGAGCTAGAAAAAAAAATGCATTTTTGTATCATTGCACTGTTTCTCTACCCCAAGTCACATTAAGAGGCCACGAATGAAAGACAATGAAATGCCAATAAATATATCAAAAGATTCCACTCCAAATGTATTTGGTCAAGGCTATAATTGACTGTTCATTGAACTGAGAAGGAGACCATAAGGGGACTTTTTATACAGTATTAATGCAGATAAAATACCCCATATAAAGTATTTTTAATTTTTTTTTCTTACGTGGGTATATCAATATTTAATATTCCTTTTAGCGGTGTATAAAGATGAAAGTCATCATGATTTACAAAAAAAGAAACTCAATGGACTTTTCAGTAATTTATAAAATAAATATTTACAGATCACACAGAACACTTTTTTTTTTTCAAGATTCTAACGCAACAATTATGTGCATCAGATAAGGTACATATGACTAGAGCATATCAGACCTTTCACTAGTTAGCATTACTGGACACTTCAATATAACGTTGAGAAACAAGGCTTATCTCAAATACCTTGTGTTGGCAATAGTGCCTACGAGCGGCGCTATTGCGGTCCGCTCATCCCCATTGCGTGACCCCCAGGCTCAGTGACCTCTTATGTCCGGTGAAGTCTTGTCACCTTCCAGGTGACCTGATATCACCGAAGCGGGCCCCAGTCTCCATGAGTGACTGAGCTGTGGTCGGCGTTTCATCGATCCTCACAGCCCAGCATCACTCCTGCTTGCAGTGAAGGAGAGAGCAGGGAGATGCTGGGCTGTGATGAGCGGTGATTCGCCGCCCACAGCCCAGTCACTTATGGTGACTGGGGCAGGCCGCAGTGATGTCAGGTCAACTTCATGGCTGGGCTAATAATTTATATTCACCTTCCCACCTGCTGGCTTTTCCTTTTGTGGAAGTGAGAGCCGTGAATCAAAGAAGAAGAGGAGGATGATAGAGAGAGAGAAAGCGAGTAGGTAGGAAGGTGCACTTTGCAAGTGCTTCTCAATAACTTAGAATATCATCAAAAAGTTAACTTATTTCAGTAATTCAATACAAAAAGGGACACACATATATTATATAGAATCATTACAAAGAGTGAGCTATTTTAAGTGTTGATTTCTGTTAGTGTTGATAATTATGGCTTACAGCTGATGAAAACCCAAAAGTCATTAGCTCAAAAAATTACAAGAAAACACATGCAAAGGCTTCCTGAGCGTTTAAAATGGTCCCTTAGTTTGGTTCAGTAAGCTACACAATCATGGGGAAGACTGCTTACTTGACAGATGTCCAGAAGTCAGTCAGTGACACACTCCACAAGGGGAGTAAGCCATAAAAGGTTATTGCTAAAGAAGCTGGCTGTTCACAGAGTGCTGTATCCAAGCATATTAATGGAAAGTTGAGTGGAAGGAAAAAGTGTGGTTGAAAAAGGTGCACAAGCAACCGGGATAACCGCAGCCTTGCTAGGATTAAAAAAAAGGTCATTCAAAAATTTGGGGGAGGTTCACAAGAAGTGGACTGCTGCTGGAGTCAGTGCTTCAAGAGTCACCACACACAGACGTATCCACTACATGGTCTACAACTGTCACATTCCTTGTGTCAAGCCACTCATGACCAATAGACGACACCAGACGCATCTTACCTGGTCCAAGCAGAAAAGTAACTGGACTTGCTCAGAGGTCCAAGGTGGTGTTTTCAGATGAAAGTAAATTTTGTATTTCATTTAGAAATCAAGGTCCCAGAGTCTGGAGGAAGAGTGGAGAGGCCACAATCCAAGCTGCTTGAGGTCTAGTGTGAAGTTTCCACAATCAGTGTTGGTTTAGTGAGCCATGTCTATGTCATCTGCTGGTGTAGGTCCACTGTGTTTTATCAAGACCAAAGTCAGCGCAGCCGTCTACCAGGAAAATTTAGAGCACTTCATGCTTCCCTCTGCCAACACGCTTTTTGGAAATGGAAATTTCATTTTCCAGCAGGACTTGGCACCTGTCCACACTGCCAAAAGCACCAATACCTGGTTTAATAACCACAGTATCACTGTGTTTTTTTGGCCAGCAAACTCGCATGACCTAAACCCCATAGAGAATCTCTGGGGTATTGTCAAGAGGAAGATGAAACACCAGACCCAACAATACAGATGAGCTGAAGGATGCTATCAAAACAACCTGGGCTTCCATAACACCTCAGCAGTGCCACAGGCTGATCACCTGCATGCCACGACGCATTGATGCAGTAATTCCTGCAAAAGGAGCCCCGACCAAGTATTCTGTGCATTTACTGTACAGACTTTTCAATAGGCGCCAACATTTCTGAGTTTGAAATTATTTTTTCAGTTGGTCTTATATAATATTCTATTTTTTTGAGATAATGACTTTTTGGTTTTCATTGGCTGTAAGCCATAATCATCAACATTAACAGAAATACACACTTGAACTAGATCACTCTGTGTGTAATGACTCTATATAATATATGCGTTTCCCTTTTTGTATTGAATTACTGAAATAAATTACATTTTTGGTGATATTGTAATTTGAGAAGCACCTTGTAAGTATTGAACACATTTCTAAAGGAGGTATCAACATGAAATTCTTACTAGGTGTTGGGAACAACTCATCCAGTCCACACAGGTGATGAAATTGAACCACAGGATTCCATAAATTGAGTTGTGTAGTAATGAGATATGACACAGGAAAAATGTGTTGAACAAATGAAGAGCAGAGCCAAAAGCCATAGAAAGTCATGACACCAGCTGTAATCTATCAGTAGCTAGAAAGCAATCATACCAGGGGAGTGGCCTGGATGGGTATGTGAGCGGTCGCAAGCCAGGGGAGCTCCATACCGAAGATCCTGATTTTCTATATTATATTTTTGATATTCTATCTCTTACTGTTAAAATTAACCTACCTATAAGATTATAGACTGTTAATCTCTTTGTTAGTGGGTTACAAATCAGCAAGGGATCAAATAATTATTTCCTTCACTGTACATCGAAAGATATACACACACACCGAAAGACACACAGACAGAAAGAGACAAACACAGAAAGAGACACAGAAAGAAAGAGAGACCCACAGAAAGAGACACCGAAAGAGAGACACACATACAGAAAGAAACACACAGACACATTGAAAGAAAGAGACACACAGAAAGAAAGACAGAGAGAGACATAAAAAGAAAGAAACACATAGAAAGAAAGAGACATACACACAAAGAGACAGACACAGAAACTGTTTGGATGTTTGAGGTAATATTTTGGCTGTTTTCACAGTTACCCTGGATATTTATCAGTTGGCCTATAGCAACCAATCCCAGCCCTGCTTCTATTTTGCTACAGGTCATTCGTTACTATAGGCAACGAAGGACACTTAAGGGGGCTTTACACGGTAGCGATATCGCTAGCAATTTGTAGCGATAGCGAGCGTGTAAGCACCCGCCCCCGTCGTGCATGCGATTGTTTGTGATCGCTGCCGTAGCGAACATTATCGCTACGGCAGCGTCACACATACTTACCTGGTCGACGGCGTCGCTGTGACTGCCGAACAATCCCTCCTTCAAGGGCGAGGGACGTTCGGCATCACAGTGACGTCACCACAACGTCACTAAGCAGCCGGCCAATCAAAGCGGAGGGGCGGAGATGAGCAGGACGTAACATCCCGCCCACCTCCTTCCTTCCTCATTGTGGCCGGCGGCAGGTAAGGAGACGTTCCTCGCTCCTGCGGTGTCACACATAGCGATGTGTGCTGCCGCATGAACCACCTGGATAAACAACCCTTACCGATTTTTGAGTTTGGGACGACCTCTCCATGGTGAACGATTTTCACCATTTTTGAGGTCGCTTAAGGTCGCTGGTCAGTGTCACACGCTGCGATATCGTTAATGACGCCGGATGTGCATCACTAACAACTTGACCCCGACGACCAAACATTAACGATATCGTAGCGTGTAAAGCCCCCTTTAGTGTATAACACAGCTTATGTGTGAGTTAATATGGTTTCAGTGGAGAGAGGGACAGACAGAGGGAGGAACAGACTGTAAAAAGAGACAGAGTGAGACCAAAAGAGTGGAAGACAGACAGAGAGACACTTATTTACTATCCCGGGCGTTGCTGGGTCCTACAGCTAGTCTAATATATAAAGCTGTGTTTATGTGTATGTCCGCTAAATTTTGCACAGCTGCCTCATTTTACTCAGGGAACGTCATAGACTATGTTTTGAGGGGAAAATTTAACCCCATACTTTAGAGTTATTTGCCCAAAAACCTGCTTACATTAAAATCAATAGAGCTGGGAGCTACAGGTCATTAATAGGAGCTCTGGTTGCTACACTCAACAAAGGATATTCTTAGAACAAGACAGCATATGTGTCAGTTAATGATTTTGGTGGAGAGGCGGACAGGTAGGGAGAGACAGAAGGACAGAGAGAGAAGCAGAAAGGGGGAGAGAGCGAGAGACAGAGAGATGGATAGAGAGAGACAGAGTGACCGAGAAACACAGAAATGGATAGAGAGACCGGCAGCAGAGAGAAACAGCGATAGAGCGAAAAACACAGAGGGAGATAGAGTGGGAGAGAGACAGGGTACTACAGCTAGTATAGAATATTTACCTAGACGTCTGTCAATCACTCCCCTTTTGGTCCTGGACTTGTCTCTTGCACGACCCTGGAAGATCTCTTACTACGTGGTCCATGAACCCCTTTTGGTTGCAGATCATAGATTCTCATTTAGTCGAGAAAGCTATTACCAATTACTTCAATGATAATGTTGGCTCGGCTTCACAGAACACTATATGGGAATCTCTGAAAACCTTTTTAAGGCTATGTGCGCACGTTGCGGATTTACCGTGGATTTTGCCATGGATTTGCCGTCTATTTGCTGAAGAAAATGTGTCTAACATTGCTGCAGTCATTTTCCAGCAAATCCTATGGGTTTTAAAAAATGCTGTGTGCACACTGCGTTTTTTTTTTTTTTTATACTCGCGGAGTTTCTGCTGTGGAATTAATGAGCATGTCACTTCTTTTCTGCAGGTACCTGCATTATTTGGCATAGATAATGGTAAAATTCGGCAGGGACCAACCTACGGAAATTCTGCGGTAAAACCGCATGCGGATTTTTCTGCGGTTTTGGTGCGTTTTTTTACTGCAGGTGTGGGATTCTTTAAGAGGGTCCAGATTTTCCTTAAGAAAAAGTCACTTTCTAGTGCGTACATGGCCTAAGAGGTATATTGATCCAAGCTATTAATAGGTCCAAAACTAAAACACATCAATTTCGGATATTTCATCAGGGGAGGGTAAGGGTTACATAGAAACATTTTGTTATGTCCAGCTCGCGTGAGGATTTGGCAGAGTGGAGGGCAGCGCAGACCGCTTATATTACCCATGTTATAGAAAAAGCCAAAAATATATTGTTGTTTTCCAGACAATTCTTTTTTGAAGAGGGGGAGAAGGCTGGTCACTTGTTAGCGTTTATTGTGAAGACCCACACCGGGAACTCTTTCATGGGCGCAATAAGAAATAGAGGGCACCATACTTAATCAATCTCATGATATCTTAAAGGCCTTCTCTGACTTTTACAAAGAATTGTATAGTTCCAGACTCTCATGCTCAAGGGAACAAATATCTCTATATCTCAATGATGTTCACCTCCCCAAAATATCAGAGGCGGATTGAAATTATCTTAACAGTGTGATACAGTTAGAGGAGATACAAACCGCAGTAGTATCTATGACCAGTAACAAATCACCAGGACTAGACGGTTTGGCAATGGAAAGGTATAAAAAAAAAAAATTGGGGACATTGCTGCTGCAGTTATTCACTACATTTCAAAAAGTGTCGGAGAAGGGCTCCTTGCCACAATCTATGCAGGAGGCGGTAATAGTAGCAATACTTAAACAGGGTAAGAATCCCCTTCATGCTGACTCATATAGACCCATCTTTCTGCTCTCTTCTGATATTAAGATCTTAGCCAAAGTTCTCGCCACGAGATTGAGCACTGTAATGGCCAATGTCATACATGAGGATCAATCGGGATTCATGCCTGGTAGGTCCACAGTAGTCAATATCCGTAGGTTATATCTTAATCTCCAACTACCAGTAGATAATACCAGTGACAGTCGTATGCTTGCTAGACGCGGCTAAAGCCTTTGACTTAGTTGAGTGGGAATATTTATGGAAAGTAATGGAAAAGGTGAGCCTGGGGTCCACTTTTATCTCCTAGGTTAAATTACTGTATGGTAGCACGTTGGCTAGGATTTGAGTGAATGGAGGACTTTCCCCGGGCTTTACCTTAAAAAGATGCACAAGACAGGGTTGTTCTCTCCCCTCCCCTACTCTTTGCATTGGCGAATAAACTCTTCGCGGCGATTATTTGAAGATATCCTAGTATAACAGGTTTCCGAAGGGGCAATGTGGAGGAGAAGGTGGCCCTTTATGCTGACGACATACTCCTGTTCCTAGCGGATGCATCATCTAGCTTAAGGGTAGCAATGGACACTATTGAAAAGTTTGGGACATTTTCTGGTCATCAATTAGCATAAATCGGTCCTGCTCCCGATAGCTAATAGTAAAAACCTTGCAATCTACGCGAGCTCAGTCCTGCAAGTGGTATCGCAAGTTAAATATTTGGGTATTAACATGACCACGAAATTGGTAGAATATGAAACTCTGAATCTTGTGCTGATAATTAAAAATTTCAGAGTTAATTTGGGGAAACACAGCTAGAATTAGATTAGAAACGTTGCAGAGGGACAAGAGGTCAGGGAGATTGGTGATAACAAACCCATTGGCATACTTTATAGTAGCCCAACTTCAGCATATTTGGGGTTGGTATGATCCGGGGGAAGGTGGTCTCTAGTGTCTGCTACTTCAACAATATTTTAAACCGCTGGACTTGTATGCGACATTTCAGGCTAAGACCTTGTCTTTGCCAGATAGCCTTCCTATAGTAGTCTTGATACACAAAATATGTTAGAAAGTAAGAATCCTACAGGAAATTGATGGGGTTTCACAATTCACCTTGTTGTGGGAGACTTTGTGGCTTCCTTCCATGCATGGCCTTACTGGGCTTTCACACCTGGAAGTATAGAGGAATATACAAATTTTCTCACATCTTAGTGGGTGGTCTTTTCCCAATTTCCGATAGAATTTGGCCTGCCCCACAACGAAATCTATAAATATTTGCAATCAAGGCACGCATATCAAGCTGAAAGGCTTTCCCTTGATGGCGATGTTCCCCAAAATTGTATTATTCGCAGGATTGATCAGAACGGGGGATCAAGGGGATTAATTTCTACTCTGTATACGGATGTCTTAAACATCATGCTAATACACTAGATAGGAAAATGGGAGGGTGAATTGGGCCTCATTGAGAATAACCAGTCGGCTGAAATCCTGGAAAGAGTTCCTGATTTGTCCCTGAGTGAGCCCCATTGATTATCACAACTGTACCTACTCCACCATAAATACCATACCCCACAGTTCTTATTCGATATAGGGCTACGTTCTTCTCCCTTATTTAATAGATGCAAAATACAAGCTGTGAACCTGTTGCACATAGTGTGGTCCTGCCTGAATCTGGAACGATTTTGGAAAGCGGTCACAAGCACTCTTAGTAGGGTATATTTGATTGATATAGAGCTTACTTTGTTGGTATGTGGGCTGAGATATGTCGAGAATTTGTTCATTGATGATTATGGCAAAACAACTGTAGCCCAAATTCTATACATGGCCAGGAAACTACTGGCACCGCACTGGTTATCCGAGCGACCCCCTGTGATATCTGAATATGTAGATAAGATAAATTGGGTAATAAATATGGAAAAGCAAATTTACATTAAAATGAATTGTATTAATTAGTTTGATAAAATCTGGGCACCTTGGATAGACAATTCAGGACTGGCGTCCAGAGCGCTTGCTAGATTCAGATTGGGCCTGATTTAACAACCTATCTCTTCATGAGATGTTTCAGTATCATAATACTTCTGACAAGTCATTTTCAGTTCTATTTATTTGTGACTATTCATGCCTAGGTACAGTTCCAGAAATATTTGGACAATGACCGAATCTTCGTGATTTTGGCTCTGCAGGCCACTATTTCTTATTTACCATGAAACAACTGAGATGCAATTGAAGTGTAGACATTCAGGTTTAATTAAAGGGGTTGAACAAAAATATCATGTGACATGTTTAGGAATTTCAACCAATTTTCTACAAAGCTTCCTCATTTCAATGTCTGAAAAGTAATTGGACAAATTAACTTTACCATAAATAAAATGTTCATTTTTAATTCTTTGCATACGATGACTGCCTGAAGTCTGGAAGCCATGGACATCACCAAACACTGGGTTTCTTCTTTGAGGCTTTTTGTCCTTTACTGCAGCTGACTTCAGTTGTTTGTTTGTGAGTTTTTCTGGCTTACATTTTGTGTTAAATATGTGAGATGCAGCTTGGTGATTGACTCGGCCATTAAAGAATATTCCATTTATTTGCCTTAAAAATAACCTGAGTTGCTTTTGCAGTATGTTTTGGGTCATTTTCCAATGAAGAGCTACTGCACTCTGAAGTCCCATCCGATCAACCTTGCTGCATTTAGTTGATTGTAAGCAGAAAGTATCACCCTGTACACTTCAAAATTCATCCAGCTGCTTTCGTCTTCAGTCACATCATCAATAAACACTAGTAAGGCTGCTTTCACACTACGTTTTTTTAACATGCATCATGAAAGTTTTTTTGCTGTAAAAGCAGATCCTGCTTACGAGCATCTGCAGCTGCTAGGAGCCGGGTCCCTGCACACGTAACCAAGGTAAACATCGGGTAACTAAGAGAAGCGCTTTGCTTGGTTACCCGATATTTACCTTGGTTACGAGTGTCCGCAGCTCTCAGGCGGAGGAGAGGGAGGGGGAGAGAGGGATGGGGAGAGAGACAGAGAGGGAGGGGGAGAGAGGGAGGGGGAGAGGGACAGAGAGAGAGGGAGGGGGAGAGAGAGACTGATCACCCGAGGCTAGTTTCTGTGCATGCTCAGTAGAGCAAGCAGGATCCTGTCTATCAGCATGCCAGCGTTCACATGCATTTGAATGCAGTATAGTCAGGATCCAGCAATTTGCAGTATTTGGAAGCAGCTCAAAAACGCTACAAGTAGCGTTTTTGAAAAATGTTAAAAAACTGCAAGTCGCTGGATCCTCACTATAACGCACGCAAACGCATGTGAACGCATGTTGACGAGAGTCCATTGCAAATGCATTGAAATGAAAACGCATTTTCACTGGATCCGTTTTTGCGTTAAAAAAACGTTCAGACTGCATGTTAAAAAAACGTAGTGTGAAAGCAGCCTAACCCTGGGCCACTGGAACCCATGCATGCCTGGCCATCACACTGCCTCCACCATGTTTTACAGAGGATGTGATGGTCTTTGGATCATTAGCCATTCCAAGCCTTCTCCATACTTTCTTCTATCCATCATTCTGTTGAAGGTTTATCTTAGCTTCATCTGTCTATACAATATTTTTCCAGAGCTGAGTGGCTTCTTTAAATGTTTGGGGGTTTTTTTAGTTTTTTTTTAAAGTCTAGGCTGATTAATGATTTGCACCTTGTCATGAACAATCTGTATTTGCTCTCATGAAATCTCTTTATGGTAAACTTAGATACTGAAACACCTACTTCCTGGAGAGTGTTCTTCACTTGGGTGGATGTTGTGAAGAGGTTTTTCTTCATCATGGAAAGGATTCTGTGATCATCCCCACCGTTGTTTTCTAAGGACGTCCAGACTTTTTGAGTTCCAAAGCTCACAAGTGCTCTCTCTTTTTTTTTTTGCAGAATGTACCAAACTGTTGATTTGGCAACTCCTATAATTTCTGCTATCTCTTTGATGGATTTCTCCTTTTTTTTCAGCCTAATGATAATTTGTTTAACTTTCATTGAGAGCTGCTTTGACCGTGTATTGTGGCTTCACAGCAACCACTTTCAAATGCAAATGCTACACCTAGAATCGGCACCAGACCTTTTACCTGCATAATTTGTAATGGATTAATGAGGGATTAGCCCTTTCGGCCCATTAAAGAGCTTTTGAGATTTATCCAATTACGTTTAGTCTTTTGCAAAAGAGGGTAGCTCCATATGAAAGAGCTGTAATTCCTAAACCCTTACTCCAGTTAGGATGTGAATACCCTAAAATTAAAGCTGAGAGTCTGCACTTTAAGCCCATATTGATTATAAAACTGTATATTGAATATCTTTTAGTAAACAGGTAAAATGCGAAAACTTGTGTCACTGTCCAAATATTTTTGGACTTAACTGTATGTTATGATAATTTTTAAGCTTTGCTCTTCTATTGGTCCTTCTTCCTCCTACTCTGTCTAATGTAAAATGACATTGAGAATGTGCGCACTAGTTTTGTATTTATGCAAGTTGCAGATGTTTTTGTATTATAGTACACTGTCTTTTCTGTTTGTAAAAAGTTAAAAAAATGTTTAATAAAGAATATTTAATTAAAAAAAAAGCAATCATACCACTTAGTGAAAAATATCAGCTGGTGCAGCTGATGGCTTATGAAAAGGTGTCTCATTTCCAAAGGTGCCACACAAGAAATATCTCATGTTGGGTAAAACTAGTGAGCTGTCTCAAGACCTTTGCAACCTTAATGTTGCCAAACATACTGATGACATTGATTGCAGAAGAATTTCTAAACTACAAAAGGTTCCAGTGAGCATTTGTTGAGGCCATACTCTGGAAGTAGAAAGAACATGATTTCACCATAATCTGACAATGACCATGTGCTCCCCACAAGATTTCAGACAGAGGAGTGAAAAGAATTATCAGAAGAGTTGTCCAAAAGCCAAGGACCATCTGTGGTGAGCTACAGAAAGATATGGAATTAGCCGGTACAATTATTTAAAAGACACCAATAAGTAATGCACTCAATGTCCATGGCCTGTATGCACGCTCACCAAGCCAGACTCTATTGCTGAAAACAAACATGTTCAAGTGCATTTACAGTTTGCTCAACAACATTTAGACAAGCCTGTAAAATAATGGCTGAATATAGTCTTGATCTTTGGATGCCGTAATACCCACCCTGTACCGAGATATTCTTGATAACAAAATCTGCTGCCATCTATAAGGATTATGACGTTAAAATGAGGGTGGACATTTCAACAAGACAATGATCCCAAACACACAGCCAAAAAATCGCGATTGGTTTCAGAAAAAGAGGAAAAAAAAAGCTGCTATAAGGACCCGGCCAATCACCTGAATCCAGTAGAATATTTATGGAAGGAACTAAAGCTCAGAGTTCATAAAAGGAGCCGACGGAAGCTTCAAAATTTTAAAGGGAACCAATCATCAGGATTTTCGTGTCTAAGCTGCAGCCAGTGCAGTGCTGGCACTATCAGGCACATTGTGTACATACCATCAGGGGGCAGCTCGGGTGTTTAGTCAGTGAAATCCAACTTTATAAAGTTTGAAATTTCGTGCACTTTTTGATTGACGTGTGCACCTCTGCAGATAATGTCCGGGCGGGTTATGCAGGAGTTCCCCGCCCCCCCTCCAGCCTGTTCCTCCCTCTCTCCTGATGTCCGGGCGGGTTATGCAGGAGTTCCCCGCCCCCCCCGCGCTGCCTGTTCCACCCTCCCTCTCTCCCTCCCTCCGGCTGTATGTAAAATGCTAATCTTCAGAAACATATACGCGTGTATGATGTGTGTGCGCGCGCACGCGTGTATGATGTGTGTGCGCGCGTGTGTATGATGTGTGTGCGCGCGCGCGTGTATGATGTGTGTGCGCGCACGCGTGTATGATGTGTGTGCGCGCACGCGTGTATGATGTGTGTGCGCGCACGCGTGTGTGTGTGTATAGTGTGTGTGTGTGTATAGTGTGTGTGTGTATAGTGTGTGTGTGTGTATAGTGTGTGTGTGTGTATAGTGTGTGTATAGTGTGTATAGTGTGTGTGTGTGTATAGTGTGTGTGTATAGTGTGTGTGTGTGTGTGTATAGTGTGTGTGTGTGTGTGTGTGTATAGTGTGTGTGTGTGTGTGTGTATAGTGTGTGTGTATAGTGTGTGTGTGTGTGTGTGTATAGTGTGTGTGTGTATAGTGTGTGTGTGTGTGTATAGTGTGTGTGTGTGTAGTGTATAGGGTGTATAGTGTGTGTGTGTATAGTGTGTGTGTATAATGTGTGTGTGCGCGTATAATATGTGTGTGTGTGCGCGCGTATAATATGTGTGTGTGCACGCGCGCCTCTCTGCTGGGGCAATGACGTCACAGGTGGAAGTGAGGGGCTGCTCTCACAATCAATGGGGGACTTTTAGTTCTGCATTAAAGGGGTGGTTCACCCATTTTTTTTTTTTTCCCCAATGATCAGATGATATTGGATCCGGATTGGACGGCGCGGGACCCTAACCCAGGATTACTGCGGAGGGGGGTTTATTTCAATAAAGATGGAGTCACTAATTGTGTTGTGTTTTATTTCTAATAAAAATATTTTTCTGTGTGTTGTGTATTTTTTTTTTTATCTATCATTACTAGAAATTCATGGTGGCCATGTCTAATATTGGCGTGACACCATGAATTTCGGGCTTAGGGCTAGCTGATAATATACAGCTAGCCCTAACTCCATTATTACCCGGCTAGCCACCCGGCATCAGGGCAGCTGGAAGAGTTGGATACAGCGCCAGAAGATGGCGCTTCTATGAAAGCGCCATTTTCTGGGGTGGCTGCGGACTGCAATTCGCAGTGGGGGTGCCCAGAAAGCTTGGGCACCCTTCACTGTGGATTCCAATCCCCAGCTGCCTAGTTGTACCCGGCTGGACACCAAAATTAGGCGAAGCTCACATCATTTTTTTTTTTAATTATTTCATGAAATTCATGAAATAAAAAAAAAAAAAAAAAGGGCTTCTCTATATTTTTGGTTCCCAGCCGGGTACAAATAGGCAGCTGGGGGTTGGGGGCAGCCCGTACCTGCCTGCTGTACCCGGCTAGCATACAAAAATATGGCGAAGCCCACGTCATTTTTTTTTTCTTTTTTGGCAAAAAACTGCATACAGTCCGGGATGGAGGATGCTGAGCCTTGTAGTTCTGCAGCTGCTGTCTTCTCTCCTGCTTACACTAGTGAATGGAGGATACTGAGGATTGTAGTTCTGCAGCTGCTGTCTGCTCTCCTGTATACACTAGTGAATGGAGGATGCTGAGCCTTGTAGTTCTGCAGCTGCTGTCTGCTCTCATGCATACACTAGTGAATGGAGGATGCTGAGCCTTGTAGTTCTGCTCCCCCTGCCTCTCCCTCCAGCATACAGTCCTGGATAGAGCATGCTGAGCCCTGTAGTTCTGCAGCTGTATGCTCTCCTGCATACACTAGTGGAGAATGAAGAACATATTGAAGAAGGAAATTACTTCAGACCTTTTTTATTTTTTTTTTTTTTCTTTCAACAATCTTTCTCTGATAAAAAAAAGCATAAAAACACAGAGCAAAAAACGCACCAAAACCCGGTAAAAACGCGTCTGTTGTTTGCCACGTATGGTTTTTTTTGGGTTTTTTGACGCAAAAAAACGCACAAAAACACCGCTTAAATAAAAACGCAGTGTGTTAACTTAGCCAAAATCCACACTGTTACTTGTCATGCATGGGACTACAAGGCTCAGCATCCTCCATCCAGGACTGTATGCAGTTTTTTACCCAAAAAGAAAAAAAAAATGATGTGGGCTTCGCCATATTTTTGTATGCTAGCCGGGTACAGCAGGCAGGTACGGGCTGCCCCCAACCCCCAGCTGCCTATTTGTACCCGGCTGGGAACCAAAAATATAGAGAAGCCCTTTTTTTTTTTTTTTTTATTTCATGAATTTCATGAAATAATTAAAAAAAAAAATGACGTGAGCTTCGCCTAATTTTGGTGTCCAGCCGGGTACAACTAGGCAGCTGGGGATTGGAATCCACAGTGAAGGGTGCCCAAGCTTTCTGGGCACCCCCACTGCGAATTGCAGTCCGCAGCCACCCCAGAAAATGGCGCTTTCATAGAAGCGCCATCTTCTGGCGCTGTATCCAACTCTTCCAGCTGCCCTGATGCCGGGTGGCTAGCCGGGTAATAATGGAGTTAGGGCTAGCTGTATATTAGCAGCTAGCCCTAAGCCCGAAATTCATGGTGTCACGCCAATATTAGACATGGCCACCATGAATTTCTAGTAATGATAGATAAAAAAAAAAATACACAACACACAGAAAAATATTTTTATTAGAAATAAAACACAACACAATTAGTGACTCCATCTTTATTGAAATAAACCCCCCTCCGCAGTAATCCTGGGTTAGGGTCCCGCGCCGTCCAATCCGGATCCAATATCATCTGATCATTGGGGGAAAAAAAAAAAATGGGTGAACCACCCCTTTAATGCAGAACTAAAAGTCCCCCATTGATTGTGAGAGCAGCCCCTCACTTCCACCTGTGACGTCATTGCCCCAGCAGAGAGGCGCGCGTGCACACACACATATTATACGCGCGCACACACACACATATTATACGCGCACACACACATTATACACACACACTATACACACACACACACACTATACACACACACACTATACACCCTATACACTACACACACACACACACACACTATACACACACACACTATACACACACACACACTATACACACACACACACACACACACACACACACTATACACACACACACACACTATACACACACACACACACACTATACACACACACACACACACACACTATACACACACACACACACACACACTATACACACACACACACACACTATACACACACACACTATACACACACACACTATACACACACACACTATACACACACACACACTATACACACACACACTATACACACACACACACACTATACACACACACTATACACACACACACTATACACACACACTATACACACACACACACTATACACACACACTATACACACACACACACTATGCACACACACTATACACACACACACACACTATACACACACACTATACACACACACACACACTATACACACACACTATACACACACACACACTATACACACACACACACTATACACACACACACACTATATACACACACTATACACACACACTATACACACACACACACACTATACACACACACTATACACACACACACACTATACACACACACACACTATACACACACACACTATACACACACACTATACACACACACTATACACACACACACGCGTGCGCGCACACACATCATACACGCGTGCGCGCACACACATCATACACGCGCGCGCGCACACACATCATACACACGCGCGCACACACATCATACACGCGTGCGCGCACACACATCATACACACGTGCGCGCACACACATCATACACACGTGCGCGCACACACATCATACACGCGTGCGCGCACACACATCATACACGCGCGCGCGCTCACACATCATACACGCGCGCGCGCACATACATCATACACGCGCGCGCACACACATCATACACGCGCGCGCGCACACACATCATACACGCGCGCGCGCACACACATCATACACACGCGCATACACACATTATACACACACACAGCTGTGAGTGCTTTCCTGCAGTGACCTGGAACTCAGAAGGTGAGCCCAGGTCAACGCAGGGGCGCACACACAGCAGTGTGGGTGTGTGTGTATATATATAGTGTGTGTATGTGTGTGTATAATGTGTGCGTGCCTGCTGGGGCAATGACATCACAGGTGCTAGTAATTTCATTCACCTGACCCCGTGAAGACAGTGCCGCCCGATATCACTACCGTGACCGGGTCTCGCAGCACTGCCGTCACGGGGTCATGTGAGTCCATTGTGAACTTACCTCACCTGACCCCCGATGTCGCTGGCAGGCTCCTGTCCTGGCCCGGTGTCCTGAGGCGGCACGTCATCATAGCTACAGCTGATCGCGTCCTCCGATCAGCTGTTCTGCAGACACCAAGCTGTGTAATGCGGGCTTCAGAAACATGGCGCCGGAGATAAGCGCTATGCGCGGAGGCCCACTCCGGCGCCATGTTTCTGAAGATTAGCATTTTACATACAGCCGGAGGGAGGGAGAGAGGGAGGGTGGAACAGGCAGCGCGGGGGGGCGGGGAACTCCTGCATAACCCGCCCGGACATCAGGAGAGAGGGAGGAACAGGCTGGAGGGGGGGCGGGGAACTCCTGCATAACCCGCCCGGACATTATCTGCAGAGGTGCACACGTCAATCAAAAAGTGCACGAAATTTCAAACTTTATAAAGTTGGATTTCACTGACTAAACACCCGAGCTGCCCCCTGATGGTATGTACACAATGTGCCTGATAGTGCCAGCACTGCACTGGCTGCAGCTTAGACACGAAAATCCTGATGATTGGTTCCCTTTAAGTGTGTGGCAGAATAGGCCAAAATCACAGCTGAACTATGCATGCGACTTAGTTACTCCATACAGGAAATGTCTTGAAGCTGTCGCCACCAACCAAGGCTTCTGTACTAAGTATTACAGAGGACCAACCGGCAGGATTTTGCTATCTATATATATAATTGCCTTATTCTGTCTGTCTGTCTGTCTGCATGTCTTGCTCCAAAATTGTGTCCCGGACATGTCCTTACGGTGACAAACAGCGGATTGGCTGCTGGCCTCGCCATGTCCCCGCCCCCCTGCACGGATTGGCCGCTCGCCTCGCCTTGGCTCCTCCCCCCCGCACGGATTGGCCGCTCGCCTCGCCTCGGGTCCGCCCCCCCTCGCATGGATTGGCCATGTCGTTACGGTGACAAACAGCGGATTGGCCGCTGGGCTCGCCATGGCCCCGCCCCCCCGCACGGATTGGCCGCTCGGCTTCACGGATTCACCATGGCCCCGCCCCCCCGCACGGATTGGGCGCTCGCCTCGGCTCCTCCCCCCGCACGGATTGGCAGCTCTCCTCGCCCAGGCTCCGCCCCCCCGCACGGATTGGCTGATCGCACAGGCTCCGCCCCCCACACGAGGTGAGCGCATCTAGGTCCTGCGGCGGAACGAACACACAACACACACACACCAGATCGCATCCACATACAACATCCCGTGATATCGCTTGCTTCTCGGCGGCGATACTGTGTAGTGATCTTCCAGGACCTGCCGGAGGATCACATGGCCGGAAGCATGTGGTATCTCCGGATGTTGTGATTGTGTCAGCGCGTGTATGCGATCGGATGTGTGTGAGTGTATGCGATCGGATGTGTGAGTGTCGGCAGAGGAGCACGGCGTGCAGCACAGCTGCTGGGACCGCCCACCGGTGGGCACAGGGAGAAGTGAGGTGTGTGTGTGAGTGTATACGATCAGATGTGTGCGTGTTTAATGTCTGATGTGTGACTGTGGAGCACGATGGGGAGTGCGCAGCATGGGGGATGGAGCACGATGGGGGGTGCGCAGCATGGGGGATGGAGCACGATTGGGGGGTGCGCAGCATGGGGGATGGAGCACGATGGGGGGTGCGCAGCATGGGGGATGGAGCACAATAGGGAGTGCGCAGCATGGGAGATGGAGCACGTTTGGGAGTGCGCAGCATAGGGGATGGAGCACGATGGGGAGTGCGCAGCATGGGGGATGGAGCACGATGGGGAGTGTGCAGCATGGGAGATGGAGCACGTTTGGGAGTGCGCAGCATAGGGGATGGAGCACGATGGGGAGTGCGCAGCATGGGGGATGGAGCACGATGGGGAGTGCGCAGCATAGGGGATGGAGCACGATGGGGAGTGCGCAGCATGGGGGATGGAGCACGATGGGGGGTGCGCAGCATGGGGGATGGAGCACGATGGGGAGTGCACAGCATGGGGGATGGAGCACGATGGGGGGGTGCGCAGCATGGGGGATGGAGCACGATGGGGAGTGCGCAGCATGGGGGATGGAGCACGATGGGGAGTGCGCAGCATGGGGGATGGAGCATGATGGGGGGTGCACAGCATGGGGGATGGAGCACGATGGGGAGTGCGCAGCATGGGGATGGAGCACGATGGGGAGTGCGCAGCATGGGGGATAGAGCACGATGGGGGGTGCGCAGCATGGGGATGGAGCACGATGGGGAGTGCGCAGCATGGGGGATAGAGCACGATGGGGGGTGCGCAGCATGGGGGGTGGAGCACGATGGGGAATGCGCAGCATGGGGGATGGAGCACGAAGGGGAATGCGCAGCATGGGGGATGGAGCACAATGGGGAATGCGCAGCATGGGGAATGGAGCACAATGGAGAGTGGGGATGGAGCACGATGGGGGGTGCGCAGCATGGGGGATGGAGCATGATGGGGGGTGCGCAGCATTGGGGATGGAGCACGATGGGGGGTGCACATCTCCCCCCAAAACACACACACACTGCCACACACGCACTGCACAACACCACACACACACACTGGGAACCACAAACAATGCCCTACACAGACACCCACACACACAACGCCGCACACACAACACCCAACACACAAACACCGCGGCACACACAAATATACGCACATACCGCACAACACACACATTGCACAAAACATACCTCTCCCCAAAACACACACACACCCACACAAACCGCGCAACACACATACACAATGATACAGACACACATCGCTCTACAAACAACGCAACACACAAACACCGCTCTCACCCCCCGCCACACCCAGACAACACCCAGAACATGTACAGCCCCTACACAAACACTTGCTAACTACAGACAACAACATCTATATATATATATATATATATATATATATATATATATATATATATATATAACAAAAATCATACATTAACTACACAATACGTAAATTCTAGAATACCCAATGCGTAGAATCGGGCCACCTTCTAGTATGAGATAAAGGCCGTGCGATACAAGCACTAAGATGCTGAATGCAGGTATATCTGATGTAGAAAGATGGAATGCTTGTTTGAGTAAATATTGTTAATCAAATTTGCAGAAAAGCACTGCACTTTGCTACGGCGGGAGCAGTGTACAGCCAGCCCGTAGCCTCGGTAAGTATGGCACGCTTGCTTCTATCCCGTACACTGTATATATACAGTCTATGTATATATATATATATATATATATATATATATATATATATATATATATATATTATATATATACACATTACAGACCAAACGTTTGGACACACCTCATCTCTAGAACAACTGTTAAGAGGAGACTTTGTGCAGCAGGCCTTCATGGTAAAATAGCTGCTAGGAAACCACTGCTAAGGACAGGCAACAAGCAGAAGAGACTTGTTTGGACTAAAGAACACAAGGAATGGACATTAGACCAGTGGAAATCTGTGCTTTGGTCTGATAAGTTCAAATTTGAGATCTTTGGATCCAACCACCGTGTTTTTGTAGAAAAGGTGAACGGATGGACTCTACATGCCTGGTTCCCACCATGAAGCATGGAGGAGTAGGTGTGATGGTGTGGGGGTGCTTTGCTGGTGACACTGTTGGGGATTTATTAAAAATTGAAGGCATACAGAACCAGCATGCCTACCAGAGCATCTTGCAGCGGCGTGCTATTCCATCCGGTTTGCGTTTAGTTGGACCATCATTTATTTTTCAACAGGACAATGACCCCAAACACACCTCCAGGCTGTGTAAGGTTTATCATTGATAGGAAAGTCTGCTTCTGATGGACATTTGTTCAGAAAAGCATGGGCTAGGATCATGATTAAGTTTTGAGTACCATGCTCATTATGATCAACAAAATAATTTTTTATTGATCTCTGAATTACTGGGTCCCGAGACATGGTGACAAATTTTGCCACGTCTCTGCCATCAAAGTGCACTCCACCTCCTCCATCGTGCACCGTGACCAACCAGGGAATTTCTCCTTCTCCTCCTGGTTTTTGTCTAAACTGTGTTAAAATGCTATCAACTTCTCCCTGAGAGTAATCTTCAATGGTTACTCGATTTTTTTACATGAGGAATCATTCTCTCATTTGTGATGGCATTACCATCTTCGTCATATTGCAGATTTCCCTGACCATCCCGGACATATTCCCGGATGATCTCATTCTCTGTCCTCTCTAGGCGCCTCCTTACTGGGTTAGCCTGAATCTTCCCTTTATGGTAATCCTCCTCATCAGATGATGAAGATGAATCCCACACATCCCCATCCCAAGTATCGGGATCCCAGTTTATAGAAGCTGAGGCGATTCTTTTATGTACTTTGGTTTTATTTACTTTTTCTCTTCTTTTCTTTTACTTATTTTGAGCATTTTTTTTGGCAGCTTTTTCTGCCACATTCTGATATTGTTCCAATTTATCCTTCAACAGTCTGGTATTACATTCCAGAACTGTTTTCTGGCCACCTAATTCTATCATCTTTTGTTCCATCTGGGAACCTTTCTTCTGCATCTTTAGATTACGCTCATGCATTACACTATATGCATTTGCCAAAATCTAGATGCGCCGTGCTAAAGACACTACATCACCTGCTTTCACAGGGACACTACCGAATACATTCACAACATCAGTAGCTTCACTACCCTTAAGCTTATCCTGCCATTGTTTTGCCAATCCACAAGACACTACATCACCTGTTTTCACAGGGGCACTACTGAGTACATTCACAACATCAGTAGCTTCACTACCCTTAAGCTTGTCCTGCCATTGTTCTGCTAATCCACAAGACACTACATCACCTGTTTTCACAAGGGCACTACTGAGTACATTCACAACATCAGTAGCTTCACAACCCTTGAGCTTATTCTGCCATTGTTCTGCCAATCCACAATTGACCAATTCATGTGCTATAAAATTGTAGGGAGCCTCAGTCCAGCTGGGGATCTCCACAACAACCTCCTTAACATTATCCTTACGTTTTCTGAACATTTTGACACTATGCAAAAAGATTGAAAAAATATCTGGAATTTTGCCAAATATATGTTTTTAATTTCTAATTTACAAAAATGTGTTAATTACTTTTTATAGAAGTAATCCTGCCGACTACGCCAATTTATGTCTTGCTAAATTCTACTAAAAAGGGGGCTTAAAGCCCATACTTACGAAGCGCTCACTGATATCCTAATCAGGCATGAATACTAAGATTCTTTATAGGAAGATACTATTTATTTTAATAGCACATGAATAGTCAATGGTACATAGGCATTAGCACTAGTTTATAGTCATAGAATCTTATACAATAGCAGAAATATATATCAACATTACCATTTGTTGTAGCAATCCTTCTCTTCGGAGGGACTCGATTTAATGAGTAGGAAACAATATGGCATCTTGCATCACAGGAGTACTGCGTACACTTCAGCGTCCTGGAAATGTCCCCAATCTCATTAAAAGAGTCCAATCCTTTTATAAGAAACTTTGTATGTTGTGTTCTCTGAATGGTTAATTGGTAACCAGCATGTGACAGCTGAGTCATGTTCATGTAACTTGACCACAAGCTGCTGTGGGCACCAGCAGCTTCCTGCACATTTCCTGCACATTTAGCCAGTTGACAACTGGTCGACCACAGTTTCCTGGAGATATTGCAAGGAGACGTTAATTTTACAGGCCAGCTTCCTTGCAACTGTTGTCAAATAATCACAAATTTCCTGACTGTGGAACTATAAATGTTACTTCCTCATTATCGTGGTTTTGCTTAAGATCTGTTTGACATGTATTCTTTGGTCATAGTGAAATTGGTTATCCAGAGGACATCTCTCTTTGATACTGAATTATTTATAGGTCTATAATATCTGGGATCACTCCTATCTTTTGATTATGATCCCTATCTACATCCCACTCATTCTTCAGTCATATCACATTGGTATCAAAGATGGCCATTCCAGAACATTGTAATTGTTCCTCTGCATGAATGCCTGAGTAGATTTGGAGTGGTGTTTTGGTATCCATCCCCTGCATAACTTCAACTTCGTCACTGATTCTTTCACATTATTGTCAAGAATCTGCTGATACTGAGTTGAATCCATGCGACCCTCAACTTTAACAAGATTCCCGGTGCCGGCATTGGCCACACAGCCCCAAAGCATGATGGAACCTCCACCAAATTTTACTGTGGGTAGCAAGTGCTTTTCTTGGAATGCCGTGTTTTTTTGCCTCCATGCATAACGCCTTTTTGTATGACCAAACAACTCAATCTTTGCTTCATCAGTCCACAGGACCTTCTTCCAAAATGTAACTGGCTTGTCCAAATGTGCTTTTGCATACCTCAGGCGACTCTGTTTGTGGTGTGCTTGCAAAAACGGCTTCTTTCGCATCACTCTCCCATACAGCTTCTCCTTGTGCAACGTGCGCTGTATTGTTGACCGATGCACATTGACATCATCTGCAGCAAGATGATGCTGCAGATCTTTGGAGGTGGTCTGTGGATTGTCCTTGACTGTTCTCACCATTCTTCTTCTCTGCCTTTCTGATATTTTTTTTGGCCTGCCACTTCTGGGCTTAACAAGAACTGTACCTGTGTTCTTCCATTTCCTTACTATGTTCCTCACAGTGGAAACTGACAGTTTAAATCTCTGAGACAACTTTTTGTATCCTTCTCCTGAACAACTATGTTGAATAATCTTTGTTTTCAGATCATTTGAGAGTTGTTTTGAGGAGCCCATGATGCCACTCTTCATAGGAGATTCAAATAGGATAACAACTTGCAAGTGGCCACCTTAAATACCTTTTCTCATGATTGGATACACCTGCCTATGAAGTTCAAAGCTCAATGAGGTTACAAAACCAATTTAGTGGTTTAGTAAGTCAGTAAAAAGTAGTTAGGAGTGTTCAAGTGTTCAAATCATGAAATTGATAAGGGTGCCCATACTTTTGCTCCAGTCAAATTTTGTTTAAATGCGGATTGCACCTCATTTCAATCCAGAAATATTACTCAGTCCATCAGTTATTAGATACATGAAACTGAAATAGCTGTTGCAAAAACCCAAATTGTTATAAAGAAAAAAGGATACATTATTAGGGGTGCCCAAACTTTTTCATATGACTGTAATAGTTCCTGTCTGTTTGTGCATTGGCAACACCTGGTGGTTTAGCCTCTAACTGCACCAGGTATAGCTTCACAGTAATGCTTACTATCGTGCTCTCCGCAATGCCTTAAACTTTATTTTATTCTCCGTGCTTCAGGGATCTCAGACTATGTATCCAACAGAAGAGTATGGTAGGCACATGACAGCCTATAAGAAATGCGTATTCCACGGTAATTATAGACATAGAGAGAGAACCAGACATTGCAATTCAAAAGGAAAATTTACTCGCTGGTCTGTATCCATACAAGGTCACATACAAGATCAAGGTTATGTGATGGTAACACTGGCTCATTGTTCTGCACAGATCTTTTTTGCCTGTTGATGATGTTAAATAAATACCTACATTTTCATTTTAAATTGGAGTGCCTGGTTCTCTCTCTACGTCTATGTATACAACAGAGCATCCACAAGGTCTGCATTGTGATGTTGAGTTACATTCATTGTGCAATCAGCTGTCCAGAATGAATAACCTTCACTCTAGACACTGTTCCCTCGTGCCCCCTTTTTGCTGCAGTTGCAGTAATGTAGACCTCCTGGTCAATACGTCAGTGCACCCAAAACCAAGAAGTGCTTGTCATTAAGTACAGTTTATCACGGGTCAATATCACTAATGCAATGCTCCATAGATATTCAAGTAGATCTAGTAGATGTAGTGGGAACTATCAGAGATCAACCTCATAAGTACCAGTTTCGCTATCATAGTGGAGATTTTTATTTATCAGAAGAAGAATCCTCCTGGCTGTGGATCACCTTTGCATTCATTGGAAGTTCAGTCTGGCCTACGTCTTTTCTCCAGAAAATTAGGCAAGAGCAGGAAAAGCTAATAGCCATCATACCCTTCTGGCTGAAGAGGTTTGTCATTCTCTTATTCAAATAAGTTGAGATTGTTACTGAAGGCATCTCAGTGTAGAACTCATTGCCTCAAGGCACTTAACATGACCTGACACGATTCACCCTGACAGCATGGAGGATGACAATTCTGTATTACAAGCTAGAATGCCATCTGAAATAATCAGAAATGCATTTTCACAGTTCACATCTGAATTCAATAAGGGATAAAAGGGTCAAATAAATCTTTTCAGCTTGGTAATCCACTAAAGGAGTGGATCCTTCAACCCTCAAATTAACAGCATCCTAGATTTCCTGCAGGATTGAGTTGAAGAAGATCTGAGACTGTTTAAATTAAATGTCCAAGTCTCGGGAAGTATGGCTACTTGGGTAGATCCTTATTGAAAGAGCCCTTGGTGAAGAGTTTCCGGAAAGGTTTGGCTTGTTAATTATTGTTTACTTGACTGAGTAAAATTTCCACCTATCCTACCAGTACACAAGGGCAAATATACCCCATTTTTATGGAATTTAGGAAAAATAGTTTATTACAAAGAATTCCTGCAAAGTCTGACACTCAGAATAGGCTGTGTCCAGCTGTGTAGCACCCATTTGTCAATGTATTTATATATATTCAGGAGGAATGGCACAGGAAGACATGCTAAAAAGGCTCAAGAAATGTTACAGGTGCATCTCAATAAATTAGAATATCATCAAAAAGTTAATTTATTTCAGTAATTCATTACAAAAAGGGAAACGCATATATTATATAGAGTCATTACAAACATATGTAATGAGTCTATATAATATATGCGTTTCCCTTTTTGTATTGAATTACTGAAATAAATTAACTTTTTGATAATATTCTAATTCATTGAGATGCACCTGTGTTTTATCAGTAATTTTCTGAAGCAGACATATCAGGAGGACTGACAGTTTTTCTTTAAGACATTGGCCCAAGGATTATTTAAAAGCTTCACTTTGTAAACAGATGTTCTGTTATTCATACATATATTATTAATGGAATATGACATACGGCCTTTCAATGAAAATATAAATAAAACATTTTCAGATTGAATTCTGCTTAGTGTAGTGTCAGATTTCCGCATATTCCAGTTTGTCATCCATCCCTCTGTTCTTTAAGACTTAGATATACAGACTAAATACATTCACCAAATTGCAACACCAAGGAGGAAAAGTCATGGAATGATGGCAATCACAGGATGGATAGACATGTTAGTAATATGCAAATGATAAAAAAATGGAAACAAGATTTTTAAAACATCTTGATTTATTCATTATAAATCAACACTGACGCACTTCAAACAAAGTTCTTAATCATAGGCCTATCATTAAGAACTTTGTTTGAAACGCGTCAGCATTTAGGGGCTTCGTCCCCACATGAATTTTTTATTCTTGATATGCAAATAAAATATTGAAGATTTTAATGAAGAGACGCCTGGTGCCGGAATTTTCTCCTGTTTTTCATTGTTCTTTCGGGTTTCGGGTACTTTTCCTGTCTAGCCCTAGCCCTGGGTATTAGCCTTCCAGCAGCTGAGTCTAAACTTCTGCTTTTCCCCGATTCTTATTTTCATGGCTTACCTGTTCTGCTCCTCTACCTTTGCCATTAGGTGCCATGTTGAACTTTCAATGACCAGTATGAGAGAGTGTGTGAGTGATAACACCAAATATAACACAACTGTTCCCCATTCACACCTGAGACCATGTAACACTGAGTCACATGACACTGGGAAGGAAAAATTGCTATTTGGGCACAATTTAATCCCTTAATGAACGCGGGCCATAACATTATATCCTGAGGCATATAGGTGTAAACACCTGCAGCTCAGCCAGTGGCGATCCGTGCACATGTCAACTGCCACGGGTGGATCCGTGAGCCACTCATGCCTGTTAACTCCTTAAATTGCACTGTTAAAATTTGACAGACAGATTTAAATTCCCATCACGGTAAATCTTTACTTAACTGGGTCCATCAGCGGTGCCGTGACATAACATATTCACTGTGAGCCGATGGTTGCCATGGCAGCACAGGTTCATGTGATGACTCCTGTAGCTCATGTGATGCCCCTGACTCTATCAGGGTGTCACAGGGAACTGCACCCCTGTCTCTCATGGTGCAGAACCCACCCACCATGGTTCTGGAATCCTAACTACTGGTATTGCTTCTATCAGCACTCAAATCCTAACCACACCTCACACCACACCCTGTCAGACACACCAGTGGGTTGTCTAGCTGGAAAAGGGCCACCCAACTAGGGGTCAGGCAGACTGGTGGGAGGGACTGAAGTTAGAACAGTGAGAGCTCCCAGAGTGAGAGGAGCTGGGAGTAGCAGCTCCCTGGAGTTCAGTAGTAGCCCTCAGAGAGTGCGGAGCTGAGGGAGTTGTAGTTCCCTGTGTGGCCTTGGTTGGGTCGTAGACGGTGGTCTGGGACCAGAGGAGTCGGAGACCCGGTCGCAGGATATTGGAAAAAGGTGTACGGACTTAGTTTTGGAGAACGGTCGGCACCAGAAGTCTAGTAACCGGACCGGTACCAAGCACGGCGGGGTACAGGACCCTAGATCAGAGAGCAGCTTCACGCAACGTGATAACGCTGCCCTTGAGACCCAGTGGCATTCAGAGACTTGGTTTACCCTGTTGTCAGCATCTGCTTTTACCAATTACCGCACACCACGGGTGGCATCACGAACTATACCAAATCCCCTGTAAATGCTCCCTTTTACATTTGAGTGTGGCCCCTAAGCCCCCGGGTCCGGAGACCCTCAAGCCACGAACGGACACCACCCCCGGATCCTAGCGGTTCGATCTGCTGCTGGGGTGGCACATACTCAAATATCGCACACCACGAACTGTCTCCTTGTAAATAATCCCCCCCTTTTATTCGAGTGGCTGCTGAGCCACAGCAGAACCCTCGGATTCAAGCAGTCCGACTGCTGCAGTGGGCAGCACACTCACATGACTCACTTCCTGTTTCACCTGGTTGAGTGCTGCCTTTAACAAGAGGTGAGTATTTCTGGTGATCACAGCTGTGTAGCTGTGATCAACAGAAATGAATGAGCGATCAGACTGCTGATTTTTATAGTCCCCTAGGGGGACTGGAAAAATAAAAAAAGGAAAAAAAAATGTTAAAAATTAAAAAAAAAAACATATCACCCCCCATTCGCCTCATTGAAAATTAAAGGGTTACAAAATTTAAAAAATATACACACATTTGGTATCGCTGCATTCTAAAATGCCCGATCTATCAAAATATAAAATCAATTGATCTGATCACTAAGTGGCATAGCAGCAAAAAAATTCCAAACTCCAAAATTACGTTTTTTGGTTGCCGCAAATTTTGTGCAATACGCAATAACAGGCAATTAAAATGTAGTATCGGTGCAAAATGGTACCATTAAAAATGAGACGCAAAAAAATAAAAAATAAATGTATGCCCCAGTTCCTCCAGTGATGTGTATGCCCCCAGTCCCTCCTGTGAAGTATATGCCCCAAGTCCCTCCTATGATGTATATGCCCCCAGGTCCCTCCTCGATGTACATGCCCCAGCCCCTCCTGTAATGTATTTTACCCAGCCTCTCCTGTGATGTATATGTCCCCAACGTCTCCTGTATATATCACAGGAGGGGCTGGGGCATACACATCACAGGAGATGCTGGGGGCATACACATCACTGGAGATGCTGGTGGTATACACTTTACAGGAGACGCTGGGGGCATACACATCACAGCAGATGCTTGGGACATACACATCATAGGAGACGCTGGGGGCATACACATCACAGGAGACGCTGGGGCATACACATCACAGGAGACGCTGGGGGGCATACACATCACAGGAGATACTGGGGGCATACACATCACAGGAGTCGCTGGGGGGCATACACATCACAGGAGGCGCTGGGGGCATACACATCACAGGAGGGGATGGGGGCATACACATCACAGGAGGGGCTGGGGGCATACACATCACAGGAGACGCTGGGGGCATATACATCACAGGAGGGACTGGGGGCATATACATCACAGGAGGGGCTGGGGGGCATATACATCACAAGAGTAGCTGGAGCATTTACATCACAGGAGGGGCTGAAGGCATATTAGTGGAGGAGCTCACGGCATCACTAGGGGGCTCAGACATTACTGGGGTTAGGGACATAACTGAGGGTTACAAACATACGAGGTGGGCTTGGATATCATGAGGGGGGCTTGGATATCACGAGGAGGCCTCAGATATCACAGGGGTGCTCAGATATCACAAGGGGAGCAAGGACAGCACCTGGGAGCATGTACAGCACTAGGGGAACAGGTAATAACACTTGTGGAGCACCGACATCACTATGGAGAAACTGGGGGGCACGGACAGCACTTCTGGAGCACAGACAACATTAGGGGGGCACGGATAGCACAGGGGAACATGGACATCACTGGGGGGCACACAGCACTGAGGGTGGTACACAGCACTGGGGAGTAGCACACAGCCCTGAAGAGGGCACACACCGCACAGGGGGTTGAGGGGGCACACAACACAGAGGGGGAACACAGCACTGGGGGAAGGGGTACACAGTACTTTGGGTGGCACACAGCACAGGGGGCACACACACTGCACTGGGGAGGGGGCACACAGCACCTTCTGCGGGGGGTTACACAGTACCAGAGGGTGGGCATACAGCACTGGAAGCTGTGAAGCTGTTGCTCGTCTTCTGTGGGATGGGTGCGCAGAGCTCTAACCCCGTCCACAAAGTAAGTCCTGATGACATTGGCACTGGCCAGAGAGAGGACCCATGGTACGCTCCCGCAGAGTTCAGTAGTGAACGCTTTGGATGGAGTCACACATCGCATCACATGGCACGGTCGCGCAGTCACCTGACATGAGCGTCTCAGCTGCATAGAGATACATGCAGCCGACCCACTCCTGTCAGCAGAGTTTACGGCCGTGCCTAGTGATGCAATGCAAGACTTGCCCGAGTCTTGCATTGCACTGGGGGAGGGGGCACACAGTACTACGGGTAGACTCCGGAATGCGTGTCCTCGCATATGCGGATTTAAAGTGCCGGCGGCCGGCAAGACGAGGTAGCCGGCCCGAGCACTGCTGCCTCAGGAATCTGCCCGAGGACCGCAGAGAACTTCATCGTGGGCCGCATACGGCCCCACCCCTGAGTTATTTAGTAAGCACACCAAATTTACACTGTTATACAAGCTGTTTTACATTGTACCAAAGTGTCATATCTTCAGTGTTGTCCCATGAAAATAGAGACCAGCAGGTGATGTCACCATATGACATCAGTTGCTGGCCTCTGATTAACCGGCAGCTACCATTCGTATAGCTGTAGAGAGCTTCTCTGTGCGGTGTCGGCATTTCATTCAAATGACATAAAGCGCTAAAGGAGGCAGCCTCTGCACCGAGATTGTCAGGGGTCCACGGGCCTCAGGGCTGCAAGAATCAGAAAAGAGGACACTGAAGGAACAGAGGACAGGGAAGAAGATCTTTTACATTTTTTATGCTTATGTGAAGAACGGCATATTAGTGAAAATTTCTTCAGGATGGGATATCGCTATAAGAAGTGGGCTAAGAAAGGGAAAATTACTACAAAATGGGGACAAGGATGGGGCAAATTACTAAAAGGTCAAAGATGGGCACATTACTACAAGAAGGGGAACAGAATGGGGCACATTACTACAAGAAGGGGACCAGGATGGACACATTACTACGGGATGGGGACATTACCACAAGGGGACTAGGATGGGGCATATTATTACAAGATGGGGACAAGGATGGGTTACAGTACTACAGGATGGGGATAAGGATGGGCAAATTACTACAAGAAGGTGACAATGATGGACATGTTACTACAGGATGGGTACAAGGATGGGCGTATTACTACAGGATGGGGACAAGGATGGGCACATTACTACAGGATGGGGACAAGGATGGGCACATTACTACAGGATGGGGACAAGGATGAGCACATTACTACAGGATGAGGACAGGGATGTGCATATTACTACAGGATGAGAACAAGGATGAGCACATTACTACAAGATAAGGACCAGGATGGACATATTACTTCAGGATGGTGACTAGGACGGAGCACATTACTACAGGATGGGGAGAAGGATGGGCACATTGCTACAGGATGGGGCACATTACTACAGGATGGGGCACATTACTACAGGATGAGGACCAGGATGGGGACATTATTACAGGATAGGAACCGAGATGAGGACATTACTATAGGGTGAGGGCCAGGATGGGGCACATTAATACAAGAAGGGGAACAGGATGGGGGACATGACTACAAGATGAGGACCAGGATGGGCACATTTCTACAGGATGGGGAGAAGGATGGGCATATTACTACAGGATGGGAACAAGGATGAGCACATTACTACAGGATGAGGACAAGGGTGGGCATATTACTTCAGGATGGCGACAAGGATGGGCACATTACTACAGGATGGGGCACATTACTACATTACTACATACTACTACTACTTTTTATACTTGTGTAAAGATGGGCTGCAGTTGTACATCGCCCAGGCCAAAAACTAATACTCTAGCAGGATGCATCATTTTTTGCGGCATTTTGCGGATGCCGGATCCTGCACGCATGCAGTACAGTACATTCATTTACAGTGGAAACACAACACCATGCGGTTGTGTGCTTCATGCACAACCGCATTTGTCCGCATGGTGTTGCGCTTCCACTGTAAATGAATGCACTGTACTGCATGCGTGCCGTATCCGGCGAAATGACGGATGTGTGAAACGGGTCTAAGCCCCCACTAGTGGAGGTATCACAGGTGCAGGAGGAGCAAATCACACACACACTTCCAAAAAGTGAAGGGGGCGATTGCTGGATAATAAAACTGCACACTGATGGCTTGCATAGAGCGCTGTTCACACATACAGATGCAAAGTCACAAGCCCGCAGCCTATTAGGTGACACCCATACTATTAGATCAGGCGGGCTGCCAAGCCGTACTCCATCTGTGCACCATACAGGGACAGGAATTCTAATATACAAGGCCTAACAGAAAGAGGCCTCGCTGCATCCTGTACAAAAAATATGAGGTTTTAGTTGGTATTATGGGCAGAATATGGAAGCCTACAACCCTCGTCACGGGAACCTCATGCTTGTAGGTCCCTACACTAAATATAAAAATAGCAACAAAGAGAGGAATAAATATCCTACAAAAATTAAGCATTATTTACAGCAAAGATGGGCTGCAGTTGTACATCGCCCAAGCGAAAAACAAGTACTCTAGCAGGATGCAGTTAAGCAGGGCCGGCGTCAGCACCCGGTCAAATGCCGGGGCCCTGGGCTGTCGGGGGGCCCACTCACGGTGGCAGGAGTGGCGTACCGCAAGTCAGGGGGGCCAGTGCCCACGCTGTCACTGGTCTCTACCCCCGCCGAGGATCGCGCTTTCAATTGTATCGGCATTGCACTTGACGAATGCTGATACAATTGAGAGTGATGATGAGATGGAGCGGCATGCTCCCTCTCTCATCATTCTCCCCGCTGTGCCTGTCGGCACTCTGACTGCTCAACAGCGGAGCGTGGTGACGTCAACACCCTGCGCCTGCTGAGAGGTCAGAGCGTGCAACAGCAGTGGATGCGTCAAGGAGATCGGAGCAGCGGGGGAATGAGGAAAAGTGAGTATGCATTTAATCACTGTGGCCAGACGACCATGGGGCTACACTAAATGATATGGTGGCTGTATACTACATGAGGGTGCCTAATGCTATCTGGGTTTGCACTGTGCTATATAGGGGCTGTATACTACATGAGGGTGCCTAATGCTATTTGGGTCTGCACTGTGCTATATAGGGGCTGTGTACTACATGAGGGTGCCTAATGCTATCTGGGTCTGCATTGTGCTATATGGGGTCTGTATACTACATGAAGGTGCCTATTGCTATCTGGGTCTGCATTGTGCTATATGGTGGCTGTGCACTACATGAGGATGCCTAATGCTATCTGGCTCTGCACTGTGCTATATACGGGCTGTGTACTACATGAGGATGCCTAATGCTATCTGGCTCTGCACTGTGCTATATACAGGCTGTGTACTACATGAGGATGCCTAATGCTATCTGTCTCTGCACTGTGCTATATAGGGGCTGTATACTACATGAGGGTGCCCAATGCTATCTGGCTCTGCACTGTACTATGTACGGGCTGTGTACTACATGAGGATGCCTAATGCTATCTGGCTCTGCACTGTGCTATATACGGGCTGCGTACTACATGAGGATGCCTAATGCTATCTGGCTCTGCACTGTGCTATATACAGGCTGTGTACTACATGAGGATGCCTAATGCTATCTGGCTCTGCACTGTGCTATATACGGGCTGTGTACTACATGAGGAAGCCTAATGCTATCTGGCTCTGCACTGTGCTATATAGGGGCTGTGTACTACATGAGGGTGCCTAATGCTATCTGGGTCTGCATTGTGCTATATGGGGTCTGTATACTACATGAAGGTGCCTATTGCTATCTGGGTCTGCATTGTGCTATATGGTGGCTGTGCACTACATGAGGATACCTAATGCTATCTGGGTCTGCACTGTGCTATATAGGGGCTGTGTACTATGTGAGGATGCCTAATGCTATCTGGGTCTGCACTGTGCTATATGCTGGCTGTATACTACATGAGGGTGCCTAATGCTATATGGGTCTGCATAGTGCAATATGGGGGCTGCATAACGCTACATGGGGGCTACATAATACTATATGAAGGACTATGGGGGCTTCATAACACTATATGGAGGAATATGGGGGCTGCATACTACTATACCCCCAGAGTTGTATGTCCGACCACCCCAGTGCTGTATACCCCCCAGAGCTGTATGTCCCCCCACCTCAGAGCCACTACCCCCCTCTAGAGCTGTATGCCCCCATTGCTGTATACCCCTTTCCTCAGTAATATGTATGCCCCCCAGTAATATGTATGTCCCCAGCATGTCTTGGGATGTATATACAGTGGTGTTAGTGTGCAGTATGTGCGGCCATGACTGTCAGTGACTGCCACTAATCAGCGTGGCACAGACACATGCCCAGGAGGAGCTGGATGGAGACAATTGGGGAGGTGAATGAGGCTGTTACCGGCTTCCCAATATTAGAAATATATATAAATATATAAAAATAATGTGTCTGTGTGTGCATGTATAATGTGTATTTATGTATTTCAGTGTATATAACTGTGTCTAGATTTATGTCTATTTATATATGTCTTTGTGAATTTCTCTTTAAATTTATATGTGTATGTATGCCTGTATGTGTATGTATCTGTGCATGTCTATGTGTGGATGGGGCCCACTGAGACTCTTTCGCCCAGGGCCCACAAAAACCTGGAGCCGGGCCTGCAGCTAAGCCCCAACTAGTGGAGGCATCACAGGTGCAGGGGGAGCAAATCACACACATGTGACGCCCTGGACTAGCCAGGTAGTCGCAAATAGCACCCCGCACAACACCAGTCCCACACAGGTAACACCAGCCAAACACATAAACCCTAGTCACCTCCCTCAGTGCTTAATGGATACACCAGGGGGGCGGAGCTAGGTGGTTGGCACGCCCACCGAGGAGTTCAGAGGGTCTGAGGCAGGAAGTGCAAGTTCAGTTGTTCAGTTGACAGTCAAGTTCAGGAGTTGAGTCGAGTCAGTGACAGGAGTGGAGTGGAAGCAGGCCTGTGTAGCAGCTCTGCAGGAGACTGACAGGTGTGAGGGTCATAGGAGGCATACGGTGGCCTACCCTGCAGGAGCCAGGAAGACGGCCAGGTGGAACCGTGGTGGATCGGGACAGGGTAGTGGCCCGCCGGTACCGACCCGGGGAACCGACTGGAAACCAGAGCACACAGGGGGGTACTCAGACCCTGAAACAAGGTCCAGAAGCCACTGGACTGAGTTAATTCACTGATTGAGGTCTGGACTATAGATCCTTTCCCACCCAAGTCCCGACTGAAGACAACAGCCCACCGAGGGGGATAGAAGCCACCGCACAGGCAGAGAGATCCCACGGGCCAGCGTCTGTGGTCAATCGGGCTTTCCCGACACACATACCGCCGGGGAGCGGACTCCTGTCGCTGAAGCGCAGGCAGTCTACATACACACTACACGGTGCAGGAGAAAGGCAAAGACCACCGAACCGGGTGGGGGACCAGATGTAGCCGGATGCGGGCACCGACCACCATCAACTTTGTTTACCAGAGACTTGTGTGTGTCAATAACAGTGAGTACCACAGTGCCCTACGGCCGCGCATCGCCCTGCACCGCCCTACTTCTCCCCAATGGGTCCCGGGGCCATCATCCCTGCCCATGGAGGGGTTAACATCTTGCTACATAACCATCTTCCCGGGTGCCCCGTAACTGCAGCGGTGGTGTCTACACCTTCACCACATCCCGTGGGTGGCATCACAAACTCAAACACGGCTCCGGCCGTACACCTACCTACTAACCCCCTACGTAGCGCCAGCATCCTTTCAGAGCGAAATGACCCCTGGTCCGGAGGCGCTCGAGCCACCCACCAACGAGCCCGGATCCGAGCGGCTCGGCTGCAGCCGAGCGCGGGGCGGTACGCACTCACTTCCAAAAATGGAGGGGGTGATTGCTGGATGATAAAACTGCACACTGATGGCTCCGGCCGTACACCTACCTACTAACCCCCTACGTAGCGCCAGCATCCTTTCAGAGCGAAATGACCCCTGGTCCGGAGGCGCTCGAGCCACCCACCAACGAGCCCGGATCCGAGCGGCTCGGCTGCAGCCGAGCGCGGGGCGGTACGCACTCACTTCCAAAAATGGAGGGGGTGATTGCTGGATGATAAAACTGCACACTGATGGCTTGCATAGAGCGCTGTTCACACATGCAGATGCACAGTCACAAGCCCATAGCCTATTAGGTGACGCCCATACTATTAGATCAGGCGGGCTGAAAAGCCGTACTCCATCTGTGCACCATACAGGGACAGGAACTCTAATATGCAAGGTCTAACAGAAAGGGGCCTGGCTGGATCCTGTACAAAAAAATATGAGGTTTTAGTTGGTTTGGTAGCCTACAACCCTCATCATGGGAACCTCGTGCTTGTGTGTGATTTGCTCCTCCTGCATCTGTGATGCCTCCACTAGTGGGGGCTTAGCTGCATCCTGCTAGAGTACTAGTTTTTGGCATGTGCGATGTACAACCGCAGCCCATCTGTGCTGTAAGTATTAAAGGGAACCTGTCATCAGAAATTTTGCTTTAAACCTAAAAGTTTCCCCCTCTGCAGCTCCTGGGCTGCATTCTAACAAGGTTCCTGTACTTTTTGTGGCCCCTTTTAAACCAAATTAAATATTTTATAAACTTGTACCTTTTGCTATGTAAATTTTGTAAATCGTCTATGGGGGCGGGCTCTCTGCTGACCGTTGCTGTTCCTCCAGCAGATTTACGCCGCCCCCCAACGCTGAATTTCATATCTCAGGACGCCGCCCCTGGGCGCCCGTGGTCCCGCGCATGCGCTGTGCGACTGTAGCGGGACTGTGCACTGTGTGAACGTGTGACCGCTGGTGACGTTTGGCGCAGGCACGAGGTTATGGGCGGCGCTGTGAGTGTCATCAGCAAGTGCCGCCCATAACCTCGTGACCGCACTTTCCCCTCTTCCTCCAGCGTTCTGCGCAAGCGCTTGCTGGCCAGATGACCCGACGTCACCTCTTTCCCATCTTGCCCTGCTGCAGGGTAAGATGGGAAGGAGGTGACGTCAGGTCATTCGGCCGGCGAGCGCTTGCGCAGAACGCTGGAGGCAGTGGGGGAAAGCGCGTCCACGAGATTATGGGCGGGCACTTGCGATGCAATCACAGCACCACCCATAATCTCGTGCTTGTGACACACGTCACCAGCAATCCTGGCATGGGCGGCACCTTGGGCGCAGTGGGCGGCGTCCTGATGGATGAAATGGAGCGTGGGGGACGGCGTCAATGTGCTGGAGGAACAGCAACGGTCACCAGAGAGCCCGCCCCCCATGGACGATTTACAAAATTTACATAGCAAAAGGTATAAGTTTATAAAGTATTTAATTTGGTTTAAAAGGGGCCACAAAAAGTACAGGAACCTTGCTAGAATGCAGCCCAGGAGCTGCAGAGGGGGAAACTTTTAGGTTTCAAGCTAAATTTCTGATGACAGGTTCCCTTTAATTAATTTTTGGAGGATATTTATCCCTCTTTTGTTGCTATTCTTTTTATACACAACTAAAATAAACAAAAAAGTGCACTTTGTTATCTCTACATCTGTAACAATTCAAGCTATCATACGATACGTATCATATCATACCATATCATAAACCATACGATGAATGGAATTTAGAATTTTAAAAAAATGAGCCAAAAACATTTCAAAAAAGTGGTTCAATGATGTATAGAAAAAATGGCATTACTAAAAATGTCCCTTTGTCCTGCAAAGAATGAGGCCCCACAATAAAAATGCTTCTTAGGTGTGGCCTATATACCAAGCCGAGTTTGAGACCCATTTGTTAGGGAATGTGAGAACAGGTTGTAATTTATAGTATAGAGGAAGAAAAGGATTTTTCAAACATTAGGAGCAAAACAGTAACAATGCAGTGACATGAAAAGAATCTGCATAACCAATCATATGCTTAGTAGTTGCAAGTCAAATTTATGTATGAGATAGCCAAGATGATTGTCTATAAATTGATGGTAGTCCGTGCTCAAAGCTGTAGTGGATGGTGAGATATGGAGCGTGAAAGTCGAAATTTCAAAACATTATCAATTTGCTCAACAGTTTGTATATACAGTATATTTGTGTGTGTGTATATATATATATATATATATATATATATATATATATATATATATATATATCCAACACTTCTCCTCTACAGACGTCTTGGTCTCATGATATAAAGATGTGAACAGCATGAGGAGGACTGTTTAAATATCAATTCTAAAACAAACACAAGAATTTTGCCATGAAGCAAGTTGTGCAAAAAATGCTGAAACTTTGACCAGATGAACATGTGTATTCAAAAGTTTAGAGAGGGTCACAATAAGTTCACCTGAATAGGTCAGAGGGCATTTTAGTATCATCCTGAAATCTCACCAGAAAGCTCTTAATTTTGTGAGTATTGTACAATCTATATATATACTAGCCTAAAGGCTGCTTTACACCAGACAATCTATCGTGCGATAGATCGTTGAGGGTCACGGTTTCTGTGACGCACATCCGGCATCGCTGGCGATGCCGGCCTGTGTGACACCTCCTAGCGACGCAGTATCGCTCACAAATCGTGAGTCGTGTACTGCTCGCTAGGTTCCATAATATCGTTTAATTTAGTAGTTCATCGTTTCCGGGGTAGCACACGTCGCTCCGTGTGACACCCCGGGAACGATGAACAGCAGCTCACCTGCGTCACGCGGCCGCAGCCGGCTATGTGAAGGAAGGAGGTGGGCGGGATATTTACGTCCCGCTCATCTCCGCCCCTCCGCTTCCATTGGCCGGCGGCCGTGTGATGTCGCTGTGACGCCGAACGTCCCTCCCACTCCAGGAAGTGGCCGTTCGCCGCCCACAGCGAGGTCGCACGAGAGGTAAGTATGTGTGACAGGGGTTACTGACTTTGTGCGACACGGGCAGCGATTTGCCCGTGACGCAAAAAGGACGGGGGCGGGTACGATCGATTGTGAAATTGAACAATCGGTCGTACCGTGTAAAGCAGCCTTTATTCTGTCTGTCTGTCTGTCTTGCTCCAAAATTGTGTCGTTACAGTGACAGTGTCGTTACAGTGACAACCGTCGGATTGGCCGCTGGGCTCGCCCTGGCCCCGCCCCCCCCACGGATTGGCCGCTCGCCTCGGCCTGGCCCTGCCCCCGCATGGATTGGCTGCTTGCTCCGGCCTCCTCACGTATCGCCCGCTCGGCCACGCCCCTTCCCCCGAATTCAAGCGAAGCCCCGACTCCCAGGTGACTGCTGCAGTGCACTCCCAGGAGTCCACACCAGCAACCCAGCCCAAACATAACCTTGCGATGCTGGGATCGTGACGGAGCCGGTGTACGTTGGTAACCATGATACACATCGGGTAACTATAGGAAGCGCTTCCCTTAGTTACCCGATGTGTATCATGGTTACCAGCGTAGTACACATGTGCAGGGAGCCGGCATACGCTGACGCCTCGCCCGCTCGGCCCCGCCCCGGCACACGTTTGCCCGCTCGGTCCCGGCACACGTTGGCCCGCTCGGTCCCGCACCCGGCACACGTTGGCACGCTCGGCCCGCCCCCAGCGACCCGCTTAGCCCCGCCCCGGGACACGTTGGCCCGCTCGGTCCCAGCACACGTTGGCCCACTCGGTCCCACCCCCAGCACATGTTGGCCCGCTCGGCCCCGCCCCCAGCACACGTTGGCCCGCTCGGCCCCGCCCTCAGCACACGTTGGCCCGCTCGGCCCCGCCCCCGGCACACGTTGGGCACCTATATACCTCCCCCTAGGACTACTCCTCCCATTATACTCCTCTTTCCCCAGGACTACTCCTCCCATTATACTCCTCTTTCCCCAATCCCCAGGACTACTACTCCTATTATAGTCCTCCTATTATACTCCTCTCTGAGTATAATAGGAGGACTATTATAGCATGGGGAATGGAGCACGATGGGGGGTGCGCAGCATGGGGGATGGAGCACGATGGGGGGTGCGCAGCATGGGGGATGGAGCACGATGGGGGGTGCGCAGCATGGGGGATGGAGCACGATGGGGGGTGCACAGCATGGGGGCTGGAGCACGATGGGGGGTACGCAGCATGGGGGATGGAGCACGATGGGGGGTGCGCAGCATGGGGGATGGAGCACGATGGGGGGTGCGCAGCATGGGGGCTGGAGCACGATGGGGGGTGCGCAGCATGGGGGATGGAGCACGATGGAGGGTGCGCAGCATGGGAGATGGAGCACGATGGGGGGTGCGTAGCATGGGGGATGGAGCACGATGGGGGGTGCGCAGCATGGGGGATGGAGCACGATGGGGGGTGCGCAGCATGGGGGATGAAGCACGATGGGGGGTGCGCAGCATGGGGGATGGAGCACGATGGGGGGCACACCTCCTCCCAAAACACACACACACACCGCCACATGCGCACCGCACAACACACCACACACACTGGGAACCACAAACACCGCTCTACACAGACACCCACACACACAGACAACGCAGCACACACACAACACCCAACACACAAACACCGCGGCATACACAAATATACGCACATATCGCCCAACACACACACATTGCACAAAACATACCTCCCCCCAAAACACACACACGCACCCCACACCCACACAAACCGCGCAACACACACAGCACCACACACAGACAACACTGCAGACACACAACGCTCCACAAACAACGCAACACACACAACGCAACACACAAACAACACCGCTCTCACACACCTCCACACCCAGACAACACACAGAACATGTACAGCGCCCAACACAAATACTTGGCAACTACACACAGCAACATCTATATATATATATATATATATATAACAAAAATCATGCATTAACTACACAATAAATTCTAGAATACCCGATGAGTTAGAAGCAGGCCACCTTCTAGTATAGTATAATTCACTTGTGGTAAAATGTATTAAAGATATAGCCACATATACCTAAATGACAGAAAATGGGAACGCCACTATAGACATGAGATCGTTGGCAGCCCCCACCAAAATTTTCAAGTTAGGTCTAGAGATGAGCGAATTCATGTTTGTATAATGCTTAGTGAATACCAAGTACTATTCCAGTATTCATCATGGCAAGAAAAATGCTCGGTTTCCCCCATGACTTGCATTAGGTTCCTTATTCGTGACGAATACTGGAATAGTACTTTGGGATTTGTTACAAATAATCCGAACACATATAGCTACTATTCTCCCATCACTAGTTAGGTCCACTTTAGTCTACTGTATATATCCATCTTTTAGTTCCCAGATGCAAATGTCTGTGATCACTAAGTACCTGGACAACTCCAATAGCTACCGCTGATAGTCTGGAGTGTTCATGTGGCATAATAATGTCACATAAGCTAACATAGCTGGAAAGGCGCCGGTGCCATATGTGAGTATCTGTCTTTTTGTTTTTCTAGAGGGAGACTACTTCATTTATAAATTGGTTGTCCAGGTAGTGGAGAACCCCTACAAAAGTCTTACGAGGTAAGGGTTTTGCATTTTAGATCACCTTACCGTGTCATTTTATAGAGTCTGATTTGCCATACTATTTGCATATGTGTCGCCAGGGGTTAAGGGGATACCCAGAACCGGGCCAAGGGGTTGCTTCTGGAAAGGGGATCACGGTGTCGTGACCCGGTCTGTGCTCCCTGGTTCCACAATAAAAAGGGGGGTTGTGTTCGTGACGCCACCCGTGGAATGTGATCAGAGATGACCACCGCTGCTGCAGAACCTCCGGGGTGATGGAAGGCAGCTTGAGATGGGACGGCTCTCCACGGGTAGAGCCTTTTCCCCGGGGCAGTATGTTAGTCTATGGGGGGAGTGCAGGACACGAGCACAATAAACAGGCAGACTCACGGTTTTGCAGTTTCTTTGTCCTTTACTGATGATGGTATTCAGCAGAGTACTGTCCACGGAGTCTGTGAGGGGTTCAGGGCTTCTCCCACCCAGCCGGGCCGTTTTAGCTTCCTTGCCTGCACTTTGTGTCTGTGGCCCTGCTGCTGTGAACTATGCAGCCGGCTTTGCTCTGTTCTGCTCCTAGGTACCGACCTGACAGGCAACTCGAGTCCTTCCTAGTATGTTCCTGAACTCTCCTATGTTGCTTGTGTCTGTGGTACAGGTGAAAGATCTGGAATCTTCACTTCTCTGGTGGTAACTATGCAGTATGTAACCTGCAGTCTCGGATCCAGCATCCGTTCTTGTGCTCCACTGGGGTGAGCCCAGCAATGCTCTGCCTCCCAGGAATGTTCCTCTGTGTACGCTTTCTCCTTTCCTCAGACCCTCAGCTAGGCCTGGAATTGGTCAGTGGATCCTGAGGTGAGCTAAAGCCAGCTTCCAACCTGCAGAGATCCTTTCTCCTCAGTGCTCTGCACTGAACTTCCAAACTGAAACTACTTCTGACCATTTCCTCCCCCCCCACCAGAATATACAGGGAAGCAGCTTGGTCTTCCCCTTCTGGCCAGGAGGTCTTGGTGTTGTGTGTGGGGAGTTAACCCTTTGTGTGGCAACCCTGGGGTGCCACACATACTATTTTTCTTGCCTATATAATATACTCACACAGCTTCTTGCCTTAACTTCTTGCCTTAACTGAGTACTATATTTTAAACATTGTTTTATTTTGTGACTCATTTTCAGTTGACAAAAAGGAGACAGTTGCACTCTGTAGTGCTATGTGTAACAATGAATATGGGACTATAGGCATGCATCATTACTGCTATGAAAAACATGTAAAAATTTAGATACTTAGCACACAAAAATGGCCATTTTTACGTGAGCCCAACAGCCAATGGCAAGGAGACCTCTTTTTATTGGGTCTCTGCCTACACTATTGCCTCTCTTTGGGTTAAAAAAAAACCCTCCAATTTATGGGCGGACAGTAACCTGCAAATGAAGAATTAGCATTTTTGGTTGAGTTTGCGATTTGAGCATAGTTGGTTCTCCAGATTTCAGGAACACCATATGAAATACCCAGCAAAGTCTTGTTTTGATGTATTGGTAGACTAGCAATCTGGCTGACACATTCTGTACTAGCGATCAAAGTAATCCAATGTTATACAGAGCTCTGAGTATTTTGTAAGTTAGTCAAAGGCTGATTGTCCTTGGCAATGCTAAAATTGAAAATTATTCAGTTAGTGCTCAGAAGTGAAAGAGATCTTCAAAGCCTGATTGTATTGAAGTATAAATCCACATCTACAGTCTATAAGATGAAGTCATGCATCTCGCTGACCTTTACTTCCAGCTATCTGGGTCTCAGTGCTCCGTTACTAACGCAAAATGCTAAAGATACTCAATTCATTAAAAGTTTCTGCAAGGTGAATTATCTTGCTTTACGTATTATCGCACAATTCTAGGTTATTCTCAATAGATTTCAAAGTGTATTCAGGCTAAATAAAACCTCCCTAGGGAATACATCTAATACGGGTTTATGGATACCGCCTAACTTTCAAAGTCAGAGGGACAGGTTATGTGGGCAGTAGCAAAATATTAGGCCACACCCATAGCCACACCTCCTAGCCACCCCATTTACCATTTTAGTTTCTCCTGGCCACATAAAGAAAATGTTAGAAAGTTATGGACAACTCCTGTATGGCTGTGTTCACACTACTCTTAAACTCTTCTGTTGTCCTGTGCAATTATAGGAACAGAGCAATGGAAAGCAGCTGGGGATGGATTCATCACGCAGCAAAGCCCAACTGTCCCCACTGACTATAATGAGCTCCCTCAACTTTCCGTCAAGATTCCTTACATATTTCCAAGCTTAGTAGTTGTTCTTAGAAGTCCACACTTAGCAGGGGCGGACACTGACAACTAGGTGCCCCTGTGCATGAAATTGTGCCTGGGCCCCCTTCCTTTAATGGCCACCAAGCCATATTATATTTATCTATTTATCTATATATATATATATATATATATATATATATATATATATATATATATATATATATATAGATAGATAGATAAATATAATATGGCTTGGTGGCCATTAAAGGAAGGGGGCCCAGGCATAATTATATATATATACACTACATAGTGCCCTCCCTTGTTATATCCAGCACTGTCCCTTATATATCTGAATCTTTTCGTATTTTTGCTATCTATTTTGCCCTGGCTTTATTTCATAGCATTTGGTCTTGTTAGATATAAAATGAAATGACTGCTGATGGAACATGGTAAAGCTTCTCCTCTGATGGAGACGCAGACGGAACCCAAAGGAACACCTGATGGCTTTCCTAAAGAAGAAGTGAGGATCACTTTGAAACTTTAGACTTTAGAAACCATCTTTCATCTGCATTCAATGTTTTGGCTATCTCATCATTCTCCAGCATCACAGAGACAACCATATTGTTTCTTTCCGTTTAGATCTTTTCCAGCCTTAGGCTATGTGCGCACTAGAAAAGTGATTTTTCTCAAGAAAATTTCTTGAGAAACTTCTGGGAGTTGAAGATTACTGCACCTGCAGTAAAAAACTGCACCAAAAGCGCGGGAAAAACGCAGGCGTTTTTCCCGCGGTTTTGCCGCAGTTTTTCCACAGGTTGGTCCCTGCGTCTTTTTTATGCTGTAACTGCAATAAATAATATAGATAATAGATAGATAATCGATAGACAGACAGATAATGGATAGAGAGAAAGATGGATAGATGAATAGATAGATAGATAGATAGATAGATAGATAGATGAGAAAGACCTATATAATGTCCCACCTCCCTGCATTTTCTAAGCTGGCACCCTTTAGTGACTTTCATGTGGCACTAAAGGGTGCCTAGCCTTGTATTTAGCCATAAAATAAATAAATTAAAAAAAACCACGTGAGGTCCCCCCATCTTTTGTAGCCAGCTAGGGTAAAGCAGACAGCTGCAGCCTGCAGACCACAGCTGGCAGCTTCACCTTGGCTGGTAATCCAAAACAGAGGACACCCCACGCTGTTAATTTACATTAAATAAATAATTTAAAACAAAAAACGTGGGGTCCCCCCCAAAGTGGATCACCAGCCAAGGTAAAGCGGACAGCTGTGGTCTGGTATTCTCAGACTAGGGAGGTCCACTGTTATTGGACACTCCCCAGCCTAAAAATAGCAGGCCGCAGCCGCCCCAGAAGTGGCGCATCCATTAGACGTGCCAATCCTGGCGCTTCGCCCCAACTCATCCCGTTGCCCTGGTGCGTTGGCAAACAAGGTAATATATGGGGTTGATGCCAGATGTGTAATGTCACCTGGCATCAAACCCTGGGGTTCGTGATGTCACGCGTGTATCAGATACCCAACATCACCAATCCAGTCAGTAAGAAATAAAAAATAGACAACAAAAAAAGTTTTATTTGAAAAAACACTGCCCAAAACATTCCCTCTTTCACCAATTTATTGAAAAGAACAATCAATTCCACGTCCGGCGTAATCCAATAAGGGGGGAGGGGTCCCACGGCGATCCATACCATAGTCACTGTCCCATTCAATGAAGAACAGAATGTTCCCCATTGGCTGGGAGAGCAATGCAGTGACCTGAGCTAACATCATCAATAGCCCAGGTCACTGCAGGGGATGACGAGCGCTGCTGTCAGGAGGATAGATGAGATCATTACCTGCTGTGATCATCTCCTGTACTGCTGACGTCAGCGCTGTCACTGACTTCTATGCCCGCCGCGTTGTCAGCAGTATCGCGAGAGCCCGTGACGTCACCGCCAGTGACAGTCTCTGGCCGCGGGCATAGACGGCAGTGACAGCGGTGACGTCAGGAGGCAGGAGATCATCATAGCAGGTAATGATCTCATCTCACCTCCTGACAGCAGCGCCCGTCATCCCCGCGGCTGCACGCACTGCTGTGTGTCAGTGTCTGCCAGCGCTGCAGGGTGACAAGCTGCTGATACCGTGGGCAGACACTGACACTGCAGGGCAGGCAGCCGCGGGGCCAGAGCGGGACACAGACTGCACGGGCACCTGGAGGTCACACGGAAGTGCTTCTGTGCGGCGTCCAGGGAGTGTGACGTCTGTGTTTACTCTGCTCCGCTTCCTCTTCTGTCATAATGACATCACTTCCTGCAAAACCGCAGGCAGCGATGAGCATTACCGCAGGTAAATTGCGGCTATACCGGGGGTATACCGCACATCATTTGCTACCTGCGGTATACCCCCGGTATTTCGCGATTACATTACAGTGAATGGAGTGAAATACCGGGGGTATACCGCAGGTACCTGCGGAAAAGAAGTGACATGCACATTTTCTCAAGAAATTTTCTCAAGAAAATCTTCAGAAAGAATTTTCTTGAGAAAAAAACGCAGTGCGCACAGCTATTTTTTTTTCCCATAGGTTTTGCTGGGAAATGTCTGCAGAAAGATTTCAAACAATTCTCAAGAAATTTCCGCAGCAAAACCGCGGGTAAATCCGTGGGTAAAAACGGCTAGTGCGCACAGGGCCTTAGGGATTGTGGCTTCTGCAGCAGCTGGTGCTAAGCTCCATTTAGGGTTGTGTTAGGCACAACCACATAAGGTGAGCAACAACCAAATTTAACTTGATTACAGTTTTACCAGGTAAAGGCTGCTTTACACGCAACGACATCGCTAACGAGATGTCGTTGGGGTCACGGAATTCGTGACGCACATCCGGACTCGTTAGCGACATCGCTGCGCGTGAAACCCACGATTGACCGTTAACAATCAAAATTACTTACCTTATCATTGATCGTTGACACGCCGTCCATTTCCCGAATATCGTTGCTGTTGCAGGACGCAGGTTGTTCGTCGTTCCTGCGGCAGCACACATCGCTATGTGTGACACCGCAGGAACGAGGAACTACATCGTACCTGTGGCCGCTGGCAATGAGGAAGGAAGGAGATGGGCGGGATATTCCGCCCGCTCATCTCCGCCCCTCCGCTTCTATTGGACGGCTTCCGCGTAGAAAGGAGGCGGTTTGCCGGCCACAGCGACATAGCAGGGAAGGTAAGTCCATGTGACAGGTGTAAGCGATGTTGTGCGCCATGGGCAGCGATCTTCCCGTGACGCACAACGGACGGGGGCGGGTACGCTCGCTAGCGATATCGATAGCGATGTCGCCACGTGTAAAGCACCCTTAAGACCCTATTGCACTCGTTTGTTTACAGCTTATTCCCTTTTCTGATAGAGGAGTTGATGGCCTGGTCTTTTGGTCAAATGCTGCTTCATCAGTGATCATTTTATATATACCAAAAGAGGATTATATAATAAAGAGAAGGCACTGCGAATAAAAAAATTAACAAGAATACGATATATAAGAGACTGTAACAAAAACACAAAATGTGCACATAGTCTAAAAAAAAATTGGGGGAGATTCACTAAAACTGGCTAAATTATATTTATTGGGCGGCAGAGATTATTGTTAATAAGGGTCACATTGCCAGCTTATTAATCACTTTATATTGTGAACGATGCATAACTAATAGTATATTAATTGTGGGGTACATAAGTGTAGTCAGGGGCGCAATGTGGGAGATTTTTATTCAGGAGGCAAATGTATACAGTATGTATACAATATATGTGATGTTATTTTCAGGACTGCGCTGATCAGTGTGAGAAGATGAGTTGGCTGTTTTGCTATAGGGTGGGGTAGATGCAAGGAGTTAAGGGGAAGCTCACTGTGCCCAAGGTCATGTGATTCTCTTTATCTTATCCTGTGTGTAAAGGCCCAGTCACACACAACGACTTACCAGCGATCCCAAAAACGATGCGACCTGATAGGGATCGCAGGTAAGTCGCTGGCAGGTTGCAGGTGAGATGTCACACAGTCAGATCCTACCAGCGATGCAGGAACAATACAGGTCGCAGTAGTGACCTGTATAACGATCTCAGCAGTCACTGTGACCCTGTCACACAGTGTCAAACATAGCGATGTGTGCTGCCCAGCAGGACATCGCCTTTGAAGAAAATGGCCTGGACCATTCTGCAACGACTAGAGATCTCACAGCAGGGGCCTGATCGCTGGTAGGTGTCACACATAACAAGATCGCTAATGGGATCGCTACTGCGTCACGGAAACCGTGACAGCTGCGATCTCGTTATGTGTGACGGTACCTTAAGATGATGGAGAACATTTTAAGCAATTTGATTCAAGCAAGTAGCAACATGTTCATTGCTTGGTGAATTTCTGAAAAATCAGAGCAAAATAAATGAATTTCAAAAGAGTGATTCTCTTACATCAATTGGTTAACGTTTAAAAGGAATGTGAAAGGATGCTCTTGTAGCATTTCCCCCATCATTGACCCCCCTCCCCTCACCAAAGGTCATCCTAAAAATATTACACTATGAATATTGACAGCTTCTCGTGATTATAAAAGGCAGTATACTGTGCCCATGTTGGCTCAATCTGCTCTAGCTCACTCCAGGGGAATCGCTATACTTATGCAGAAATCACTTGGATTGGAGATTAGGACGGTCAGGAGTGATACTGACAGCAGCTTGATTTTATTTCTCACTGTGCTGATAAATATTTTATAATGTGTATTCTTGGTGGAGCACACATACTCCCAAGCCTTCAGCTTTCATGGCATTTTTCCTCTCAATATTCTGACCATTTTATTAGATGGATAAACTATGTCAGCGCAAGTGACTGGGTGCAAATGTTTTGAAATGATAATCATTATTTGTGCACCCCTCACTCCACAATGCACTTGTTTTTTGCCTTAACAAATGTGTACTAATTGCTAATTGTTCTGCCTTCTTTCACGTAACGCTGTGAATCTCCGGCATACAGCTAAACCCTCGTTCACATTTCAAATAAACAGACTGGAATTCAGTAGCCTTGATTTATTAGCTGGTAACGTGAACTTGATTGCAGTACGTGGAATATACAGTCAGTATAGGAATATCCAAGATACAGGTGAATACGATATATCCAAGATGCCGTTGAATACGGTATACGGAATATGGAATATCCAAGTTACTGTTTTATACGGGTAAAAACTATAACAAGAAAATGATTACAGTCAGTGCAGTGTTAATACAGAGTTAACATAGCATAACAGTGCATGAGATACAGTTCTTATGAGAATGTAGGTGAAAGTTCACTGCATCTGCAATACATAGAAATCTTATCTATACAAACAAGGCAGGGATGACACTAAAGGTGTAGAATTACAATGTACAATGCATTTACTACACTCTTCCATCTAAGATTCTATCACTAACACATGTAATTTGCTTTGCTCACCGGATTACACTAGGCAGGGGTGAATGTACAGAGAGGTAAGTCGGCATGTCCTTTCCTGACAAATCCAAAGAGAAAATGGCTGCAGGCTTCTTCTCAGCTCAGGGAGGTATTCCTTACCCAGAATACATTTAGCTTAAAGGGAAACTCAGCAATTCAAAAGAATAACAACGACCTCTAGAGGTTGTAACAGAAATTGCAATGAATGACTATTAGCAGGCTGCCATAAGGCAGAACACTAATTGCATACACTAAATGGACAAAGTAATAGGACTCCTACACATTAACTCCAAGTTTTAGGTGGGTGCAGAAAAAAAATGCTGAAAACTAAGAATGTTTTCAAAGTAGAAGTGATAATAGTTTATTTTATAGGTTAAAGGGTTTGTCCACTACCTAAACAGCCCCTTCTTATTTCCTTTGTTCACCTCAGAAAAAGAAATAAGCCTATAGTCACCGTCAGTGTGGTCGCAATTCCAGTGATGTCTGAAGTCGCGTTCCCAGGGCTCAAGTGACAATGTTATGACATGTGGGCCCCGCAACCAGTCAGTGCCGGCTTTCTTCACCCTACTTTCGGACATTTGAGCAGGAAGTCAGGGCACACTCACGTCCTGCTTAAATGTCTGCAGGTGGGGAGACAGATGACGAGCGTTAGTTCGTCGCTGAGACTACATGTCATAACAATGTTACATGGTCCCCGGCTGGACCAGAGGTGAATATAGGCTTATTTATTTTTACGGGGGCAAACAAGGAGAATGAGTAGGGATTGTCCAAGTAGTGGGCATCCCCTCTAATAAAATGCAAAGTGAAAGAACAAAATACAAATCTAAATCATATCAATATTCACGTTAATCACCATTTGCCTTCAAAACAACATTGAAACACCAATTCTTCTAGGTACACTTTCAGTTTTTGCAGAAACTCATCAGGGCGGTTTTTACAAACATCTTGGAGAACTAACCACAGATCTTCTATGAATGTAGGTTTGTGCACAACCTTTTGTCACTCCATGTAATCTGAGACAGACTGGATGATGGTGAGATCAGTTCTCTGTGTTGGCACTTCCAGGACTCCTTGTTCTTCTTTAGGGTAAGTTCACACAGTGCGTTTTTTGCGACTTTTTCGGGTGCGTTTTTGGCTTCAAAACTGCATGACTTTGCTTCCCCAGCAAAGTCTATGAGTTTTCATTTTTGCTGTCCGCACACAACTTTTTTTTTAAGCTCCGTTTTTGAGCTTAAAAAAAAAATGGACATGTCAATTCTTTCCTGCGTTTTCCCCCTACGCAATGCATTGGAAAAACGCAGAAAAACGCAGAGATAAAAAACGCAGCAAAACGCAGCCAAAAACGCACCAAATCGCAGCAAAAACGCATGCGTTTTTTGCCGCGGGTGCGTTTTTGTGCGTTTTTAGCGGCCAAAAACGCACAAAAATGCAGTGTCAAAAAAACACAGCGTGTGCACATAGCCTTACACTGAAGATAGTTCTTAATTACATTAGCTGTATGTTTGGGCTCATTGTTGTGCTCGAGTATAAATTTGTAATCAATCACCTCCCTCATGATTTTGCATGATGGATAAGTATGTGCCTGTACATCTCAGCATTGAGATCACCATTAAACCTGACCAAATCCCAAACTCCATTTGCTGAAATACAGCCCCAAAACCATGCTTCCCTGTTGTCTACAGACACTGATTATTGTACAGCTCTTCAGCCCATCAGCAAACAAACTGCCTTCAGTTATACAGACAAATATTTACAATTTTGACTCATCAGGGCAGAGCTACTACCGCCCATTTTCTGTACCTAAGTTGCAATGTTTTTGTGCATGGTTATGTAGCTCGGCTTTGTTTCCATGTTGAAAGTATGGCTCTTAGGCTGCAATTCTTCCATGAAGGCCACTTATGGCCACTCTTCTCTGAACAACAGGTGTATGTAGCTTTGTCACACTGGTTGTTTGATTTCACTGCTGTATATAATCCAATACAATTTTGTAGGGAAGAAAGCTTGATGTGTCTTACATCTGTTGCACTAAGCTTCCTAGGCTGACCACTGCGTCTACTATCCTCAAAATGTTGTCCATTTCTTGGTCCTACTTTAATAGAACTTGAACAACACATCTTGAAACCATAGTCTGCTTTGATAGCTTTGTATTCTCAAGTTGGGATGTTATTTCTAATCAATGGAATAAGGGATAACCTCCCAATTGCTGGGGCACCTACCGATTTATGGATTTATGGTATTTGAACTGGAGCTCTGTGTCAATGGATCAGTTATGTACACTTCCATTTTATACGTTTTTATTGAGGCCACTGGAGATAGCTGAGTGCTGTGCATGGCTAGTCTTCACAATTTCCATAAAAATTAGGCCCGTTTCACACGTCAGTGAAAAACACAGACGTTTTTCACTGGCGTGTAAAACATTCACATGTCCCTGCGTGTGCCGTCTAAGTGCAATCCGGGCTCCGTTCTCCGTGGCCCGTGATTGCACTTAGAGATTCACTCACCTGCGCCCGCTCCCGCTGTCCATGGTGCTGAATCCTCCCGCGATGCAGCATCCGGCCGGCGGTGACCCCTGCAGGAGCTGCTTCCGGGTCGGCTGTGTCACGCATAATGAATATGCGCGACAGTAATCAGCTGGCACAGACGGAGCAGGGAGAACGGGCTGCAGAGGACATCGCTGGACGCCGGGTGAGTTAAAATGTGTTTTTATTTTAAATGCACGTTTTTTTTCTGGCACGTGTTTCACGGACCACACCACTATGTGGTCCATGGAACATCAGTGATGCCAGAAAAAAATGGACATGTCTCCGTGCAGCAAACCCGCACACGCGGGTACGCTGCACGGAGACACGTGCAGTGACAAATCACTGACGTGTGATCAGACCCATTCATTATAATGGGTCTGCGTATGTCAGTGATTCTGGTACGTTTAAAAAAAAGCACAAACGTCCCAGAATAACTGACGTGTGAAAGGGGCCTTAAGGAGTGGAAGTGCGCGTGATGGACTACAACTCCATTCACATGGTTCTTAGGATTGGTGGACGCCTCAGCAGTTAGACTCTTAGCAACCAGGCATGGTGGCTCTGTGGTTAGCACTGCAGTCTTGCAGCGCTGGGGCCCTGAGTTCAAATCCCGCCAAAAACAACATCTGCACGGAGCTTGTATGTTCTCCCTGTGTTTGTGTGGGTTTTATCTGGTTTCCTCCCACACTCCAAAAAAAATGTCGCAGGCAGAGAAGGGGACGCTGCGCTCTCCCACTGCTCGGGTCCGGCTGCGGCCGCTGCTGCTGCTCGGTGGTGGCTCGAGCGGTGGGCCGGATCCCAGGGACTCCAGTGGCGCTCCTCACCCGTGAGTGAAAAGGGGGGTGATTGGTTGTGGGGGTTTTGATTATGGATATTGTCCGTGACGCCACCCACGGTTGTGGTGATTTTGGTGACACCACCGCTGCTCTAGACGGGGATCCCGGCAGCGGTGACTGGGAGCAGCTTGGTTGTTAGTTCTCCCCTCCGTGGGTAGGGGGTTGGTTGTCCCGGGGCCCGGTGATGGGGTAGGGATGGATGGCAGGCGGGCTACGGGGCCTGGCGAAGTGCAGGGTCGCAGGGGCAGCGCTGTGCCGCACAACACGGTGGTACTCACTCAGCCCAATGATGAAGACACAGTCTCGGTAAAACACACGGCTGGATGGACGGGTCCCACAGACGGCTGCGGTGTTGTTGCTCCCGGCAGGTTGGTGGTGACTGCCTTTCCCTGCACCTAAGATGTCTGTACAGTTCCAATGGGTTCCCACCGGTAACCCGCTCCCTGGCTTGGATATGGGCCGGAGGAGTCCCTTTTGCCTGCAGGTGCTGGCCCTGAGAAACGGTTCCCTTGGCGGTGGCGATGTCTCTCTCACTCGGTTGGACGGTTGCCTTCTGTCGGTACTTGAATGTTTGGAAACCCAGGAGGTTCCCTTCACTAGCGGATTTGGCAAATTCACGGCGACTCCTAGCCTTGCCGGGGTCCGAAAAGCCCCTGCCAGTTGGTGCTGGCTTCTCTTTGTGTACCGGTCCGGTACCGCCGGGCCACCGCCCGTCCACGGTCCTTACGGTAGACTCCAATCGGCCACTCCTGCAGACAGTCACCACCGTCTGTCAACCTTGCTGCTCTGTCCGGGCCATACACCCGGACCAACTTCAGGCTGCTTAGCTGTCACTTTTCTCCTCTCTCCTTCAACCTCCACAATTAATCTGCCTGGTTTTCCCGCCTCCAGGACTGTGAACTCCTCGGTGGGCGGGACCAACCGCCTGGCCCACCCCCTGGTGTGATCATCAGCCCCTGGAGGAAGGCAACAAGGGTTTTGTGTTCTGGCTTTGGTGTGCTTGCTGGGAGTGTGGGGTGTGTGGGTGTTGTGCTCTGTGGCCCCTGGCTTGTCCAGGGCGCCACATTCCCCCTTAGTTAAATGCAGACCGTCCGCGGGCTGCCCGTCCATCACCGGTTTTATTTTCACCAACTGAAAAATATAAAAACGGTAACAGACATACAAGTATAATAACTTTTTCCCACATCGGGAGGTACTCTTACTTAAACGTTACTAATGGTTGCAAACGGTTACGGCTTCCGCTCTCTCCCACCCAAGCAACCTGGCCCTGATGCTGCCCCTAAGCAAACAGGCAACACCCCTTGACCCCAGTCCTGCACAAGTTGCCCGAGCAGGTTCTGTCCTTTTCAGGGGACCCACATCCATGGGGAGCCCCTGAAACCCCCAGAGGATTGCCACCGGTTCCGGTGGTGGCTGGGCCCCAGCCTACTCCACTGCGGGCCCTTCCTCCAATCTGCCTCTCCAGAGGCGGTAACGGTGAAAGCCACAACAACATTATTTACATGCCACAAGTTTGTGGTTGCCCTGCAAGTTCTCGGGCTTGTTCATAAGTAGTTTCTTATGTAAAAATGGTGAAGGGGGTCCCAACGGGGACCAGCTGACGGCAACGACCGGTTTCAAGCAGGCTGACAATCAGGTGCAAATCAGATGACTTCATCGGTAGATTATTCACTTATCATTCATTTTCAAAACGCTAAACACACTGGTGGTCTCAACGGGGACAATTTGCAGCTGTGGACCGCTGCCTTTTGCGGCTCAACACTCCATTCTCACTCATGGGGCTCTAGTGCCACCTTCACATGGTGCACCGCTCTGGACCCCGATGGTAGCTCGCTGCAGGCGATCTTCCTCCATATACATGCGGGCATGCACATCCGCTCTACACCCCTCTCGGGCATCGATCTCTCTGCGCAGCTGCCGTTGCCGCCGCTCCCAGTCTGGAGCACTTTCTGTTTGCTCCGGTTCAGCGTGTGCGGGAGACGGACCCAGCCAGAGTCCCTCCGTGTCGGCTACGACCGGCACCTTCAGTAATGAGGGACCCCGCTGTGACATGGCCTGCTCTGCCTCCTGGCAGCTGCATCCCCGCCGTGCCTCCGGTGCATCTTTGCTGACGGCCTCAGCCTTCGGCTTCTTCCATGGAAGCGGATCAGGGCGGTCACGAGCTTCTACTGCAGGTCGGTCCGCCGGGGAGGATTGGCAGGGTACAGCTACCGGTGGTGGTGGTAGCGGGCCTAGTGGCGGGGCAGCAGCAGCCAACACAGGTAGCGGGGGAGGTAGCAGGGCGAGCGGGTATGGACCGGGTCCCTCAGCCGCGATGACCGACCCACTAGGGGTACAGGGGCGTGGGTCACTTACCCTCCCTTCCAAGACTCCCTCCACCTCGCGTCTCCGTATGGCCGCCAGCACTTCCGCCATGTCGGCCTCCCACTCCTCCAGGAGGAGCTGCATGCGGACCTGCAGACGGCTACTTAGCTGGACGGTCTGGACTTCCACCCATGCTGCGGTGCCAGGCGCGGGGACCACGGTGTTGTCGGTCAGACTCAGCATCCTTAGCAGCGGCCTATTCCAGTAAATGGCCGCAGGGTCCTGGTGTCCCTGCTTCCATACCCGCGCTCACATGCGGCCAGTCGCCATTTCGTCCCCCTTAGCCTCTTTCCGGCTCCTCCTCTATCGGGGCGGGGTTTAGGCTTTCGCGCCTCCACTACTCGAGGAGACGCTCGAGCGGGAACTTTTCGTGCCAAAGATGGCAGCTTCTGAAATTTTTCCGGCTGGACACCTCCGGCGGTAACAAGGCGCACCTCTACCAGACGGCAGAGCGGTAGGATTCTGTTCGTGATGCCAAGTTGTCGCGGGCGGAGGAGGGGACGCTGCGCTCTCCCACTGCTCGGGTCCGGCTGCCGCTGCTGCTGCGGCCGCTGCTGCTGCTCGGTGGTGGCTCGAGCGGTGGGCCAGATCCCGGGGACTCGAGCAGCGCTCCTCGCTCGTGAGTGAAAAGGGGAGTGATTGGTTGTGGGGGTTTTGATTATGGATATTGTCCGTGACGCCACCCACGGTCGTGGTGATTTTGGTGACACCACCGCTGCTCTAGATGGGGATCCCGGGAGCGGTGACTGGGAGCAGCTTGGTTGTTAGTTCTCCCCTCCGTGGGTAGGGGGTTGGTTGTCCCGGGGCCCGGTGGTGGGGTAGGAATGGATGGCAGGTGGGCTACGGGGCCTGGCGAGGTGCAGGGTTGCAGGGGCAGTGCTGTGCCGCACGACACGGTGGTACTCACTCAGCCCAATGATGAAGACACAGTCTCGGTAAAACACACGGCTGGATGGACGGGTCCCACAGACGGCTGCGGTGTTGTTGCTCCCGGCAGGTTGGTGGTGACTGCCTTTCCCTGCACCTAAGATGTCTGTACGGTTCCAATGGGTTCCCACCGGTAACCCGCTCCCCGGCTTGGATATGGGCCGGAGGAGCCCCTTTTGCCCGCAGGCGCTGGCCCTGAGAAACGGTTGCCTTGGCGGTGGCGGTGTCTCTCTCACTCGGTTGAACGGTTGCCTTCTGTCGGGACTTCTCTTTGTGTACCGGTCCGGTACCGCCGGGCCACCACCCGTCCATGGTCCTTACGGTAGACTCCAATCGGCCACTCCTGCAGACGGTCACCACCGTCTGCCAACCTTGCTGTACCGCCCGGGCCACACACCCGGACCAACTTCAGGCTGCTTAGCTGTCACTTTTCTCCTCTCTCCTTCAACCTCCACAACTAATCTGCCTGGTTTTCCCGCCTCCAGGACTGTGAACTCCTCGGTGGGCGGGACCAACCGCCTGACCCACCCCCTGGTGTGATCATCAGCCTCTGGAGGAAGGCAACAAGGGTTTTGTGTTCTGGCTTTGGTGTGCCTGCTGGGAGTGTGGGGTGTGTGGGTGTTGTGCTCTGTGGCCCCTGGCTTGTCCAGGGCGCCACAAATACAGATAGGGAATTTAGATTGTGTGCCCCAATGGAGACAGTGTTCCCAATGTATGCAAAGTGCTGTGGAATTAACAGCGCTATATAAATGAATAAATTATTATTAATTATCTATCTCACAGATAGGCAATAGCTTCCAAAGATATTATATAAAGTTCCACACCAAACTCACCAAACCATGCCTTTATAGAACTTGCTGCGAGCACTGATGCCAGGGCCGTCATAAGGAACGTTTGGGTTCCACACAGCCAAAAAGACTGCGTCCATTTAGCCCTAATCATTAATAGAAGGGGAAAGGAAAAGGGGAAGATACACTTGCAGAGACTCTGGAGAATGGAAATAACGCGTCAATGGCAGTGCTCAGTGACTGGTAAGGGGAGAGACATTAGGTGGCAGTACTCTGTTGGGTAGGGCTAATACAGTATGTGTTTAGGGGCACTGTCAAAGACCAAAGAATTGGTAAGGTTCCGTAGGAGGAAAAGGGGACCGGGTAATTAGATAGTAACAGAAGGGACTACCTCTGATCCCAAGAAAAGGGCACTGATATTCTCTGTTCTTATGGTTCAGTAAGCAGACATGTGAACCACCACTTCATTCACCACTTCATTCATTCTCTATGGGAATGACAAAGATAGCAGCAGATGGAGCTCTGATTTTTTTTCAGCAGTCCCATAGAAAGTGAATGGAGCAGTGGAGCTACCATACTTTCAAACTAGGCTGTACAGTGTTCTTGCTAGTGGCGGGGTATTATCTAACATATGTTTTTTCATGATGATGAGGTTGAATTACCTCGAAACGCGTAGAAAATAAACAGCAGCATTTTTCTTACTCTTGTATCCTGCACCTTTATCAAACATTTCACAGCAGCGCAGATACAAGCCACACATTACTGCTTTGTTACCAGGATTATAGAGGAACGGAGAAGTTTTGAAGATTCTTGATACCAAACTCACTCAATGGAAGATGTTCTATCAAGTGAGACTGATGATCAGACAATTAACATCAAAGATATTGTTGGAGTGTCTGATTAGCAAGTTCAGTCTGACAATTAGTTTCTGGGTGGTAGGCAGAAGAAAAAGAACAAATCAATACTCATCTTATTACAGAATGCCCTACAGAATTTGGAAACAAACTTAGTTTCCTAGTCGCAAACAATATTTTACAGAATACCATGTGTTATACCAATACCAATAAAATGTGTTAGATTGTATTGGTATTGGTATGGTATAAGACATGGTATTCCGGAAAATGTGTTAGATGAAAGCACCAAAAAAACCCGCTTAAGGCCCTGTGCTCACACTGCGTTTTTTTTCCATTTTGCTGCAGACATTTCTTGAGAAAATGGTTGTAACCTTTCTGCAGACATTCCCCAGCAAAACCTATGGAAAAAAAAATAGCTGTGTGCACACTGCGTTTTTTTCTCAAGAACATTCTTTCTGCAGAATTTATTGAGAAAACGAATGATTATGTCACTTCTTTTCTGCAGGTACCTGCGTTTTTTTGCCATAGATAATGGTAAAAAAACGCAGAGACCAACCTGCGGAAAAAAACGCACCAAAAACGCGGTAAAAACACATGTGGTTTTCGGTGCGGTATTGGTGCGTTTTTTGACCGCAAGTGCACTAATCTTACAGACTCTCAAGAAATTTCTTGAGAAAGATCCTTCTCTAGTGTGGACAGAGCCTAAAAATGGCAAAACTCGTGCACCATTAAAAAAAACATCCATTTTTATATGCAAAATGAATAAATCTATAATACAATATACAAGGACGGGAACATATACAAGGATGGGGGACAAAGATACAAGCATGGGATGGGAAAACTGGATGCTGATGGAATAATGCTCTTTCCCTCGGGACCCAGCTTCTGCATGCTTTTCTATACATTTGTGCCTGAACCCCACTTTCCCATGCTCTACGTAACATCTTTCCCTCAACACTCAGCTTTCCCATGTTCTATAACACATCTTTCTATCAGCATGCAGGTTTCCCATGCTCTGCTACACATTTTTCCTTCAGTACCCAGCTTTCCCATGCTCTGATATCAATGGCAAGCTGGGTGCTGAGGTAAAGATGTACAGCAGAGCATCGGAAAGCTGGATGCTGAGGTAAAAATGCATAGCAGAACATAGGAAAGCTGGGTGCTGAAGGAAAGAGGGATATCAGAGCATGGGAAAACTGGGTGCTGAGGAAAATATGTATAGAAAACCATGGGAGGGCAGGGTGCTGAGGGAAAGATCCGAGTGTCAGCATAATTATCCTGTACTCCGAGCTGGGGGGAGGTGAGAGGAGACGGTGGGGGGGGGGGCTCGGGGCCCAGGTCCAAATTTTGCACCTGGGCCCATTGAACTCTAGTTACGCCACTGGTGTTAACCCTGTACTGTGACATCACTGTGTGTGTGTGTTAACCCTGTACTGCGACATCACTGTGTGTATTATCCCTGTACTGTGACATCACTGTGTGTTATCCCTGTACTGTGACATCACTGTGTGTATTACCCCTGTGCTGTGATATCACTGTGTATTATCCCTGTACTGTGACATCACTGTGTGTATTATCCCTGTACTGTGACATCACTGTGTGTATTATCCCTCTACTGTGACATCACTGTGTGTGTATAAAGCCAGCTTTACACGCTACAAGATATCTTACGATGTGTCGGCGGGGTCACGTCGTAAGTAACGCACATCCGGCATCGTAAGGTATGTTATAGCGTGTGACAGCGACGTGCAATTACGATTGAACGAAAAACTGTTCACCGCATGCACGTCGTTCCTTCCTGACGAATTGAACGTCAGATTGTTCATCATACCCGGGGTAGCACACATCGCAGTGTGTGACACCCCGGGAACGGTGAACAGATCTCACCTGCCTCCTGCGGCTCCCGGCCCACAATGCGGAAGGAAGGAGGTGGGCGGGATGTTTACGTCCCGCTCAGCTCTGCCCCTCTGCTTCTATTGGCCGGCTGCCACGTGACGTCGATGTGACGCCAAACGTCCCTCCCACTCCAGGAAGTGGACGTTCGCCGCCCACATCAAGGTCGTATGGAAGGTAAGTACATGAGACGGGGGTTAATCGTATGTGCAACACGTTCAACAAATTGAACGTGCTGCACATACGATGGGGGCGTTGCAAATCGCATACGATATCGTATGCGAAATTGCAACGTGTAAAGCAGGCTTAAAACCCTGTACTGTGACATCACTGTGTGTGTGTGTTAACCATGTACTGTGACATCATTGTGTGTATTATCCCTGTACTGTGACATCTGTGAGGTAGCACGGTCGGCTGCGCAGCAGAAGACACGGGATCCAGGCATTAAGGTTGACAGCACACGGTTTTAATGTCCAAACAAAAGTCCATAACAAAAATACATGTGCCTCTCCAGCAGAGAGCTCAGGAAGTTCTGTTCACCCCCCCACACCCGGCACACCTGCCCTTGTTCCTGATTCTATTTAACCCTTCCTTCAGCCTGTAGGGAAACAGCATTAACCCTATAGTGGATTTACTTTCTATCATGGAGTGAGCACAACCGGGGCGAGACATACCGGCCGTCATAGATAACCCCGGTCACAGTCTCACATACCCCCCCCTCAGTTCAAGCGTGCGGGGTTGAACTCCAGCCATCAAACACGGGCCGCGGGACAAGGCATCGGCGTTGCCCTGTAACCTACCGGCCCGGTGTACAACCGTAAACCGGAAGTTCTGCAGAGAAAGGAACCACCGGGTAACCCGGGCATTCCGTTCCTTGGCGGACCTCATCCAGACCAGTGGAGAGTGATCCGTCACCAAGCGAAACTGCCGTCCCAGCAGGTAATAGCGTAGGGACTCCAAGGCCCACTTGATCGCCAGGCACTCCTTCTCCACTACGCTATAATTCCGCTCAGGAGGGGTGAGCTTCCTACTCAAGAAGGTGACGGGGTGTTCCTCCCCCTGAACCTCCTGAGACAGCACTGCCCCCAGGCCGACCTCCGAGGCGTCAGTCTGTACTATGAACTCCTTCCGGAAATCAGGGTTGACCAGAACGGGCTGTCCGCACAGGACCTCCTTCAGGGCCCGGAAGGAGTCCTCGGCCTGCGGAGTCCAGCGCACCATGACGGACTTCTTGCCTTTGAGAAGGTCCGTCAAGGGGGCTGATAGTCCCGCAAAATCCTTTACAAACCTCCTGTAGTACCCCACGATACCCAGGAAGGCCCTAACCTGCTTCGTGGTCAGGGGTCTAGGCCACTTCTGGATCGCCTCAACCTTGTTAATTTGGGGCTTAATCACTCCTTGGCCTATCACGTAGCCCAAGTAGCGGGCTTCCGTGAGTCCCAATGCACATTTCTTGGGATTGGCTGTCAATCCGGCTGTTCGAAGCGCGTCCACCACCGCTTGTACCTGTTCCAAGTGAGTCTGCCAATCGGAGCTGTAAATAATGATGTCATCCAGGTACGCTGATGCATACGCCTGGTGGGGTTCCAGCACTAAGTCCATCAACCTCTGGAACGTGGCCGGAGCGCCATGTAACCCAAAAGGCAAGACAACATAGTGGAAGAGACCCTCCGGCGTAACAAAAGCGGTTTTCTCCTTGGCGGACTCCGTTAGTGGCACCTGCCAGTACCCCTTGGTCAGGTCGAGCGTGGTAAAATATCGCGCCTGTCCCAGCCTATCAATCAGCTCATCCACCCGGGGCATGGGGTAGAGATCGAACTTGGATATTTCGTTCAATCTCCTAAAGTCATTGCAGAACCTTAAGGAACCATCGGGTTTTGGTATTAGGACAATCGGACTAGCCCATTCACTCCGGGATTTTTCGATGACCCCCAGGCGTAACATTGTCTTTACTTCCTCCGATATGGTTTGTCGTCGAGCCTCCGGTACCCGGTATGACTTCAGGCGTACCTTCAGGTGGGGCTCGGTGACAATATCGTGTCGTATCAGACTGGTCCTACCGGGCAGCTCGGAGAAGACATCGGGGTTCTGCTGAACCAACCGTCTGGCCTCTCGCCTCTGTTGCTTGGTGAGGGCTTCTCCAATCCTTACTTCCGGTTCGTCCTCTCCGGAGGTCGCTGGAGCCGTATGTGAACGACCCGAAGAGGAGGGAGGTGGGGAAAAAACAGCCATCAGGCTTTCCCGTTCCTGCCAAGGTTTTAATAGGTTGACATGGTATATTTGTTCAGGTTTCCGCCTACCGGGCTGCAATACTTTATAGTTAACCACCCCGACTCTTTCCTTTATCTCGTAGGGGCCTTGCCACTGAGCCAGGAATTTACTCTCCGCCGTGGGGATTAATACCAACACCCGATCCCCGGGTTTAAAGGTCCGCACGGTGGCTTGTCTATTGTAGCGGCCGCTTTGCGCGGCCTGAGCCTCCTGTAAATGCTCCTTCACAATTGGCATGACCGCGCTTATGCGGTTCTGCATACCTAAAATGTGTTCGATCACACTTTTATGGGGGGTGGGCTCTTGTTCCCATGTTTCTTTTGCCAGGTCCAACAATCCCCGGGGATGTCGCCCGTATAACAATTCAAAAGGCGAAAACCCCGTGGATGCCTGTGGCACCTCTCGTATGGCAAACATCAAATAGGGAAGCATCATATCCCAGTCTTTCCCGTCTTTTGAGATCACCCTTCTTAGCATGGTTTTCAGGGTTTTATTGAAACGCTCGACTAAACCGTCCGTTTGAGGATGATACACAGACGTACGCAACTGCTTGATCTGGAGTAGCCGGCATAGCTCTTTGGTCACTTTAGACATGAATGGGGTCCCCTGATCCGTAAGGATCTCCTTGGGCAACCCCACCCGGCAGAACACAGCAAACAACTCCCGAGCTATAAGCTTTGCTGCAGTATGTCTGAGAGGTATCGCCTCGGGATACCGGGTGGCATAGTCAACGATCACTAGGATGTGTTGGTGCCCTCGAGCGGACTTTACGAGGGGCCCCACCAAATCCATCCCTATCCGTTCAAAAGGGACTTCTATAATGGGTAACGGTACCAACGGACAGCGAAAATGGGTCAGGGGTGCGGTAAGCTGACACTCCGGGCAGGTTTAGCAGAACCGTTTTACCTCCCCAAAGACCCCGGGCCAATAGAACCTTTGCAATATTCGCTCCTGCGTTTTCTTGACCCCTAGGTGGCCACTCATCAGGTGTTTATGAGCCAAGTCGAGGACCCGCCGGCGATGCGGCTGGGGCACCACCAACTGTTCTACCCCCACGCCCCGTATTTCATCTACCCGGTAGAGTAAATCCTGCTTAAGAGCGAAATGGGGGTACCTTACCTGGGCACCGGGCAGCTGTGCCACCCCGTCAACTACTGTCACCCGACTCCGGGCATGTATTAACGTAGGGTCCTGGAGTTGGGCTGTCCCAAACATATCCGGGGACGCCTCCAACTCCGGGATGGGCTCGACCGTCTCAGCCTCTCCTGCCAATACCTCTAGGGGCGACCTATCGGGTTCACACTCTGTCCCTATCATGGGGACCCCTACGGCAGGTGTCCCGGATTCAGGATTGTAGGGCTCAGGTCCCGGACCAACCAATATCTGAGGGGACTTAGGGGGTCCCCTCCATAAAGTCCAAAAATAGGGCAGATCCCTTCCTAGGATCACGTCATAAGGAAGAGTGTTAAGAAGTCCCACCTCATGTTGCACCTGACCGCAAGGTGCTGTGATGGTGACAATCCCCGTGGGATAATCGCGGCAGTCCCCATGTATGCAAACCACCCCCACGGTGCGTCCTGTGGCCTTTACTTTAGCCCTCAAGGTGGATCGCACAAGGGTCACTAAGCTTCCGGAATCCAACAATCCTGTAACCGGACATCCATTCACCTGTATTTGGCACAAGTGGGGCTCCGTCTCTGGGGAGACCAGGTCAGTGGTACACACCACCTGAGCATACATTGAACCCCGCCGGGTAACCCCACAATCCATGGGCTCCGTGGTGAGTGGACACTGGGCTTCCATATGTCCCACCCGCTGGCACCGCCAACATCTAATGGGGACGGAAACCCCCTTGACGGGTTGTCGTTTAGGGTACAGAACCTTCCGGACCTCAGGAATGGCGGCCGCGGCCTCAGACGGGACGGTAGGGGACTCCTGCACCGTTGTCAGCGGTGGGTCCTTGGCCCTAGGCTTGGAGGGGCTGGACCGACGGGAGGTACGCAAAGTCTCAGTGTCCCGTATCAAGTCCTGCGTAGCCACATGCCGCTCTACCAGGGACACTAATTGGTCCAGGGTACTCGGGTCACCCTGTCCGACCCACCGTTGAACGGTGACGGGTAAAGTGCGCACAAAACGATCCACTACTACCCTTTCCACCATTTGCACCGGGCTCAGAGTGTCAGGCTGCAACCACTTTTTTACAAGATGCAACAAGTCATAGGCCTGGGAGCGTACGGGTTTGGCTTCCTCATAGAACCACTGATTTACCCGCTGAGCCCGTACATAGGTATTCACCCCCAACCGAGCCAGTATTTCGGCTTTCAGGGTCACATAGTCAATGGCGTCCTCGGTACAGAGGTCCAGGTACGCTTTTTGGGGTTCCCCCGTCAGATAGGGCGACAATACCTCAGCCCACTGCGGGGTCGGCAGCTTTTCCCGCTCGGCCACCCGCTCAAACACCGCCAGGAACGCTTCCACATCATCTTTTGCAACGCTTGTCTCACCGCTTTCCGGACGCTGCCGTCGTCACCCGGTCCCGGGGTTGTTGCTGCCGGTCCGGCACGGATCGACTTGGCCAGGAGAACCATCTGTTCTTGGTGCCTTTTTTCCTGCAATTGCAAGGCTTGCTGCTGACGTGCATTGGCTTGATCCATCTGTTCTTGGAGTTTTTTTTCCTGCACTTGCAAGGATTGGAGCAGGTGTGCATTGGTCTGTTGCTGCTGTGCATTAGCCTGAGCCAAATGCTTTAGTATGTCCTCCATGGCGTCGCCGGGTTTGGGCTGTAGTATAGCCGCTCGAATCCAGGACATGCGCAGCTGGGTCACCAGGGATGGATGCTATACCTCACCGGCTGTCATGCCCGCATTCTCCACCATATGTGAGGTAGCACGGTCGGCTGCGCAGCAGAAGACACGGGATCCAGGCATTAAGGTTCACAGCACACGGTTTTAATGTCCAAACCAAAGTCCATAACAAAAATACATGTGCCTCTCCAGCAGAGAGCTCAGGAAGTTCTGTTCACTCCCCCACACCCGGCACACCTGCCCTTGTTCCTGATTCTATTTAACCCTTCCTTCAGCCTGTAGGGAAACAGCATTAACCCTATAGTGGATTTACTTTCTATCATGGAGTGAGCACAACCGGGGTGAGACATACCGGCCGTCATAGATAACCCCGGTCACAGTCTCACACATCACTGTGTGTATTATCTCTGTACTGTAACATCACTGTGTGTGTTAACCCTGTACTGTGACATCACTGTGTATGTTATCCCTGTACTGTGACATCACTGTGTGTATTATCCCTTATTATACCTGTGCTGTGCAGTGATTTATTATGGTACCTAAGGCTATAAAGAGGGTCATAATCGTTACTATTATATGGCAGAGACCCCTGAAAATTTATATTGTGTGTGGTGAGGGGCACGAAGGAGAATATCGCTACTTTAGGCCAAGTTCGCATACTGCAGATTTTTTGGGAATGTGTTGTGAACCCACTAGTCTTTTACTGAGCAAAGGCCACTGCACAAAGGATGGTAGTTATATTCAGACTCTATGCGGTCATAATTGGTCATAGTGTGGCGGCATTATTTTGCAATGTATAGTAGTGTTATTGGTCTTGGTATGGTGGGTGATGTTCAGTAACACTATATAATGTGTTATTTGGCAATTATATGACTATTTTATTGCAGCATTACTCAGCGGGCATCAGGCCCTACGCTGCCCAGGAACCGTCAGGCCCTGCGCTGCACAGTTACCATCAGGCCCTTCGCTGCCCAGCACCCATCAGGCACCGTGCTGCTCAGTGCATCGCACACAGTCACAAGACAGGAGCACAGGCACACATCACTGCCTAGACTGGTGCTCTGCAGACGAAGCCGCGCCCGGTAATAGTCTACTTACTGGACTGGTAGATGTATAGCCTGGCTGGTATAAAGATTAATTCATAATGTGTATATGCGTCTCAAGTAACTTTTATGCCCCACCCCACTGGCTCCCCAGTAACTTGTATGCCCCCCCCAGTAACATATATGCTGTTTATTATGTTAATATTTTATTGGATTTTTTTTATTTGGGGGGAGCATTCAGATTTTGGCTATGGGGCCCCATGATTTCTATCTACGCCCCTTCCCCGGGCCTACCCTTTTAATGGGAGGGGCTTGACTAAGCACCCAACGCAAGGCAGACCCCATGTGCTACTCCCAGGGCAGGGACTGGGACTGTGGCAGCTGACACCGAGGGCAGGGGTGGACACAGGAGTAGATAGGTCTGGGTCTCAAGTGTAATTAGGGATCACGATGGTAGCAGAGGCAGAAGGCACGGCCAGGCCAGGCAAGTACAACTAGCTTGGATGGGCACAGTCTCTGGTGTGGCAAGGGCCATCGGGGTAGCCAAAGCTGGACGCATGGCCGTGACAGACAGGCACAGTCTCTGGTGTGGCAAGGGCCATCCGGGTAACTGAGGTTAGAGGCACAGCCAGGATGGACAGGCACAGTCTCTGCTGTGGCGATGGCAACCAGGTTAGCTGAGGCTGGAGGCACGGCCAAGATGGACAGGCACAGTCTCTGGTGTGGCGAGGGCCACTGGGATAGCTGAGGCTAGAGGCATGGCCGGGACGGACAGTCAGGGACACAGGCACTGACAGGACAGAACCGACAGGCAGGGAACCAACAGGACTCCAGGAGGAGGGGAAGGTGAAGACCATGTGGAGGAGAGACATCGGGGAGCGTGGAAGAACTCAGCCGCAGTGGTGAGTCAGAGCGCGTCCCTACAACATAGCAAGGACAGGTCTGCGCCATTTTTGTACACAGTACAGACAAGGATGGATGGCAATAAGAGCATTGAATCTTTCCTCACAAGAGACGGCCATTGGTACGGGCTAAGTGCCTCTGGTGGTTGCGGCTGCCATGACTGGCAGGACTGGGTCACCCAGCTGACTGCAGAAGCCAACAAGGGGGGCAGCCTGGAGGCCTTAAGCAGTCAAGAAGGGCCTCTGGAGAATGGGACCAATGGCAACAGTTGGCAGCTGTGGAGGACTTTGCCCCACCATTCAAGGCAACAGCCCCCAAAACAGCCCGTCAGCTGAGTGAGCGTCTCCGGCAGCTACAGGCTTTATGGGCGGAGAAGGAGCTCAGAGGCCAAATGGAATGGTAAAGGCTCTGGATTTACCCCCAGAACCACAACCGCCACTGGACATGACAACCATGAGTAAGCCCCCAACCAAAAAACCCTGGCCCCGATACTTCACAACTAAGCAGCCTCCGGCCCCGCATCCCGCAAAAGCGAAATGGGTGGCCTGGGTCATCACAAGCAAGAAGAAGCGGGGAAAGGTGGGTCTGCACCCAGCTGGCACTTCCTACAGCTGCGCAGTTGGCAACCATGTGACTTACGGGGTGATCCAAAATCTAGACCATGAGCAGGGCTACGGTTTTATACAAGAGGAAGGGACTGGCACAAAGGTGTACATCAACACTGGATCAGTGTGTTAAGAGTGCTGTTCTTAGCTGAGGAGACTGGGTCAAAGAGGACGGACCCTGGGGTTGGTATGCGGTGGCCGTTGTCCACTTGCTGGCTGAGAGGGCCTTCCAGGAAGTGCTGCTGTGGCGCCCCAGGACCTGGTCGCCACAACAGCATTGCCCTCCCAAAGGGTTAATGCTGAGCCTGGAGGTAATTGGGAGATCTATTGGCCAGTAAGTTAACACCCAACACAGTTCTCCCTCCGGCCAGCAGAGGGAGCTCTGAACCTGGAACTTCAGGGAGCATTCCTTAAGTCTGGCTGAAGGGAGGAAGTAGTAGTTAGTCTGGACACAGGAGTGAAAGAGTGCAGACGCAGAGTAGTGCTGCCTTGTGAAACTGGGGCCTAGAGCTGGGATAGCTTGGCCCAGTGAAGCAAGGGGAGCAGAGAGGCACAGCAGAGACTCGGACATCGGAGTCTGTAGTTGCCAGGGCATAAAATCCATCCCTGGTAGCTGAATCCGGAGGGCAGGAGAGCTGCAAGCCCCCTGGCCCAGAAGCAATCTGAAGGTACAGCTGCATCCCAAGGGCCTGGTGTGGACTCCAGCAGAGAAGCACCAGAGAGGGCCTGCACAGTCTACCCCACAGAAAAAGGGACGAACCACCGGTCCCAGCAGCAAGAGGGCAATTGCTAACCCCAAAGTGCAGTGTCCTAAAACAGCAAAGAAAGGTTAAGGAGTAGGCCTCATACTCAACTGGCCAAAGATCACCCCAGGCACTTCCAGGCCGGCCGGACCATCTTTACCATCTGTGACGGTCTCCCTGGACTAAACGTCTGCCGAGTAAAAGAGGAGAAGGTAAAGAGACTACTGTTTGTGCCTGTTTCTTTCATTGCTTGTCGGCCCTGCACCGTGCTAGTCACACAACACCATAGACTTCCACAAGCACCAACTGTGTCCCGGGGCACCGCTCCACCTGTGGGGAGCAGTACCACCATTGCTGCCACTTCATCACCCTGGAGGCCTTACACGGCAGCGGCGGCTTAATAGCCGCATACCACAGGTGGCGTCACGAACACAAACTTAAAGTCATCAGCCACATATTATACTGACACCCACCAGGGCCACGGAGCCGAGCCCAGCCACCACTGACTACCACCGGACTAGTCCGGCCCGGCACCGGGTGTCCCATAGCCCTGGGGTGGGCGAGTCAACTTTTGGCGTCACGAACAGGATTTCGTGCCCGGTCCCACCGGGTACTGTGCGCCTGCAGGAATTGTGCTTAAAAGACTGTGTACTGGTTGTAAATTGCCGCCGCCATTAGCCGCGCCGAGCGCAGGAAGAAGGGGGGCGTGCCTGACAAAGAGCGCGAAGGGAGCGCGCCATCAGAGCAGAGCGCTGTTAACCCCGCGCGACCCAGAAGGAAATTTGAAACGTGAACGGAGCCTGGTAAGGTTCACTAAGGCGGAAGAAGATGTCCGACTCAGAGGGAGAGCAGGTGGCTGCCATCGCCCAAGGCGCCGCAGCACCGGCCGAAGCAATCCCAGTCGCCGTCGCCCCAGCCCCCACTGTAGCGCCGGTAATGCCGATCACCATGCCGTACATACCGGGAGCAGAATGGCTGCCGCAGTACTCCGGGGAGTCCCATACCTTGAGTGACTTCAGAGAAAGCCTGCACAGCTTATTCCGGGTGTATCCGCTGACTGAGAGCCAGAAGGTGGGCATAGTAATGGGACAGCTAGCCGGCGCAGCCCAGCGTGAAGTGAAGTCCTGGCCTGATACAGATAAAGGGACAGCAGCCCAGATACTGGCCAAGCTAAAGAGTACTTTTGACACCCGCACCGCAGCAGAGATAAAGATGAGATTCTTTGGGTGCAAACAACGGGCCACAGACAGCATAAGGGACTATGCCTTAAACCTGCAAGAGGCCCTGAAAGCAGTTAAACAGGTGGACCCAGAGAGTGTACGTGAAGAACACAAACTCCTAACTGAGCAGTTCATAGAGGGGCTCCTGTCAGATGCCCTCAGGACCCAGCTGCGTATCATGGTCCTGCAGAACCCTGCTCTGGACTTTGCGAAGTTTAAGGACCAGGCCATCCGGGTACTGAGAGAATCTACACCGAATGACACAGTACCCCTCTGGCCTCTTGCTATCACGTACCCCGGGGTGGTGCCTGCAACACGAGCCGCTGCAGGGGCTGAGGCGCAGTCCCTGGATAAGGATCCCACTGCAGAGCTCAGACAGCAGTTCCAGGAGCTGACCAAGACTGAGGCTGCCCTTGCCAAGACCGTGCAGTCTCTACAAGTGACCCCATCGCCTGCAAGAATCGAGTTGGCCTCCAGCCCAGATGACGTCCCATGGATGCGACAGAGGAGGATTCCGCCGACCCGAGGCAGAGACACAGACCGGTATGATTCAACAGGACAACCGATCTGCCGCCGCTGCAGCCAGGCGGGCCACATTGCACGACGCTGTCCTTTAAATGGGCTGAGCCTGGGGCCAGGAGCCAACCCCCAGGTGTAAGGAAGCCCGGCTCAAACCCCAGCCGCAGCAAGTATGTGGGAGGACGACCGGTCCTTCCCATTGTGCTGGATGGGATCCCTTTGAATGCCCTCCTGGATACGGGGTCCCAGGTAACAACCATCCCCCACAAACTGTACAAAAGATATTGGGCTGATTCAGACATTGACCATGGCCCAGATGATGATTTAACAATTGTGGCCAGTAATGGTCAGCCCTTACCTCAAATTGGGTACAAAGAAGTAACCATTAAAGTGGGGCGGGTGGAATTGCCATGTCAGGGGATGATAATTGTAGATATTGATCGCAAAGAATCTGACCCACTGCTAACCATTGGTACAAATGTGATAGAAAATTGTATTGCCGAAGTGATAATTTTGTTGCAACAGGCGTCTGAAACTGCCAGCTCCGGGCAGCAGCGTGCCCTACAGAGGGAGATCAGAGCCCTGATGAGGAGGCAGCAGGTAGAGCTGGCCGGAGGAGAAATTGGCAGTGTGAGGGTAAGTGACCCCCTCCCCATTGCAATACCCCCAAGAAGTGAAATGTTGATATGGTGTCGGGCAGCAATAGGCCTCAAGGGTCAGGATTACCATGCCTTGGTAGAACCGGTGTATTCAGACAGTAGGCCTGGAGTCCTGATAGCCAGAGGGGTAGCGGACGTCCGCAAGGGGAGAGTGCCCGTCCGTGTCTTGAATTGTGGGGAGGAGGAGGCCAAATTGCCCCGGTACGCCACTGTAGCAAAACTGTACACTGTCAGCAACAATACCATTAAAGCAGTGGAACCCTTGATCCCGTCCGACCAGGCGGAAGAAAATGGCTCCAAGGAGCAGCTGGAAGACTGGTGCCAAAAATTACATGTAGGCACCGACTCCACCCCCTCGCACCAAAAGCATGGGGTTTACCGGGTGGTACAGGAGTACGAGCGGGTCTTCAGCAAACACCCCCTAGATTTTGGGCAGGTGAAAGGGGTTAAACATCAAATCCCCACGGGTGATCATCATCCCATTAAAGAGAGATACCGCCCTGTACCCCCAGCACAGTATCAGCGTGCCAAGGAAATGTTACGAGAAATGAAGGAGGCTGGGGTTATCAGAGATAGTTGTAGCCCCTGGGCAGCTCCACTAGTGCTCGTAAAGAAAAAAGATGGTACAATGAGAATGTGTGTAGATTACAGGCAAATTAACCGCATTACACATAAAGATGCTTATCCACTGCCCAGAATAGAGGAGTCACTAACAGCCTTAAAGTCAGCTAACTATTTCTCCACCTTGGATCTCACCAGTGGGTATTGGCAGGTTCCCGTGGCAGAGGCGGACAAGGAGAAGACTGCATTCACGACACCAATGGGCCTCTGTGAGTTCAACTGTATGCCATTCGGGCTCTGCAACGCCCCAGGGACATTCCAAAGGTTGATGGAGTGCTGCTTGGGCCACCACAACTTTGAAACCGTGCTATTGTACCTGGATAACGTCATAGTCTACTCCAAGACTTATGAAGACCACCTGAGGCACTTAGCAGAAGTGTTTGAGTCCTTGTCGAAATATGGCCTGAAGATAAAGCCGTCCAAGTGTCACCTCTTGAAGCCAAAGGTACAGTACCTGGGTCATGTGGTCAGCGCAGAAGGTGTGGCACCTGATCCGGAGAAAGTCACCGTAATCAAGGACTGGCCAAGACCCACCACGGTAAAGGAGGTGCGGCAGTTCCTTGGGCTGGTGGGCTACTACCGAAGGTTCATTGATGGTTTCACCAAGGTAGCAGCGCCCCTTCAAGATCTCCTGGTGGGCCAGCCAAAGCAGGCTAAGAAGCAGAGCCTTCCATTTGAATGGAGCAGCCAACTAGAAACATCCTTTGTCCGGCTGAAAGGGGCTCTCACGGGAGAAGAGATTCTGGCCTACCCTGACTACAGCCAGCCGTTCGTACTGTATACAGACGCCAGCAACGTGGGACTGGGAGCAGTTCTGTCCCAGGTACAGGGAGGCAGAGAGAGGGTGATAGCGTACGCCAGTAGGAAGCTTCGGCCCACAGAAAGGAATCCAGAAAACTACAGTTCCTTCAAGCTGGAGTTCCTCGCTATTGTTTGGGCAGTGACTGAACGCTTCAAGCACTATCTGGCATCGGCCAAGTTCACCATCTTCACGGACAACAATCCGTTGACACACCTGGCAACAGCCAAGTTAGGTGCGATGGAACAGCGATGGATGGCCCGGCTGTCTAACTTTGACTTTACCATCAAGTATCGGGCTGGCAAGAAGAATAACAATGCTGATGCGCTGTCCAGAATGCCTCACTTACCCGAGTCTGGAGAAGACCTGGATGAACTCGAAGAGATAGAGTTACCGGCTTTCCATCACCAAGGTGTTTCCCAGTGTGAGCATGCTGTGGGAGTGAAGCGCTCAAGCCAGCACGAGGTCTCGGTCAACCCATTACTCCACCATAATTGGGAAGAGACACAGAACGGTGACCCGGCCGTGCGATTGGTCAAAGAGAAGCTAGCGCAAGCTGAGACCCATCTTGGCCCAGACGCTCCAGAGGAAGCCCAGCAGCTGTGGAAGGAGAGGGGACGACTGTTCACCTACCAAGGCAAGCTCTGCAAGAGATATGTCAACTGGCGAACAAATGAACTTGTCTGGCAGATAGTGGTTCCGCAGAGGGATGCTCCAATGGTCCTAGCAGCGTATCATGATAACGCAGGACACTTCGGGTGGAAGAAGTTGGAGGCCCTACTCCGTGATCGGTTCTATTGGGTGCACATGAGAAAGATGATCGAGAAGTGGTGCCGAGACTGTGGCCCGTGTAACCTGAGGCGGAAGGATGATGCCAGCCAAAGGTCTCCCCTACAGCCAATTGTCACGAAGCAGCCCCTGGAGTTGGTGGCCCTGGACCACGTGAAGTTAACACCAAGCCGGTCAGGCTATGTGTACGCCCTCACCATTGTGGACCATTACTCTCGTTTCCTGGTAGTAGTGCCTGTGAAGGACCAGACAGCCAGAACAGCAGCTAGAGCGTTCCAGGCATCCTTTTGTCGACCTCACGGTTATCCGGAAAGGGTACTGACTGATCAAGGTCCTGCATTCGAGGCCGAAGTGTTCCAAGAGTTCTGTAACATGTACGGCTGTAAGAAAATCCGAACCACACCGTACCACCCCCAAACCAATGGACTGTGCGAGAAAATGAACCATGTGGTTATCGATATGCTGAAGACCCTACCGCTGGAAGAAAGGAACCAATGGCCAGAGAAGTTGCCAGATCTGGTAGACCTGTACAACCATATCCCAGTAAATTCGACCAACTGCAGCCCCGCTTACCTGATGCGAGCCAGACCTGGCAAGTTGCCTGTAGACTTTGAGATGGGGACTGTGTCGCCTGAGGCGGTTCAAGAAATAGAGGATTGGGATACAGAACGGCAGCAGCGGTACCGTAAGGTCCAGGAGTGCGTAGAGAGGAGCCTGTCTCAAGCAAGAACGAGACAAGAGCAGCATTACAATCAAACAGCCCCAGCAACTCCCTTAGCACCTGGAGAACAAGTCCTCAAGAAGAAGCGGAGGACGCATAAATTGGATGATCAGTGGGAAAACGAGCCCTACACCATTATCCCCTCCAACTTTGACAATAGTAAGGTATGCCTCATAAGCAAGGATGAAGGCAAGACCTATCAAGCAATTTCTCGAGACCGCCTGAAAGCGTGCCCTGAACGGTGCAGAATCCAAAGAGAAATGGAAGAAGTACAAGGAAGTCCCCAAAGTCAAGAGAAAGAAGGGGAGATGATTCAAACCATCCTTGGAAAATTCCCCAAAACTTGGACCCGAATAAACAATGCCATAGTGGTACCAGTTTTGACGTTTCCGCAGTTGGTCGAGCCAGAAACAGAAAAGGTTCCGGATCCACCTAAAGAACCGTCCGCTCCAACACGAGATGACACGCCAGCAGTGGAACAGGAGGATCAACCCCCTGTCAGTGGTGAACCTGTCATACCCTTGGCGACTCTTAGACCACATAGGCAACCATCACGCTTACCTATCGGGGTTAGGCCCACCTGTAGTGCTGAGGTAGAAGACGCACCACATAGTAAGGGGCAAACACCAGAGCTACGCAGGTCCCAACGCAGCACTCGGGGACAACCCCCTCCAAGGTATAGAGAGTCAACTGTATAAGGGAAAAAGAAGGAGTATTTATTAGAATGTACATAGTTATGCAAAATGTCTGTAAGGTTGTGTACAAAATGTTTTTCTTTTTCTTTGATTGCGAAAATGGACAATTGGGCCACTGGACTATGGGTGGCCAACACCTAAATTGTTCATAGTTAGCACCAGTGTGCTCCACACCCCTGAAGAAAAACCCGTCCGGCGTGCATAGAGTGGGGTCATCAATGCTCTGACGCACGCCCAGAGCCTACGTTGGGGGTTTGATCGCGGCGGGTCCCCCATGGAGCAGTGTAATGGACACCCGGCAGGGAGCCACACTGGACTCTTATAGTAATGTTTAAGTTTGTAACGTTAAAGTATTTGCGCCTCCCATAATGGGATGAAATGTTCTAACATGTCATGTTTGTTTCTACAGTCCGGGAGTACTGAATTTAACTAAGGGGGAGTGTGGCGCCCCAGGACCTGGTCGCCACAACAGCATTGCCCTCCCAAAGGGTTAATGCTGAGCCTGGAGGTAATTGGGAGATCTATTGGCCAGTAAGTTAACACCCAACACAGTTCTCCCTCCGGCCAGCAGAGGGAGCTCTGAACCTGGAACTTCAGGGAGCATTCCTTAAGTCTGGCTGAAGGGAGGAAGTAGTAGTTAGTCTGGACACAGGAGTGAAAGAGTGCAGACGCAGAGTAGTGCTGCCTTGTGAAACTGGGGCCTAGAGCTGGGATAGCTTGGCCCAGTGAAGCAAGGGGAGCAGAGAGGCACAGCAGAGACTCGGACATCGGAGTCTGTAGTTGCCAGGGCATAAAATCCATCCCTGGTAGCTGAATCCGGAGGGCAGGAGAGCTGCAAGCCCCCTGGCCCAGAAGCAATCTGAAGGTACAGCTGCATCCCAAGGGCCTGGTGTGGACTCCAGCAGAGAAGCACCAGAGAGGGCCTGCGCAGTCTACCCCACAGAAAAAGGGACGAACCACCGGTCCCAGCAGCAAGAGGGCAATTGCTAACCCCAAAGTGCAGTGTCCTAAAACAGCAAAGAAAGGTTAAGGAGTAGGCCTCATACTCAACTGGCCAAAGATCACCCCAGGCACTTCCAGGCCGGCCGGACCATCTTTACCATCTGTGACGGTCTCCCTGGACTAAACTTCTGCCGAGTAAAAGAGGAGAAGGTAAAGAGACTACTGTTTGTGCCTGTTTCTTTCATTGCTTGTCGGCCCTGCACCGTGCTAGTCACAAAACACCATAGACTTCCACAAGCACCAACTGTGTCCCGGGGCACCGCTCCACCTGTGGGGAGCAGTACCACCATTGCTGCCACTTCATCACCCCGGAGGCCTTACACGGCAGCGGCGGCTTAATAGTCGCATACCACAGGTGGCGTCACGAACACAAACTTAAAGTCATCAGCCACATATTATACTGACACCCACCAGGGCCACGGAGCCGGGCCCAGCCACCACTGACTACCACCGGACTAGTCCGGCCCGGCACCGGGTGTCCCATAGCCCTGGGGTGGGCGAGTCACTGCACAATCTGAGGAAGTCAGACAAAGCGACAGTTTCCTGGCGTCACTGACTTTGTGAACCTACCACTTTAGCAGGAATATGGAGGCTAGTTTACCCAATGCTACCCTGAAACCCCAGGCTGGGACATCGGAGGTTGCGGGTCCCCTGACACTTGTAAACGTAGCCCTCAGGGCCCATTTGGCCATCTATGTCAAGGTGGCAGAATCCAAGACCACCCGGGTATGAAGGACAGCCCGAGTTGTGTGGTACACTATAAAAAGAGAAATAAAAAAAGGATTGTGCCCCTCCTCTGCTGGACTGCAGAATGTTAAAAAGGCCGCTCATCAGCCACGGACATTGCCCTATTGAGCCATGGATTTTGCCTTCATGGACTCCATCTTTCTCCTAAGCCCCTGGTCAGTGCCATAGTCCAATGGCCTGGTTTCTGCAAGGAGGGGAGGGAGATAGAAAACAATGGACCCTGAGTAGCTGGTCCGGGACTGTTGTGTGTTTTGCCCAGAGCAGACGAGCGCATGGACATTACTGCCGACAGCAGGAAAGGACTGTTGCCTTCTGGTAGCTTATTTGAAAAGGTTTACCCTCATCTGAGTGAAATAAGCTCTGGCCTCTGGCCTCAAAAGTAACCTTTTTTTTTACTTAATTGTATATAAAGTTATAGTCGGGGATAATCATATTTAAGTGGGGAGGTGTGTAGGGGTGGCCGCATCCCCATACTGTTTATGCCATTTTCCTGACTGTAAAATATGTGTTTTATAATAAGTATATTGCAGGTGTTGTTGAGTATTAAAATGTATGTGATAACATGTACTGCTGCAAGGGAACTGTAGGTCCATGATGCAGTAGAACCAGTACCATGTACTAGCGGTGGGGCAGGAGCAGCAGCAGGTTAGGTATTAGATAAGATAGGGTTGAGCCAAGAAGGGAACCAGTGTTAGATGGCTGGTGGGTTAGTTATCAAGACAGGCCTCATGGGATATCAGTTCTGGATAGGATTCGAGTAAGAGAAGATGTGGCTATGGTGTCAGGACCAGTCAGGGAACCCTGAGGTAACCTTGTGAGGTCCCTAGCCTAAGGCTCACCCCAGTGGGCTCAGGGAAGTTGTGTGACTACACAGCCATTGAGGCCCAGAAACGGATGACGGTGTGAGGAAGAGGGGGAATGGAGACACAGGCTCGGCAGCTTGAGGACGAGATTCATGATAGTGGGGATAGGTTGACAGAGAGTACCTAACAATAATAGAAACAGCAGACCCGTGAGAGGTGAGGATATGTCATATTGGTGTGAAGAATAAACTGTAAAAGATTGGTTTGCCAAGAGAACTCTGATGTCACGTGTTTTACTACTTTACCCACGCCTCCCACCTGGATAGGTCAGAAACGCGTCAAATAAATCTCATTTCTTCTACTGTGTGTCTTGTACTCCTTTCCACAGGATGACTTCTACAGTCACTCAGAACATATCACGTATACATCGGTTTTAACTCTTCATCTCTACGTGTACCTGCAGCAGCTGTTGTCACACACACACACCTATATGTTGCTGTGTGTCACACAACCATACAAGGTGAGCGCATTACTGTCATCTGTGACCTTCTTGTTTTCAATTATGATCCTAATGCACCTTTTTCTCCCTGTCCCTGGATGTACTATACACCTTTAGAAAACAAGATAGACCCCAGGAAATTTACTTCCTGAACCAGGAACACAAATATTTTAAGTCAGCCAATAAACAATGTTTCTAAGTCTTTGCAAACAATGCTGGATATGTGATTCATAATCTGGTGAATAGACAGAATGTCATCTCGATAAACAACTACATATTGACCACTTATCTCTCGGAATATGTCATTAACACAATTTTCAAAAACAGCTGTTGCATTACCTAGCCCGAAATGAATCACAAGATACTCATAGTGACCCATAGGTGTATTATAGTGGATGTACAAAAATTGTACTTACTTGTTAAAATGTCAGGCTTTTGGCATGTAAAAAATTATATCAACCTTTAATGTCACCAATAACGTGTTCAATTCAGTAATGAACTGCTGGAAAAAAAAACAAAAAAACTAAAATAATGTAGTTTCATAAATCTGCATTAATGGGAACCTGTGATGTAATTTTTCGATATTAAACTGCCACCAATGGCTTGTTAGTTCTTGTTAGTGATGCAATGTGCCTCACTTACATAGTATTCGCAAACAAAAGTTCCCAGTATTTTAAAAAAGCACTTTTCTCATTAGGGGAAAGCATCACAGACCTTCTCTTTCAGTCATTGGCGGCGTTTTGTAGCGTTTCAGTCTCTGTCGGTGGGGAGACGGCTAGAGAGACAGAAAAAGACAGACAGACACAGACAGAGACAGATGGGGAAAGAAATAGACAGACACAGACATAGACAGACGAGGAAAGCGACAGAGAGATAGACGGCCAAAGATAGACCTGGAAAGAGACAGCCCTGGAAAGAGACAGCCGGGCGAAGAGACAGACCGGGGAAAGAGACAGACCGGGCAAAGAAACAGACCGGTCAAAGAGACAGACCAGGCAAAGAGACAGACTGGGGAAAGAGACAGACCGGGGAAAGAGACAGCCGGGGAAAGAGACAGCCCTGGAAAGAGACAGCCGGGCAAAGAGACAGCCAAGCAAAGAGACAGCCAGACAAAGAGACAGCCCTGGAAAGAGTCAGCCGGGCAAAGAGACAGACCGGGCAAAGAGACAGACCAGTCAAAGAGAAAGACCGGTCAAAGAGACAGACCGGGGAAAGAGACAGACCGGGGAAAGAGACAGCCGGGGAAAGAGACAGACCTGGAAAGAGACAGCCGGGCAAAGAGACAGCCAAGCAAAGAGACAGCCAGACAAAGAGACAGCCCTGGAAAGAGACAGCCGGGCAAAGAGACAGAGGGGCAAAGAGACAGAGGGGCAAAGAGACAGACGGGGATAGAGAGAAACAGACAGACACACACAGAGAGACAGACACATAGATAGATAGAGACAGACAGACAAGGAAAGATACAGACAGAGAGACAGACAGACAGCGACACACAGAGAGAGACTGTGAGAGAGACAGAGAGACCGTTACTATCCTGGGCAACGCCGGGTACTACAGCTAGTACTTTTATAAGTGCAGAATCCAAGCTTTTCTGTACTATAAAAAACACTTAAAACGCAGATTCACATCTGAACCAAAAACGCATTAAATAGAGAAAAGGCAGAAAAGATGGAATAATCAGAGAAGATTGTTATTGTGTAATTTGGTGCAGAAAACAAAAAAAACACCTGATTTATGATGCTTGTGAACACGACCTTATAGCACAAATAAGCAAGATGTATGAAGTGATGCTTATATAAATATAAAAAAATTCTGGTTGCTATGACTATGAATGAACGGTCCAGGGCATATGGTAAATTAACCTTACTGCTAAATGGGTTTGGCTAGGGGTGTGGTCAAAATGCGCCGCGGCGCGCCCCACAGAATTTGTCCCTTTTTCTGTTCTTCAAACATTGGGAGGTATGATAATAATATTTATTCATTTATATAGTGCTATTAATTCCCCAGCGCTTTACATACATAGGCAGTGCTGTCCCCATTGAGGCTCACAATCTAGAGTCCATATAATGAAAAAACAATATTAGACCAATGAAAGTCATAAGTGAGTGGCTCCACTCATAGATAACCACAAAACCTATAAAGAGTCATAAGTGAATGAGCCAAATAGCTAAAAAAAATATATATCTTTATTGAAACATTTCTTTAAAAACATACATATATAAAAAAACAAAATGAGGTCACAAACAGATATCCTCAGGTAATCAAAAGTAGTAATCTATAAATAGCATAATGCACAAAAATGGTATGTGTCAAGAAAACAATTACTCAAGCAGCCAAAAAAAGAGAATTAAAGATAGCCATCGTATGAAAGACAACATGTAGCTGTTTAAAAAACAGGACAATGATAGTTTTTATATGTCAAAAAAAGACATAAGCAGGAATGAAAGTGGAGATCCCCTATTGCAAAATACAAAAGTAACAGTGAGAAAATGAAATAAAGGCAATAATAAATAAGGCTGCCCCAAACGGAGATAGTGCTATAAAGCCTATTCCAAAAAGCCACAATAGACTAGAAGGATGCAGGGGGAGAAACCAGATGAAAAGATCAGAAGCAAATATCCATTATGTCCACAAGGTGGTGATCCTCCCAAACATGGCCAAAAGCCATGAAAAGCCAGGCATATCAAATAAAGGAGACACAATACCAGAATAGAAAACAACTTGCGGGTAAGGAAGTACCCCTACACGTGTTTCGCGATAGCTTCTTCCAAGGGGGTCTCCCTATGTTGGCCAGCAGCAAGCAAACCTCGACCCGATGCCCAGCCAAGGATGGCAGGAGGCTCAAGATCAAGAGCCTGCGGTCCAGCTCATCAAAATGTTGATTGCCCAAGGCGCTTCCAGACTGGAACCTACAGCCCCCACTGAAGCTCAGCGGCTGTGGAAGGAGAGAGACTGCCTTTACTTGCGACAAGGAAAGCTGTACAGGGAATTGATTAACCCGAAGACACATGAGGAAGTCCGCCAGCTGGTGGTGCTGCAGGCACGTGTGCCCAAGGTCCTGAAGGCATACCATGACGGCACCGGACACTTCGGCTGGAAGAAGCTAGAGAGAGAGCGCTTCTACTGGAGTGGGATGCGAGAGTCCGTAGAGGCCTGGTGTCGAGAGTGTGGCCCCTGTGTGCTGAGAAGACTGGACGAAACAAGTCAGAAGGCCCCGCTACAGCCGATTGTCACCTGCTAGCCACTGGAGTTGGTCGCCCTGGACCATGTCAAGCTCACGCCCAGCCGAAGCGGGTATACATATGCCCTGACCATCGTAGACCACTACTCGAGGTTTATGGTGGTGGTCCCCGTCAAGGATTTAATGGGCCGCACTGCAGCCAGAGTCTTTCAGGCGTACTTCTGCCGGCCACATGGCTATCCGGAGAAAGTGCTCACGGACCAGGGCCTGGCCTTTGAAGCGGAGGTGTTTCAGGAGTTCTGCAACCTGTACGGGTGCAAGAAAATCCGGACCATGGCCTACCATGCCCAAACTAACGGGATGTGTGAGAAGATAAACCATCTGGTCCTTAACCTCCTCAAGACCCTGCCCCTGGAGGAACGGAACTTGTGGCCGGAGAAGCTGCCCGACTTGGTGGACATGTACAATAACATCCCCTGCAGCTCCACCAAGTGCACACCTGCGTACCTAATGAGAGCCCGGCCGGGAAGGCTACCGGTGGATCTAGAATTGGACGACGAGGTGCCTGAAACCTTTCCCTCCACTACCAATTGGGATGTCAAGCGACAGAAGCAGTAGCGGCAAAGCCGGGAGAAGCAAGAGCAACGGGCTCAGGCTGCCTCTTTTGGACCTGGAGATGTGGTGCTGAAGCTAAAAAGGAGAACGCACAAGCTCGATGATCAATGGGAAAGGACTCCCTATGTCATCCAACCTACTGGATGGGAGGATAGGAAGACGTATCTGATCAGTCGTGAACAAGGGAAGACCACGGCCACTGTTTCCAGAGACCACCTGAAGAAGTGTCCAGAGCCCCTGAAGTTGGTAGAGGAAGCCCCTACTCCTACGCCGAGGGTGGAACAGAAGAAAGAGGTGATCCACACAGTGATGGGTGATTTTCCAGCTGACTGACCTATGCAGAATGGTGCGGTGATTGTCCCCGTTATCATGTTCCCACAACCCGTGGAAGAAATAGTGCCAGAGAGATCCGTCAGCGAGCTACCAGAACGAGCGCCCAGGGATGCACCTACACCACGTCCCCGCAGGTCTCTGCCAGCCATACCTGACACTCAAGAAGAGGGACCTGTCATCCCCTCTCCTCCACCTGCCCCACACGAAAGTATTGGGGTTAGAAGGTCCACACGCCCTAACTTCTGTCAGCCACCGCTCAGATACAGGGAGACCGCAATCTAGGGGTGTTGTATGTTGATTATGTAAATAGATGTGTGAATGAATGCCAATTAACCGAAATTCTCACCAGATTCAGAGTGCTAAGTGGTAGCGGTTCCCGGCTACCTTTCTGCAAGTCCCCGTTGGGACCCTGTTGATGTTCCCGTTTACAGTTAAATAGTGACATGGCTGAGAACTTGCAGGCCATCCCAAAAACTATTGGGCCTTGTAAATAGTCCCTGACCACATTTTTCATCGTCCTGCAGTCTCCGGAGAGGCTGGTTGGAGGAGGGGCCTGCGGCAGAGTAGGCCGAGGTCCCATCACCATGGAAACCGGTGACCAACCTCCGGGTCAGGGGTTCCCTGGACGTGGGGTCCCTGAGAGAGACTGCCAGGTAAGGAACTTATTACCTGGCCCGTGTGGGCAACACCCGGACCCGAACACATTTCCTGGACTGGGGAAAAGGGGTGCGCACCAGTGCTTAGCGGTGGCACCAGGGCTAGGTTTGCTTGGGTTAGTTAAGCTGAAAAGGACCCGGTCCCGTCCCATCCCGGTTAATAAAAATGTTTTATTGTAACGTTTAAGCAAACTGCCTCCCATAAGGAAAGAAACTAAGCCTTCATATAATGTAAATATGTTATTATAATTGTACGTGTTTTATCTTTTCCAGTTCAAAAGCAAAATAAACTGGTGGTGGTCGGACAGCTCGCGGATGGTCTGTGTTTAACCAAGGAGGAGTGTGACATCCTGGCCGGGCCAGGTAGTCACAGATAGGGCCCCGCATTACACCCTTCCCTCACAGGTAACACACAGCCAACCTCAAAACCCTTGTCACCCCCAAAGGGCTTGATAGACACACCAGGGGGCGGAACCAGGAGGTTGGAAGACGCCCACCTAGGAGTTTTAGACAGCCCGGGGCGGGGAAAAGTCAGTTCAGTGGCAGTTCAGTTTCAGAGTTCAGAGAGAGCGGAGGTCAGGCCTGTGTGCCAGGTCTGAAGGAAAACTGACAGGTACTAGGGTAGGAGCCCTGGTGCCTTTGGCTAGGAGGCAGACGGCGGTCTCCGTCTGCAGGAGCCGGGAAGACGGCTCGGTGGAACCGAGGTGGACCGGGACAGGGTAGTGGCCCACCGGTACCGACCCGGGGAACCAACTCGGAAACCGGAGCACACAGGGGGGTACTCAGACCCTGAAGCTAGGCCCAGAAGCGACTGGACTTAGTTAATTAACTGATTGAGGCCAGGACTAGAGGTCCTTCCCACCCAAAGTCCCGACTGAAGGCAACAGCCCACCGAGGGGGATAAAAGGCCACTGCCATGGCTCTGAGATCCCACGGGCCAGCGTCTGCGGCAAAGGGCTCCTTAGGCGACCACAAGCCAGGAGCGGACTCCTGAAGTTGCAAGCGCAGGCAGTCCACCATTCTAAACAGGTTCAGGAGAAAGACAGAGACCACCAGCCAGGTGGGGGAACCAGAACGTAGCTGGCTGCAGGCACCGACCACCATCACCTTGGTTTACCAGAGACCCGTGTGTTTTCTAATAGTGAGTACACAAGCACCCTGCGGTCGCCCATCTCCCTGCATCACCAAACCCCCAACGGGTCCCGGGGCCACCATCCCTGCCCACGGACGGGTTAACAACTTGCTGCACAACATCTCCCCCAGGTGCCCCGTAACTGCAGCGGTGGTGTCCAATATCACCATACACCGTGGGTCGCGTCACGAACTCCGTACGGCTCAGCCCGTACATTTACGTCCCACATTCACCATCCCATCACTACCCCTTTTCATTTGAAGTGACCATGAGGCCCCCGGGTCCGGAGACCCTCGAGCCACCCACAGAAGGGCTGGATCCGAGCAGCTCAGCTGCTGAGAGCGGGGCGGTACATTAGCAGCTATTCAAACTTTTCTCCATCGTGACTAAATCCCCTGTTCCAGCTGTCAAAAAACATCCAAAGCGTAATGCTGTCTGCACCATGCTTCACTATGGGTGTGGTGTTCTATTGTTGGTGCAGTGTTAACGCTGCACTAAAAATACCTTCAGTTAGTAGAAGAGATAGAGGGAATGTGTCAGGGAATCTAGTTCTGATCTGGCACAACCTTGTAAATATGACTGTTTGGCTGATATTAGAGATGCAGGCCCAGGACTATGATCACTAATGGAGTATGTTGCTCTTACCAATCAGGAAAATGAGTGCTGTAGTAAGGAGGGAAATAGGAGTGCAGCAAATCCCAGACAGATATTGGTAGTAGGGGCTCTATAATTAGGCGGACAGATTATGTAATCTGCCACCAAGACCGTGAATGCTGAATGTTGTCTGCCTGCTGCTTGGATTCAGCATATTGCGGATCAGATAAACAGATAGTGGGCTGTCATGGTGCACATTGATATCAATGACAAAGTTAGAGGGAGGTGGAAGGTCCTTAAAAATGATTGCAGTGAACTAAGAGAGAAGCTAAATTCCAGGACCTCCAAGGTGGTGTTTTCAGAAATACGAACGATGCCACAAGCATTACTAGAAAGACAGCGGGAGTTTAGGGAGATAAGCACGTGACTTAGACATTGGTGTAGGAAGGAAAGGTTTGGATTAATGGAGAACTGTGCTGACTTTTCTGTCGCCTACAAGCTCTATGGTAGGGACAGGCTGCACCTCAATGGGGAGGGTGCAGCTGTGCTGGGGGAGAAAATGGTCAGATGAATGGAGGAGCTTTTAAACTAGGATCTGGGGGGAGGGAGGGTAGGTGTGAAAACAAAGGGGGTAGCTACAGTATCCAGAGAAAGTGAAACAGTTGGGGTCAATGAAGGAAAGTAGAAAAGCAAGGAGCAATAAATGTGTTAATAGTATTAAATGTCTGCTGGCAAATGCAAGAAGCCTTGCAAACAAAATGAATGAATTGGAGACTCTTATTTCAACCATGGATTATGATGTGGTGGGCATTACAGAAACCTGGCTGGATGAAAGCCATGACTGGGTGACAAATGTAGAAGCTTATGCTGCATTCAGGAATGACAGGAAAGACAAAAAAGGAGGAGGGGTGTGTATATTTATCAAATCTAACCTAAGACCTATGCTCAATGACGACATTGGGGGGACTTGTGACAATGTAGATTCAATATGGGTAAATGTACATGGGGATAATGGAAAAAAGCTAATTGAAGTTTGCTATAAGCCTCGTAACATACCAGAACAGGTAGATGGTGAAATGCTGCAACAAACTGAAAAGATTATTAATAATAGTAATCGGGCCCATATTATGGTGGATTTCAGACATTCAGTGGGACATAGACTCTTTGGGTTGTGCTAAAAGCTGTAAGTTCTTATCTACAAGGGACTGCTGATAAGTCTTTGGCTTTGTGATGTTTTTTTGTTTCTATGGTAACCAATGTTACATCACATGAAAGCCTTATGTGTCTAATATATGTTTTAAAAATTTTGTGTTTGTTGCTTATGGCAACAGTGTTCTACGCACGCGGGAAAACAAAATGGCTGAGTCTAATGCGATATTCACAGCAACTGAGAGCAGAGGAGTGATAAAATTCTTGTTTCTGCAAGGAAAGTCAGCAAAGGATATTCATGGTAATGTAATATGTTATCGCAGACATTGGGGGATCAATGCCCTTCATATTCCACAGTTAAGAACTGGGTTGCCAAATTTAAAACAGACCAGTTCAGCTCCAATGATGAGGAACGTCCTGGACGACCGGCAGTGGTTTTTGTTCCGGAGATCGTCGTTGCTGTGCACAACCTCATACTGGAGAATCGACAAATTTCAGCTAAAGCAATAGCAGACATCATGGGGATTTCCCATGAATGTGTTTGTGTCATTATCCATGAACATATGGACATGAGGAAACTATCTGCAAAGTGGGTCCCCAAATGTTTGACAACAGATCAAACAAGCATAGGAGTGAAACTTCCCGGTTCATTTGTCAGCATTTCCGGACTGATATGAACTTCCTGGATCAACTGGTAACTATGGATGAGACCTGGATTTATTTGTATGACCCTGAAAACAAGGAGCAGTCAAAAGACTGGAGGCACAGTGGTTCTCCTTGTCCAAAGAAGTTCAGGGTACAGAATTCAGCCACTAAGGTGATGGCATCTGTGTTCTGGGATAAGGAGGGCGTGCTGCTAGTGGACTACCTTTAAAAGGGTTCCACCATGAATGTAAGGTATTACATTGAACTTTTGGACTAATTGAAAGCAGTTCTGAAGGCCAAAAGGTGCGGCAAGCTGTCCAAAGGAATCTTGTTCCTACAAGAGAACGCCTCCACTTACACTGCACAAGCAACCACGGCAAAACTGGCAGAGCTGGGCTTCCAGCTGGTTGACCACCCACCTTATTCACCAGATCTACTTTAGCTCCCTCTGACTATCATCTGTTTCCAAACCTGAAGAAACACCTCAAGGGTCCAAATTTCACACCATTTCTGATACCATGGCTGCTACGGATGCCTGGTTTAAGGCACAACCGAAATCCTTCTTTTTGCTAGGCTTACAGAACTTGGAATACTGATGTAAGAAGTGTTTTGACATCAGTGGAGAGTATGTGGAATAAATGTAAAGTTTCATCAACCTATCTCATTTCTTTCTGGGTAAAGCCAAAGACTTATCAGCAGCCCCTCGTAAAATTCAAGACAGTTACCTCTCTCAGATGGTAGATGAACCGACGAGGGGTGATAATTTGCTAGATCTGGTCCTGTCAAATTGACCAGATACAATTTCAGATCTACAGGACCGGGAGCAGTTGGGCACCAGCGATCATAATATGGTAAGCTTCAAAGTAATATTCAATAGAACATTTCAAAGGGGAAATACAAAAACCTGGAACATAAGGAAAGCTGACTTCAACAAATTAAGGGAAGAGCTTAATTGTGTAGATTGGGACAATGTCGTGGTAACTGGGGATACCGAACATAAATGGGGTAAGTTTAAGGATATACTGCTAGAGTCCTGTAATTACCCTTTGGTAATAAAATGTCCAGGAATAAAAAGAAACCACTATGGATAAATAAGACTGTACAAAGTATAATAAAACAAAAACAGAGTACGTTTAAACTCTTGAAGGCTGAGAATACAGAAATAGCATTTCAGAAGTATAAAGATATCAATAGGAAATGCAAAAAAGAAATCAAGCAAGCAAATTAGCTACTGAAACAAAAATCACCAAAGACATTAAAATAAATCCCAACATTTTTTATAAATACACTAGCTGTACTACCCGGCTTCGCCCGGGTTAGTAACTGTTGTTGGCAAAATAGAATATATTAACAAAAATGGATTCTGCACACAAAAAACACAAAACAAATAGATAGAAATGTAATTATTAAAAGGCAAAAACTAAGCTAATAGAAGCATTTCACAACATATATTTCAACACCACAGATATTCCACACAGATTTAACTAAATTGGCCAAGTAATGTGCTCCGTCTGTCTCTTTCCCCATCTGTCTCTTTACAGGTCTGCCTCTTTCCACGTCTGCCTGTCTCTGTCTGTCTCTTTTTTTGTCTGTCTCTATCTCTTTGTTTCTTTCCCCATCTGTCTCTTTCTAGGTCTGTCTCTTTTTCCCAGGTCTGTCTCTTTCCCCGTCTGTCTCCCTGTCTCTTTGTGTGTCTTTTCCTGTCTGTCTCTTTCTCTGTCCTCTTGTCACTGTCTGTCTCTTTCCTTGTCTGTCTCTATTTTTCTGTCTCTTTCCCCGTCTGTCTCTCACAAGGTCTGTGTCTTTCCCCATCTATCTTTTTCTGTCTCTCTGGCTGTCTCCTCCTTCCCTGTCTGCCTGTATTTGTCCCTGTCTGCATGTCTGTCTGTCTCTTTCCCCATCTGTCTCTTTCCAGGTCAGTCTCTTTCCAGGTCTGTCTCTTTCCAGGTCTGTCTCTTTCCAGGTCTGTCTCTGTCTGTCTCTTTCCAGGTCTGTCTCTTTCCCCGTCTGTCTCTGTCTGTCTCTTTCACGTCTGTCTCTGTCTGTCTCTTTCACCATCTGTCTCTGTCTGTCTCTTTCACCGCTTGTCTCTGTCTGTCTCTTTCCCTGTCTGTCTCTCTGTTTGTCTCTCTCTATCCGTCTCCCCACCGACATCTTATTACCTCACATATAAGCTTCTTATACTATGAATGTCTTTTGTTCCTATAGCAACCAATCAGAGCTCCTACTAATAACATGTAGTTCCAGGCTCCATTTACTTTAATGGAGGCATGTTTTTTGGAGAGTAACTGTAAAGCGCAGGCTTAAATTTTCCTGTCAAAACATAGTCTACGACGTTCCCTGGGTCACATGAGGTGTCTGTGCAAAATTTCGTGATTGTAAATGCGACGGTGCGGATACACTTTTCGTTTCACTTTTTCCCCATTATATAGATAGGGGCAAAATTGATTGGTAAATTGGAACGTGCGGGGTTAAAATTTCGCCTCACAACATAGCCTATGACGCTCTAGGGGTTCAGATGTGTGTGTGCAAAATTTTGTGGCTGTAGCTGCGACGGTGCTCACATACATACACACACATTCAGCTTTATATATTAGATTAATGCCAAAAGGAAAACAAAGTATGGTATTGGCCCTTTAAAAGATTGTAACAAGAAGTCCATCACTTAATATAACAAATTTAACCTAAGAAGTACAGCTGCAACTGAACATATTAAACAATGACAAATCCCCCGGGCCAGAGGGCATCCATGAATGAATATTGAGGGAATTGAGCTCAGTAAGGCTATGTGCTCACGCTGCGGATAATTCGTGGAATTTGCCGTGATTTTTTTTGCGGAAATTCCGCCGATTTTTCAAAAATCCGCAGTACAGAGAGTCCCCAGCTATTTCTATTGCATTTGGGGACTGCTGTGCCCATGCTGCGGCTTTTTCCGCAGCGGAAATAATGCGGATTTTCCTGTGGAAAAATCTGCAGCATGTCAATTATTCCTGCGGATTTCTCCGCAGGGTCCCATACTTACCTGCCTTGATAGCAGACACCGGAGTCACTTCCTCCGTCCGGTGCACAGGAGCGCAGTGGATCCAGGACCAGGAGGTGGTGGGCGGGCCTGCACGAGCTCTGGTCATGTGACAGCCAGAGCTAGTTCAGGCCCGCCCACCTTTTCCGGTAATGTGCAGACAGACACGGCTGGAAATTGAAGTGCTGCGTGATGGAGGTAAGTATGAACTCCCCCATCACTCCAGCACTTGTTCTGCATTGAGGATGCAGTGCCAAAGCCATGGTACTGTATCCTCAATTCAGAATGACTGCAGCATATTCGCAGGACATTCCGCAATAAAAACGTAGCATGTAAACAGACAAAGTTGTGCTGTGGTTTTCTGGGAGCTCCTGCGGAATGTCCTGCGGATATATCCGCAGGACACTTTCCCTGTGGGCACATAGCCTAAGGCCAGGGCCACACAGTGATCTACTGCGATCCTTGCATGACACTAGGCTCACGCTGGCAGCACAGCAGGAGCCGAGTGTCATGCGATTGTCACTGCGACTGAGGTCCGATCATGCGATCGGACCTCAGCTGCGGGGGGAGGGCCGGCACTGAGGAGGGGCGGGCTGGCACTGAGGAGGGGAGGGTGGGATTTATCTCCCTTTCTCCTGCGTTGATGGCTATTGACATTCTTGCCCTGCACTCGTGGTACACCGGTGTACTGCGAGTGCAGTGCGATTTTTCTCTCGCCCCATAGACTTGAATGGGTGCGAGATAAACCTGGATCGCATTACAGTCGCAGAATGCTGCGACTGTTTTCTCAGTCCGATTAAGGCTGAGAAAATAATCGCTCATGGGGGCTGACACACAGGCTAATATTGGTCCGAGTGGAATGCAATGTTTTATCGCATCCCACTCGCTCCGATTTTCATGGCGTGTGTCTTAGGCCTAATTGACAGACCGCTGTATCTCATCTTCTTAGACTCTCTTGTAACAGGGTTGGTGCCTCAGGATTGGAGGATTGCTGATGTGGTACCGATATTTAAGAAAAGTAAGAGGGTGGATCCAGGCAACTACCGTCCAGCAAGCCTGACATAAGTAGTATGCAAGGTTATTGAGGGCATTTTAACAGATGGTATGAAACAATATATTGCAGAGAATGATACAACTGACAGACAGCATGGATTCACAAAATATATGTCATGTTTTACTAATATTTTGGGTTTCTATGAGGAGGTAAGTGCAAATCTGGATATTGGTAATGCAGCTGAGGGGGCACAATATGCAGATGTTTAAGAAATTGGCTAGAAGATAGCAAACCAAGAGTCATCATAAATGGTAATGGAAGATTTTTGTGGGAATTTTTTTTTTCTTTCTTCATTTTTCTAGGTTGTAAAATTGTACCTGCAAGATCATGGTGCTCCCTACACATTTAGATAAATTCCTTGAGAGGTCTAGTTTCCAAAATTGGGTCTCTTATGGGGGGTTTACACTGTTTACCCACAATTGCTGGTCCCAGTGCTGTTTTTTTCTACTTTCTGTGCCCTATATATTATTTAACAAGAATTTAAATGTGATTGGCTAATTCTGAACACCCGCACAACCCTAATTATAAGATTTTGTTCACACTTAAGCACTCATGTTATTTTATTTTGTTATTTTATTTTTGCCCTCGAAATTATTTCAGTCTATTTGTCAATGGATTTGAACAGATTTTGGGTGAAAATAAAGGATTTTCCATTACTTTTTCACCCCCTTGACATATATCATAGCCCTTCAAAACAATACCTTTTGTAATATACTTGCATTGAAAGTATAGTGTCTATGAGCGCATCTCAGGATTACATAGTACTGGATTGTTATGCAGATTTTTCTTCCTCCTCTGTTATGTCCAATATTTTAATTTCCAGCACAGAAATCAGACCAAATGAAAGGAAGTTGTCACTGGGCTCTTTATGGTGGGTGTAGAAATTTTGGAGTGAATCACAATTAGTCTGCCTCACAAGCTAACCTGACAGTTTCTATCAGCACTAACGGCAGGGGCCAACACCTTTGTTTTTGAAATGCAGATCGCAGCACTTCACTGGCAAAGGGTTTAGGTAATCAAATCACTGACATGGACAGCTGAAAAGATGGGCTGGTGCCTACCCTGTGCTGCTCTGACACTTGGTATTTCCCAATATCTTTAGCAGCACAGGCTGGAGTAGAGAGAGGGAGTGCTAAGTGCTGGATCAGAGGCTACTGCTTTGTATTATGGAACTTGTAGTACAAGAGCACAGTAAGCCTGGTGAGAATGGAAGGATGTAAATATCAGACCTCCTGCAAGACACCAAGTGATGCTATCTATATGATAAAAAGTTTATATTACTATAATAAGAGTATGTATGCATTTAGTGGCACATAATAGCATGATTGATTACTAAAAAATGAAATCAGTTAGGGTAGTGGATAACTTCTTTAAGGGTGCAAAAAGGTCTGAAATTGCATGATTGTGTGTAGACTTGTTATATTCATTATAAATGCTGTCTTCCACTCAACTGCTTCTCTTATGTGAATCAGGTTGTACACACCCCTGAAATAAAGTTTGGCAAACCAACAGGCTCCTCACACCTAGTTATAGATATCAGGGATGAGTGGGAAGGGATACTAATTCTTTACAGTAATCTTCCTAAGTCCTCAATAGTCAATATACAGTCCACCATCTTTTCACCAGCAAAAAAAAATCCTGTACCCTTTAATGACGTGGAATCATTTTTACAGACTGCTTGCCTGTATAATCTTTGATGGACCCATGTTCTAGAACCTAAGCATTATATATTTTACCCTTGAAGAGATGGGAGTTTGCTAGTAGATTAATACTATAATCATATAGCCTATACGAGGATAGTTTTTTAGACTCAGACAGAAAACACATTAGCAAACTTTTAAAAAGCTTTTGGTAAACCACTCAGTATGGCTTTAGATGAATTCACAGATAAAGACACACATATATTCTGACACTCATGGTACCAGTATACATTATCCCTATGGCACCAGTCAATATCTGGGTCATGTTTGCGTAACTAAGGCAGCATGCCTGAGACCACAGCGACAGATACATTTATTTAAATTAAAATGAAGTAGACTAAAAGTATAAAGAAATCCTAAGCAGAAACAAGTCCTTAGTGATCTACTTGGACAAAAGGTAAATGCCAGCTGTTAAAGTGTTAGGCAAATATATATTATTACAAAGCACAAAAAATATATTACATAGTTACATAGTTACTTAGGTTGAAAAAAGACCTAGGTCCATATTAATAAACTGACCCAAAAAAGGACAAATGTACAAAAGAAATATTTTGTAACTGAATATAGATAAAAACCTAATATGAATAATGTCAATTATACTCGTATGATATAAAAATATGTGTATAAAATATTGGCAGTAGAGTCACAAAGATAAATGAAAATACACACTAAAGTTACGTAAAAAATACATATAAAAAACAACACATTAGATTAGTAATTAAAGTACCAGTCCAAAGGGGAGTAATCACTAAATAATGTATCTATTTTGTAGCCCTCACAATGACAAAGCACCACATATGACACCACACACTGGGTAAGAGGAGCATTACGTATCAATGATAAATTGAATTTTAGCAAGGTGTATTCTGTATATCATATATTCTGTGTATTCTCTATATCAACAGGAAAACTGAATTTTAGCAATGGCAAACAAGATATTTTCTTACCCTAGTATCAATAACGTTTGCAGTGGAACCTCAATCAAAAAAAGCACCATGTTACAGAGCAGGGTCAGCTGTGTAGAATTATAAATAGTTTATATAGCCAGTGATAGAATAATTCCTAATCTGTCCACTTTGGAAGGAGCCAGTCTCTGGAAGAAGCTGAGGTGTCTTGACAATTGCAGCTATGGTGCTTCACTGCATTGCAGGAGTTTGGAGTGTTTTTGTAGCGCCCCTGAAGCCATCAGGAGCTACAAGGTACTGCATCCTGTCAAAGATGCAGGGCCTACCCCCAGGAACCCGGAAGACCAGTGCCAATGAAACCAAAACACATAATCCCAGTTTTTCCCCATCCCCAAAGACTGGTGACAGACTAGAGTTGGACCCAATGGATGGCCACCTAGGGGTGGAGCTGATCCAGTCCACTAGACGACAACCAGGTGGGAGGGGTCAGACATTCAGAGAGTTAGTAAGAGGAAGTGAGAGGAGACAGACATAACCGCAGTGACGGGAGTGTGTGATGGTGACCTGAGGGCCCAGGCGTGTGGTTGCCCATGGAGTACGGTGGAGTACTCCCGGAACCTTAGCACCAACGGGGTACAGAGCCCTAGGTCAGGCAAACGCTCCAGGCAGACCTGATAAAAACTGCACAGTGATGGGACCATCCAGGACTTCACTGACCGTAAAGTCCAGGGGCACCAGCAGTGACGGGAGAACCAGGGACCAGAACAGAACACCGACCCTACAGGATTCAAACTGCCGCCGTATGGACTAAAGACTGAGAGACTACCAAGAGGGGACCCCCAGACGCTCCAAGCCATGGGGACCCACCAACAAAAGAAGGGTGCAGGGGAAAGAAGCCACCAGGTCAGCAAACCAGCACAGGGACTAAGGGGACCAGTGGTTAGAACCAGCCTTCCTCCGGGTACCAGCTATCAACCTGCTGTGAGTAAAGAACCCAGTTACACTGCAATCCCTTGTGTGACCTACCTTCTTTCCGTGCCTAACTCCATCACCTACCGCCCTGGGGCCCCGGCCCTACTTGTGGAGGGCCCAAAAACCAGGCTGCCACTAACATCAGCCCCAGCAGTGAGAAACTGTGCAGCGGCGGTTCCATCACCATAACCGCAACCTGCAAGCGGTGTCATGATACAAACTTTATAAATATTCCCCTGTACATAACCCCTTTCAAGCGACCCCCAGGGTCACGGAACTGGGGGTTGCTTGAAGGTGACGTGCGCCTTATGGACTGTTTTTGTGACTTGTGCAACTGTCGCCATTTTGTGTGAAAAAGTAACTGCGCTATCGCAGTGGAGAAAAGCGAGCAAACACAAACCCCTCCCTCTGGGAGTGTGTGACATGTAAAACGAAATTGGAAGCAGGGAGACCAAGAACCCTGCGGAAGAATGCTGCCAGATTCACCAGGAGAATGTCGACTTCAAGTGACCAGGAGAACAAACCAGGTCGCTCTGGGGCCTGGACGGCAGAGAGGCTAGAGGCGGAGGTCCAGCTGCTGTGTGACGCCCTGGTAAAACCAGGTAGTCACAAAAGTGTACATCCTCCTCGTTACCACCAGAAACCCACACTTAGGCACAACACACAGCCATTAAACCCTAGCCCCCCCCTCATGATAATAAGGACACACCAGTGGGCGGGATCAGGCAGATGAGAATGCCCACCTAGGGATCCTGGGGTGTCAGGGGCGGGAACACAACAGTGAAACAGTCAGAGTCAGAGAGGAGTGAAGTTCAAGTTGAAGTGTGGAGAGCTGACAGCAGTGTAGTCCGGGGTAGTAGCCTTTGGACTACCCGGCTAGGTGGCAGACAGTGAACAGGGCCACAGGCGATGGAGATCCGGTCTCGGGACACCTAAAGTGGACCGGGGTAGGGTGCCTGGACTCTAGGGCGCGGAAGGTTGCAAGCCCCTCTCCAATTAACCAGCCGGGGACCAGGTTCCAGACTTTGTTCCATTAACTGCCCAGATAGAGCGAAACGGAAACACAATGCGGGGGATAGGTTGTCCGTCAGAACCCACTGAAATCCCAAGGGTCAGCTTTCGCGGGCCACAGCTCCCAACACACACAGAACCGGGAATGGACTTCTCCGTTACATGCAAAGTCGTCCAGAAGGAAAGACAAACACAAAGTGCAGGAGGAAGGGATACCTGTTCTTTAACCTGGGTGCGGGACCCGAATGCACTCTCCTAAGGCAGTCGGCCACTGTCAACTTGGTTTACTACTGGACTTGTGTGAAATTACTGAACTGGGAGTACACCATTGTCCCCCGGTCCATCCCAGCACACCACCTCCAGCAGCCATCACTCCCGTGTTCAATCCTCGGGCCCCGGGACTACACCTCCCCTACCCGTGGAGGGGATCCCATCTTGCTGCCCAGCTCCATCAGCCCCAGGGGCCCCATCACCAGGCAGCGGCGGTGTCACCATCCCTCACTGCAACCCACGGGTGGCATCACAGACGCAACACCTGCCTTGTAAATATCCCCTTTCCGACGGTTGTGAGGACGGGCGGCTGTGTGAGCCCGAGTCCGGTCACCACTCGAGCCGCAGCAGCGAACCCGGATCCGAGTAGGCCCCTGAGAGAGGCGGCAGCGGCCCCGCCCGCAACAGCTGTGCTGGATGATGTGGGCACAGCAGCTCCGGTAGATTGCAGAGTGGCGAACGGAGATGATGAAAGAGGTGGCCGCCATGTGGGCCCACGAGCATCGGGCGTCGATGACAGAGATGGCACCAGGACCCTCCCAGACTGCTGCAACTTGAATGCTGACACCGTTTGTCGACCGGACCACACCACCGTCCGACCTGGCCAGACCAGACCAGGCCGCATCGCCTCCCCCAGCTGAGAAGGACCAGGCTGCACCACCTTCCCCGGCCAGACCAGACCAGGCCGCATCGCCTTCTCCAGCTGAGAAGAACCAGGGTGCATCGCCTTCCCCGGCAAAGACCGATCTGGCCACACCTTCACCAGGAGCCGTGGAGGAGGACACCGCCTCCGCCAACGATCACTAGGTATTGTCCCAAGCTGCTGTCGGGGACCCGGCAGCAAGCTGCCCGGTTGCAGATATAGAAACCTCTGAAACGGGCAATGAGGGAGCAGCGATCGCCACCTGGAAGCGGGCTCGTGTTGAGGAGGACATCCGTGGGGCATGCCAGGCATTGATTTCCCAGGAGGCCCAGCGGGCACAGGCAGAGGCCAGAGACCTCCCGGAAAGCAGCACCTGTGGCGTGCCAGCTACAGGGCACGGGGACTGTTATACCGAGGAGTGGTGGAGCAGTTTAGTCTAAAAAGGGCATGGGGTTTCATTGCGGAGCCTAGTCTGAAAGAGTGAATCTTCGTCTCCCGCCGGGATAGGAGACCCCATGTCCCTAAAGGACATCCCGGTCGTGATATGCACTCAGGTGGTATGGTCACTTACACTCGCCACTATGGGGAGCGGGGTTGGTACGCCCTGGATGTACAAATATGTCCAGCAGGGGCCGCTTAAGAGACACTAGCACCCACTCCTACAACAGCACCAGTTCCCCAGCTGCCACCAGGAGGCAGTAGAGGTGCATCAGAGCAGTGTACCCAGACCGTGAGTGCTGATCCCAGGAGGCAAGTCGACCCAGATGGCCCCTTCATGATTCCCTGGTAGCTATAACCTGCTAGACTACCATATGTTTTCATTTTAAAATGTTGGTTTTGCCTTTAACCTGTTTTCACAATGGTTCGATAAATATGGACCAAAACTGCAGGACTGGCAGTAGTTAAACTTTTGTTTGTAAATAAGTTGCACCAGTTGTGCCTACTACCAAAGTTCAACCTTAAAAAAAGGACTCTCTTTGACACCACCAGTAAGGAGAGGAAAAGGTCGCAGGAAGGGTCTGCAGCAGAGGTGGTCGAGAGCGCCAGTCACCATGGAAACCGGTGACATACCTCCTAGGGCTTTTGGGACCAGGACATTTGGGTGGTGGTTGATGGGAAGGGTACTCCAGGTTTAGAAACGTTAAAGAAAATTCCTCCCCTGCGCGGGAAGAATGTTCCTGTTTAAAAATTAAAATTAAAAGTGTTAACCTGTGTCACTTTTGCAGCCCGAGGACATGCTGGAATTAACCAAGGGGGAATGTAGCGCCCCTGAAGCCATCAGGAGCTACAAGGTACTGCATTCTGTCAAAGATGCAGGGCCTACCCTCAGGAACCCAGAAGACCAGTGCCAATAAAACCAAAACACATAATCCCAGTTTTTCCCCATCCCCAAGGACTGGTGACAGACTATATTTGGACCCAATGGATGGCCACCTAGGGGTGGAGCTGATCCAGTCTACTAGATGACAACCAGGTGAAAGGGGTCAGACAGTCAGAGAGTTAGTAAGTGGAAGTGAGAGGAAACGGACGTAACCGTACTGACAGGAGTGTGTGACGGTGACCTGAGGGCCCAGGCGTGTGGTTGATGCCGGTGGAGTATGGTGGAGTACTCCCGGAACCATAGCACCGATGGGGTACAGAGCCCTAGGTCAGGCAAATGCTCCAGGCAGACCTGACAAAATCTGCACAGTGAGGGGACCATCCAGGACCTCACTGACCGTAAAGTCCGGGGGCACCAGCAGTGACAGGAGAACCAGGGAACGGAACAGAACACCGACCCTACAGGGTTCAAACTGCCGCCGTACGGACTAAATACTGAGAGAATACCAAGAGGGGACCCCCAGATGCTCAAAGCCACAGGGACCCAGCAGCAAGAGAAGGGTGCAGGGGAAAAAAGCTACCAGGTCACCAAACCAGCACAGGGACTAAGGGGACCAGTGGTGAGGACCAGCCTTCCTCCAGGTACCAGTTATCAACCTGCTGTGAGTAAAGAACCCAGTTACACTTCAATCCCTTGTGTGGCCTACCTTCTTTCCGTGCCTAACTCCATCACCTACCGCCCTGGGGCCCTGGCCCTACTTGCGGAGGGCCCAACAACCAGGCTGCCACTAACATCAGCCCCAGCGGTGAGAAACTGTGCAGCGGCGGTTCCATCACCATAACCGCAACCTGCAAGTGGTGTCACGATACAAACTTTATAAATATTCCCCTGTACATAACCCCTGTCAAGCGACCCCCAGGGTCACGGAACTGGGCAACGGCCACCCAGTGAACTGTCCCCGTAAATATACGGTACAGGACCGAGTACCCCATAGCCCTGTGGCGGTACATTTTCCTTATTGTGTCTATTTTTCCCCTGTCTGACTGACTTCTCTTGTGTTGTATTATTGTAGTAGTGACACTAGTGCTCTCACCTGCCTTCTCACTAGCCATGGTGAGGGCAGGGCAAGCCAGGGCCTAGACACATGATCGGCGATGAGTGGAATGACATGTATAGGGACATTAAGTTGTGCAGGGAACAGCCTAAGTTGAGTGCAGGAGGTGACTCCGCTCCCCTCTACCTAACACCAGGGCCAACTGTTGCATTGTGTACACTGTGTGTTGCGGTGCTTCCTGGGGGGTGGGTTCCCTTGTACCTGGCAGAACAGTGGTAGTCACTTCGTGACAGTAGGGTTTAGAGTTCTACCTCTAGTTCTTCTCCATTGCACTGTAGAATATTAATTGTTGAATGTGTGTTGAGGAAGCAGGCGTACATGCCTAGTTATCTGCTGTTTTTCTAACTAAATTCTCACCTGGTCAAGTTGCTGCTGCTGCAGTCACTGTCGTATCAACTTTTGGAATTCGTTGCCTTTAAAGACATTATGGCTTGCATTTAAGGGGGCTTTACATACAGCGATATCGCTGGTGAAAGTACCCGCCCAGGTCGTTTGTGTGTCACGGGCAAGTCGCTGCCTGTGGCCACAATATCGTTCGGAGTTGTCACACAGGACTTACCTGCCTTTCTAAGGGGGCAGTTCGTGTGGCATCACAGCGTCATCACTAAGCGGCCGCCCAATAGAAGTGGAGGGGCGGAGATGAGCGGGACATAACATCCCACCCACCTCCTTCCTTCCGCATTGTCGGCGGCCGCAGGTAAGCTGTGGTTCGTCGTTCCCGAGGTGTCACATGTAGCAATGTGTGCTGCCTTGGGAACGACGAACAACCTGCGTGCTCAACAATCAACGTTTTTTTTAAAAAGGAACGACGTGTCAACGATGGACGATAAGGTGAGTATTTTCCATTGTTAACGGCGGTTCCTGCATTTCACACGCAACAATGTCGCTAACGATGCCAGATGTGCATCACGGAATCCATGACCCTGGCGATATATCGTTAGATACGTCGCTGTGTGTGACAGGGCCTTTAGCCTTGCTGGAAGATATCCAGACGCCATTATTTATCACAAAATGTGGTGCCTGCTCTCTGCTCCTCACATGCAGGAGATTGTAAGCCACTCACTCATCTTGTCTTTCAGCTCCAAAGTGGATTGCACCATAGACACAAAAAGCAGCAACTATGGACAGGGACAATACATCATTTCATAGCTCACAGAATGATTTGAGTGTCAACAATGCAGTTGAGACAGGTTATAAAGTCACCACATTGGTGAGGTGACTTTACCACTGCAAATCTATTTCTACCATCAGGCTTTCTTTGTGTACTCCTACACTACCACCGAATCCTGCTTAACAGACTTGACCCCATCCTAAGTAGCCACAGGTCACATTGACAGAGTTGATTCTACACACAGACCTTATTATTTTTGTTCTTGAAAATGCCACGCCCCAGGCCCTTGGGATACTCGGTTCCGGGCGGTAGATAATGGGGATCATTGTCAAAGGTGGCCGTGTCCGGTTCCGTGACCTGGGGGGCACTCGGTAACAAGGTTATTTTGTATGTCACTCGTGACGCCACTGGCGGATTGCGGTAATAAGATGTCTCGCTGCTGCTGTGGTTTTAAGTGTTTTTTATATATTGCGACATCGCTAGCGATCTCGTTAGCGACGTGAAACTCTAGATCGCACATGCGTAAAATGACCTATGTGCGATCTCGAAAGATCGCACGTGCGATCTAGAATTTCACATCGCTAGCGATGTCGCAGTATGTAAAGTACCCTTTAGGAACAGATGGTATAGCAGCAAGTGTGTTCGTGCTCTCCGCCAGTAAGGGCTTAAGTCCCATGTAGGTGTGCTGCGCCTTGTGGTGCGCCACTAATAGACATGACACAGTTCTTGCAGATTAACCGATATTTACTCACTGGATGTTGCAGGTACAGTTTGGTACAGCTAGTCCACCGACTTTCCTTTGTCCCGGTGCTGACGGGAGACCCAGTTGAGCCCTCCGTACACTTGCAGAGCTGATGGTCCCCTTGCCTGAAGCTGTCGGTGACCTGCGGCGCTCCGCTCTTCTTTTTCCGGGCCCAGTATGACGGGCCTTGCTGTCCCTTGTGGGGTAGGCTACTTCTCAGTGCCCTCTCCTGGGTCCTATATGAGGCTGTGTTCCTGAGTCTATGGGTGGTGTGGTACTCTGTGGGTGGTGTGGTACTCTGGAAGTCACCACATGTGGCTGGATCAGCAGACCGCCTGCAGCTGTCATCTACTCTGGGGTCCAGTACGTAATAACTGGGATCTTCTGTCTACCCTCAGGCTACTACCTCCTAGTCGCCCTTTGGGACCCTCCTCACAATCCTCACACCCCACTCACTGACTCCTTTCAACTATTACCCCTTCAGCCATCGTTTTTTCTCTCTGCCTACTCTGCCTAGAAACCCCTGTTGCTTCCCACTAGCCATGTCCCTTCCCCAGGCTAACAGCTAAGGGATTGGGTCTCACATCTGCCCACTGTTAACCCTCTACATGCTGCGCCCAGTTCCCGGGGAACATGCTCCTACCTGTGTGTGAGGTGTGGGTTGTCGGCAGAGTGAGTGCCAGAAAGCCTTAGGATCCCGCAGACCACTGGGGTAGCATACCCCAGGGTGCTACATTCCCCCTTGGTTAAGACCAGCATGTCCGCGGGCTGCAAAACAAGAAAATCTGCCAAATATATATTATCATTTTTAAAACGGCAATAAATAACATATATACATTTGCAACAGGTTTAGTACTCCGTGCACTTTCCTTCCCACCACCCACAGTCTCTGAGGCCACTATCCGGTGGACCTCTCCCAACGTGGTGACTGTTCCTTATGGGGACTGTTCTAGGGAGCACATCACCAGATATGATGGTGATGGGGGTCTCATCCTGCTCTGCGGCAGACCCTCCCTGCGACTTCCGGCTTTTCTTTAGGGTGTTGGGAACAAAAGTTCATTTACTGGGTAATCCCAATAAAAAGCACAACGTGTGGAACTATATTCAAATGTGTTTGTGCCACGCCAGTCCTGTGGCTTAGGTCCATAAAAACAAAGGATGGGTAAAAACCTGGATTCTTCCCAAAGGGAGGCACAGTTCTTAAACAAACATTACAAACAGTTGTTAGTGATCCAAAAGTCCATACAGGTCAGTCTCTGTAGGGTCAACATGCTTAATATAAATTATTTACATTTTACATACAGTTAATATGCATTTAATGACAATCTTTAGTAATATACCCACTCTCCTAATCTGGATGGGGGATGACCAATGTTTCTTCTGTTTGACCTACGCAACTCTAGTTTGTCAATGTTGTCTGTGTTTTGTACTACATTTGGTACGGTAGGTTGACTTGGTAAGTATCTATGTGTTCTTACCCTTATTGTAGGATTGACAAGGTCAATGTTTGCAGAACTTTCTGGTTCAACTTCCCCTAAGATTTCTTCTGGTTCTTGTAGTGGTACAAGTTTTTCTTGTCTTGGTACAGGTACTTCTGGTACTTGTGGAAAGGCGATACAAGGTATGACTATGGCTCCATTGTATTGCGGCCAATCTTTTGTGAAATCTCCTAATACAGTATGGATCATTTTCTTCTTTGTTTCAGGTTGAGGTAGATTTACAACTCTTTCTGTACTTTCTTTTCGCGCTAACTGTTCTGGGCATTTCTTTAAATGGTCTCTAGAAACAGCTGTTGATGTTTTTCCTTCATCTCTGCTAATAATACAGACTTTTGTGTTGTCAAAGTTAGATGTTTGGACAATGTAAGGTTTTTCTTCCCATTGATCACCAAATTTGTGAAGTCTTCTATTTCTTTTTAGTACCCTTTCTCTAGGTGTCAATGGTACAGCTTTTGCTTTTTTTGTCATTTTTCCCTACTTTGGTCTAAATTCCTTTCAACACATTCTTGAACCTTCTTGTTTTGAGCTTGATGAGCTGTTTTCCAATCACTTTGTGGATGGTCTTCAGGGTTTAGAACTCCCCTGTCTAAGTTGACGGGTAATCTTCCTGGTCTTGTTCGCATAAGATAAGCTGGGGTAAAGTTTGTAGACCCTACGGGGATGTTGTTATACGACATATTCACTAGGTCAGGCAATTTTTCTGGCCATTTGTTCCTATCTTTCAATGAAAGGGTCTTTAGCATGTCAATGACGATCTGATTCATTTTCTCACACATTCCATTTCCTTGAGGGTGATAGGATGTAGTACGAATCTTTTTACAACCATACATATTACAGAACTCTTGAAAAATTTCTGCTTCAAATGCTGGTCCTTGATCTGCAATTACTTGCTCCGGATAACCATGAGGTCTGCAAAAGTAGGCTTGAAACACTTTCGCTGCTATTTGTGTGGTTAAGTCCTTGACTGGTACTACTACAAGGAATCTTGAATAGTGGTCTACAATGGTAAGGGCGTAAGTATAACCTTTCCTACTCTGTGTTAATTTTACATGATTTAAGGCAACTCGTTCTAGAGGTTGCTTGGTAACAATAGGCTGCAGTGGTACTCTTTGTCTATCTCTGTCTTTTCTTGTCAAAGCACATGGACCACAATTTCTACACCAGTTTTCGATAGATCTCATTCCTACCCAGTAGAATCTTTCACAGAGTAACATCTCAAGTTTCTTCCAACCGAAGTGTCTGGCATCATTGTGGTATGTTTCTAACACTATTGGGACGTCTCTTTTTGGTATTATCACTTGCCACCTCATCTCGTGAGTTTTTGGATTGATGAATCATCTACAGAGTATTCTCCGGTGGATAAACAACTTATTCCTGTTCTTCCACAGATGTTGGGCTTCTTGTGGAGCCTCTAGTGCAAGACGAGAATCGGTTTGGCTTACCAGTCTCTTGATTAAGCTGACAGTGGGATCACTGTCATCTTTGTCTTTCCAACTAAAATGTGATAATGGGTTCAAGGTTGCCTCTTTTGGTTTAGAACCAGTTTGTTGACATTGGCATGTTCTCTTGCGATGGAAGGCAGGTAACTCAATCTCTTCTAGCTCATCTATGTCTTCTCCCTCTTCTTGCAAATGGGGCATTCTTGACAGTGCATCTGCATTTGCGTTCTTATGTCCAGCTTTGTACTTGATGGTAAAGTCATAGTTGGATAACCGAGCTGCCCAGCGTTGTTCAAATGCGCCCAACTTTGCTGTATCTAGATGGGTAAGAGGATTGTTGTTAGTGAAAACCATGAACTTAGTGGCTGCTAGATAGTGTTTGAACCTCTCAGTGATAGCCCAGACCATGGCCAGGAATTTCAACTTGAAAGAGCTGTAATTTTCTGGATTTCTCTCAGTAGGCCGAAGCTTCCTGCTAGCATAGGCAATTACTCGCTCTCTCCCATTCTGGACCTGTGACAACACTGCTCCTAGTCCCACGATGCTGGCGTCCATGTACAGCACAAAGAGTAAGTTGTAGTCTAGTTAAGCAAAAGTCTATATACAGTTTTACACGATTTAAGGCACACAACACCCAGGATTGCTGGGCCTAGTTTGTATCCCGTTCGTGATGCCAGTTTAAAGAGCTGCCACGCCCCAGGCCCTTGGGATACTCTGTTCCGGGCGGTGGAGAACGGGGATCACCATCACAGGTGACCGTGCCCGGTTCCATGATTTGGGGGGTGCTCGGTGACAGGGTTATTTTGTATGTCACTCATGACGCCACTGACAGGTTGCAGTAATAAGATGTCACGCTGCTGCTATGGTTTTTGGGACAGATGGTATAGCAGCAAGTGTGTTCGCGCTCTCCGCCAGTAAGGGCTTAAGTCCCATGTACAGTCCCTGACAGAAGTTCTGTCGCTTATCCATGTTATGTAAATAAAAGCTTATAACCTGACTTTAAATTAATCCATTGGTTTCATAAATTACTCTTTTGAAAGTGGAAACCCTCCCAAATTTGGTTGAAGTTATGAAAATAAAGTTGCTGCAAAGCCGAAATATTGATCATTTAATGAAAACGGAAAGGTCAGATTTTGGCAAGACAAAAGTTTTGTCGCCCACAGAAAGTAATGTGAAATTCAAACAAATAGTTAACTTCTAATACAGAGATATGTTGCATAACATTGGTGAATGAAGTTGTGGTGCCATAGAGGCCATTTCAAGACAGAATCCTACAAAGTGTTCTAGTTGACACAGGCACTTGAGGTGACCAGGCCTTTTGGAGCTCTGCTGCAGTGGAAGAGGGGCTGGCCTTGGATTTTCTAACCAAAAAACGTTCCTCCTGAGCAGTTGTCTTGCTGGGTCTGCCGGACCTGGGCTTGTCAAAAACATCTCTAGTCTCTTGAAATCTTTTTTTAATTTTTTGTACTTGACACTGAGACACATTAAAGGTGCCAGCCACCTCTGCAGTGGATCTGTTTTTCAACCTCTTGATAATCAAGGCTATGGTCGCAGGGTGGATTTTTGGCATGTTGTCAGAGGTCACGTAGCAGTTCAACTGAAGGTCTGCGGTGCTGGGTTTCTTTTTATGCACACCCACTAATTAACCGATCATTTAGTGAGCACGTGTGAGGATGTAAACTAAGATTGGGTGCATTATATGACAAGGTGACAAAACTGTTGTCTTGCCAAAATCTGACCTTTCTGTGTTCATCAAATGATCAATATTTCAGCTTTGCAGCAGCTTTATTTTCACAACCTAAAGCAAATTTGGGAGGGTTTCAGCTTTCAAAAGAGTAATTTATGAAACCAATGGATGAATTTAAAGTAAGGTTATAAGCTTTTATTTACATTACATGGATAAGCAACAGAACGTCTGTCAGGGACTGTAGGTGTGCTGTGCCTTGTGGTGCGCCAGTAACAGACACGACACAGTTCTTGCAAATTAACCGGTATTTACTCACTGGATGTTGCAAGTACAGTTTGGTACGATTGGTCAACCAACTTTCCTTTGTCCCGGTGCTGACGTGAGACCCAGTTGAGCCCTCTGTACACATGCAGAGCTGATGGTCCCCTTGCCTGTAGCTGTCGGTTACCTGCGGCGCTCCGCTCTTCTTTTTCTGGGCCCAGTATGACAGGCCTCGCGGTCCCTTGTGGTGTAGGCTACTTCTCGGTGCCCTCTCCCGGGTCCTATATGAGGTTGTGTCCCTGAGCCTATGGGTGGTGTGGCACCCTGGAAGTCACCACACGTGGCTGGATCAGCAGACCGCCTGGAGCTGTCGTCTACTCTGGGGTCCAGTACCCAGTCTTGCGTAGTACTTGGGATCTTATGTCTACCCTCAGGCTATTATCTCCTAGTCACCCTTTGGGGTCTCCTCACAATCCTCACACCCCTCTCACTGACTCCTTTCAACTGTCACCCCTTCAACCGTCAATTTTTCTTTCTGCCTACTCTGCCTAGCAACCCCTGTCGCTTCCCACTAGCCACGCCCTTTCCCCAGGCTAACAGCTAAGTGATTGGGTCTCACATCTGCCCACTGTTAACCCTCTACATGCTGTGCCAAGTTCTCGGGGAACGTGCCCCTACCTGTGTGTGAGGTGTGGGTTGTCGGCAGAGCGCATTCCAGAAAGCCTTAGGGTCCTGCAGACCACTGGGGCAGCATACCCCAGGGTGCTGCAAAAGCGAAGCCATACAGTTTTACAGCTTGAAAGTATGGATGAAAAAAGAGATAATGCGGATGTATTGTTGCTGTTAATCATGCGGAAACTTGCATGTTGGCTGGCCCCCCGTGAACAGCAACTGAAACTTTCAATGCTTCTGGCTGTCTTACGATCAGGCAAAGTAACTCCCAGTACCTGCATGGCACGTGTTCTGAATTTATTTGTAAAACTGTTTTTCGGCCACTGGAACTGCGGTTTTAGTCAAGGTGGAGGGAATTATGAGCAGTTCCATTAATCAATTTTGCAACAAAACCCTCAAGCCTCTGCTAAAAATACAAAGATAAAGAACAATTTCATCTTCCAGCATAACAACGACCTTAAGCATACCTCCAAATCATAAAAAAATGGCTTTGCCAGAAGAAGATCAAAGGTATGCAATGGCCTAGCCAGAGCTTAGACATGAATCCAATTGAACATCTGTTGACCTGAAAAGGGCGCTGTACACAGGAGATGTCCTCGCATCTGATGGATTTGAAGCACAACTGTATGAAAGAGTGAATAAAGATTGCCAATTTTAGATGTGCCTTGCAAAAAGACTTCAACTGAAAAAAAAAAAAACAAATTCAAAAGCGTACTTCAACAAACTATTAGTTAAAAAAGTGTGCACATTCATGTAACTACATTATTTTAGTTCTTAAGGCCACTTTACACGCAGCGACATCGCAAGCAATGTCGCTGCCGATCGCCCCCGCCCCCGTTGTTTGTGCATCACAGGCAAATCGCTGCCCGTGGCGCACAATATCGCTAGGCCCCGTCACACGGACTTACCTTCCTACCGACGTCGCTGTGGCCGGCAAACAGCCTCTTCTCTAGGACGTCACACGGCAGGCATCCAATAGAAGCGGAGGGGTGGAGAGCAGCCGCATGATATTCACACCCACCTCGTTGCCGGAGGACGCAGGTATGATGTTGTTCGTCGTTCCTGTGGTCTCACACATAGCGATGTGTGCTGCCTCAGGAACGACCAACAACATGTGTCCTGAACCAGCAACAACATTGGGAAATGAACATCGTGTCAACGATCAGGTGAGTAATTTTGATCGTTAGCAGTCGCTCGTACGTTTCATGCGCAACGACTTGGCTAACGAAGCCGCATGTGCGTCACAAGTTCCGTGACCCCCAACGACATCTCGTTAGCGATGTCATTGCATGTAAAGCCCCCTTTAGTCTTTACTTTTCAGTTTCCAGACCAAAAAATTTCCATTTAGTTTTCAATCAATTTTTACAGATTGTGGATAACATTAAAAGTGGAACGAGTTGTAAAATTATTCTTCTAGGTATGTTTTTTTACTTGACAAAAATGTGTCATTTTAACAGGGGTGTATAGAATTTTAATATTCAATGTTCTATCTATAAGTCTATCTCTCTATGTGTCTCTTTTTCTTGCTATCATTCTACCTATTTATATCTCTATACGTCCAAAGATCACTCTCTATATATCTCCATCTTTCAATCGTCTACAGTTAGGTCCAGAAATATTTAGATTTGGATAGTGACCAAATCCTAGTGTTTTGGCCTCTGCATGCCAATTTTTTTTTTATTTAAAATTAACAACTGAGATGCAATTGAAGTGGAGACTTTAAAGTTTAATTAAAGAGGTTGAACAAAAATATCCTTTTGAAAGGTTTGGAATTGCAACCATATTTTTACAAAGCCTCCTCATTTCAGGAGCTCAAAAGTAGTTGGACAAACTAATACTCTACCAGGATACAGCTAAACCCCCACTAAGTGGAGGCATCACAGGTGCAGGAGGAGCAAATCACACACACACACACACACACACACACACACACACACACTTCCATGGAATGGAGGGGGCGATTGCTAGATGATAAAACTGCACACTGATGGCTTGTATAGAGCGCTGTTCACACAAGCAGATACAGTCAAATGCCTGCAGCTTATTAGGTGACACCCATATTATTAGATCAGGCGGGCTTCCAAGCCGTACCCCACCTGTGTGCAGGGACAGAAACTCTAAAATTCATGGACTAACAGAAAGGGGCTTGGCTGTATCCTGTACAAAAAATATGAGGTTTTAGTTGGTATTTATGGCCATAAAACGGAAGCCTACAACCCTCGTCACGGGAACCTCATAGTAGGGGCGTCACCTAAAACGCTGCAGGCTTGTGACTGTGTATTTGCATGAGTGAACAGCGCTGTATGCAAGCCATCAGTGTGCAGTTTTATCATCCAGCAATCGCCCCCTCCATTCCATGGAAGTGTGTGTGTGTGTGTGTGTGTGTGTGATTTGCTCCTCCTGGACCTGTGATGCCTTCACTTAGTGGGGGTTTAGCTGTATCCTGGTAGAGTATTAGTTTTTGGCCTAGGCGATGTACACACTGCAGCCCATCTTTGCTGTAAGTAGTAGAGGCTTATCACTGTATCTTTCACATAGCAGTCTTCTTGACATCTCCAACATCATTAGCAGCCATCATTTCTGCTCAATGTGAATCGAGACTTTCATCAGTGAACAGCACTGAGGCCCACTGGTCCCTCATCCTGCAAGACAATGGGTGGTGTGGTCAGGTACTCTTGCAGGTCATCTAGCACAAAGACTACACTGATATAAACAGTTTTGAATAGTCTGACGTGACATTTGGGTGCCTCTCACCTCTCTTAAATGTGCCTGAAGTTGTGTGGCATTCATCATCTGGTTCCGAAGAGCATTGTTCAGAATGAAGTTGTCAACAGTGTGGGATGTGGTCAAAGAATGTCCACTTCTATGCTTTTCTGTGACTCTTTTAATCTCTCTGTAACTCTGTTGCAACCAGCTGATGACACACTGTGACACTCTAAGCCCAGTGGCCACTTCTGTCTGAGAACATCTAGCTTGAAGCCTCGCAATGGCGAGATAATGTTGATCAATTAGTAGGTGTTGTCTTGGACTTATGGTGTCAAAATGTGAACGTCTTGATGAGGACTGTTTAAATACCCTTTCTAATTGAACCGTGAAGTTTATTGGACAATTCATGGATCAAACACCTGTTGTGAAATTTACCATTCAGTTCAGTATTGAAATTGAAATTTACCATTCAGTTCAGTATTTTTTTTACTGCCACGCCGTAGTGGTGCATTAAATCTAAGTCCCCTGAGCCCTGTCTTATACTCACCTTCCACCGGCTTCATTCTATTCTAGCGTCGCTCAGGTCAGCCTGTACTGAAAAGTGACTAGCTGGCAGCTCCAGTGTTTCATAAAGCACACTACAGGTCTGACTCTCATAGAGATATATTGAGTGCCTGTGACGTAGATTTTGACTTCCGTCCAGTCAGAAGATGGCGCCACAAGACCAATGTGGCCTTGGTAAAGTATTAAAATGTATATGAAGGTGAATATAAGAACAGGGGCAGGGGACTTAGATTTAAAGCACCAATACAGTGGTGAAAAAAAACAACAAAATGCTATAGTGATGCTTTAAGCTCCTTGTAAGAGTATAGCAAGTTGTGCAAAAAAATCACTTGAAAAAGTTAGAGGGCATTTTAGGATTATCCTGAAATTTCACCCGAAAGGCAAATATCCCTAACTTTTTGTGAGTAGTGTATGTGCTCCCCAGTGATGTATGTAGTTATCTGCTCTTGAGTATCCCAAAAAATAGTTACCGCTAAAGCGGATGCTACCCATGCAGTCTATTGGGATGTTACCCATGCAGTCTATTCCTTGCCCTGCAACAAAAGGAGAAACACCTAACCTTGAAGAAGCTTAAGAACTTGAGGTCCATTACAGACTCCATCCTTAATCTTTGCTTCACTCAACCTTGGAAATGTATCAATGAGATATTTGAAAGCTTTTGTGTTTTTATCCATTGCCTTTACAAAGTTCTTCATTAGGTCCAATTTGATATGCAATAGTGGTGACAAAATCTTATGCGGGTCAACAAGTGCTGGATGCATTATATTTTTACTCTCTAGCTGAAGTGAATGTCGGAATGGCCAGTCTGTTATTGTAGTAATATTCTCTTGCATGAATATCTAAGTCACACAGAAAGCCGCAGTACTTTGTGAATCCTCCCTGGAGACCAAGTAAGAGGCCAACCACCTTTAAGTAACAGATGGGCCACAAATGTTGGCAATAGTTCAGGCACCTCAACAGTTGTTTCATGTTGTCATTGGGTTCTTTCATGTGGACTGCATAACCAACTGGAATTGAAGGTAGCGCATTGCCATTATAAAGGAAGACAGCTTTTAGGCTTGCTTTGGACGAATCAATGATGAGTCTCCATTCCTCTGGATTATGACTTATCTTCAGAGCTTACATTAAACTGTTGATGTTGTTGCATGCCACAAGATTGCCCTCCATGAAGAAGTATTGGATATGATCGTTATAACGGTTGCGGAACAAAGAAATCCGAATGTTACCCACTAGGAGATTCCACTGCTTTACCCTGGAGGCAAAGAGCTTGGCCTAAAGCGGGCTTTACACACTGCGATATCGGTCCCAATATCGCTAGTGTGGGTACCCGCCCCCATCTGTTGCGCGACACGGGCAAATCGCTGCCCGTGCCGCACAACATTGCCCAGACCCGTCACACATACTTACCTGCCCGGCGACGTCGCTGTGACCGGCGAACCGCCTCCTTTCTAAGGGGGCGGTCTGTGCGGCGTCACAGCGACGTCACTGAGCGGCCGCCCAATAGCAGCGGAGGGGCGGAGCTGAGTGGGACGTAACATCCCGCCCACCTCCTTCCTTCCGCATAGCGGCCGGGAGGCAGGTAAGGAGAGCTTCCTCATTCTTGCGGTGTCACATGGAGCGATGTGTGCTGCCACAGGAACGAGGAATAACCTCGTTACTGCTGCAGTAACGATTTTTGAGAATGGACCCCCATGTCACCGATGAGCGATTTTGCACGTTTTTGCAACGATGCAAAATCGCTCATCGGTGTCACACGCAACGGCATCGCTAATGCGGCCGGATGTGCGTCACCAATTCCGTGACCCCAACGAGTTCACATTAGCGATGTTGTAGCGTGTAAAGCCCCCTTTACTCTTGGGCAGATACAAATCTCTTACAAGATTGTTCAGTTCACTTTGTGTTATAAGGTTTGGTACAGTTGAGGTAGCTGACAGAAAGTCTGAGTCATAAGAGGAAAATGCTTCATGACAGCAAACGTCCTCTTCTTCCTCACTTGACTGAAAATGTTTCTAGGGCTTTTAGAACCAGCAGTTCTTCTGTATGTGGTACTTGGTGTTGCAGATGAAATGTTGGATATTGTAAAGTCCACTTTCTTCTTCCACTTCTTCTTTTTTGAAACTCCTTTCCTCATGGGGGGCACTATGCAGAAATAGCAGTTGGTAGTATGATCAAGTTAGCTGTCTCCAGATCATTGGAACTGCAAAGGCATAGATTGCCTCTTTCCATGCAACCACTGGGTAAGATGTGATGCATGTCTATTGCATTATGTGTGTGAAGCCAAACTCTTGTCCTGATCTCCTATTATGCAGCCAAAATACAGGTTGCAGGCTTTCCTTATCATAGTAGTCAAGTTGTGCTTTCTGACACAAAACTAACTTCTCCGCATATGTAGCAAAAACTATCCAACCTTATTAATGCAAAAACTAGGCATAGCTGAAAAAACATATAGAGACATGTCATTATGCTGAGAAACTAAGCTTAGAAGTCTTCAAACTGTATACCTTACACAGAGAGCATTTATAAAAGAAGGTGATGCAATTCTAATTAGGATTACGTCATCAGAGATGATTTGGCATTTTTTGATTGGTCACCCTAAAATGATAGAATACTGAGGGCTCCATAGACTTAATAGATGATTTAATAGACTAGCTACTAACAATGATATAGATAATAAAAAATAAATATGCAATTTTTCTATAAGCCTGCTTGAAAAGTTTCATAAGTAATTATAATCTTGAAAATTAAAGCTGGTCAGTAAATTTAAGCACATTATCCATTCTCAGCACCATAACTGCTTTTGTCTCTGAAACAATTGGGCAGTAGAATAGTGTTTTTAATAGTTTTCAAAAAATCTTTTGCAGGCAATGACTGCCTGAAATCTAAAAGCAATGGACGTCACCAAATGTTGGGTTTCCTCCTTTGTGATGCTATCCCAGCCTTTCCTTCAGCTTTCTTAACTTGTTGCTTGCTTGTGGGTCTTTCTGCCTTAAGTCTTAAGTTTTGTCTTAAGCATGTGAAATGCATGATTGATGGGGTTCAGATATGGTGATTGAATTGGCCATTGCAGAATAATCCACTTCTTTGACTTAAACTCCTGGGTTGCTTTTGCAGAATGTTTTGGGTCATTGTCCATCTGTACTGTGAAGCATCATTGAATCAACCTTGCTGTATTTGGCTGAATCTCAGTAGAAAATATAGCCCTGTACATAGTGGCGTAACTAGAGTCTGAGGGGCCCTGGTGCAAAGATTGAGCCTGGGTCTCCCCCTCCCGCATGTTGGTCAGGTGTATGAGCCATTGTAGCATTCTGAATCCTATAAAGACATTGAGTTTCACGCCACCTCCCTATTCATTGTGTAGTAAAGACCCCCATCCTGTACTAATGTCCCCCATTCACAGCCAATTCCTGGTAAATATATCTCCCATCCTGGTATATGTCCCCAATATGGCCCCATCCTGGTATATGTTCCAATCATAGCCTCATCATGGTATTTGTTCCAATCATGGCCCCATCTTGGTATATGTATACTATGGTGCAGTTCCGCTCAGCATCTCTTTTCTCATGCCGATTCAGCATGATAAACAAAATCACTGTGTGCTGCGATTGGCAGTGTATCTCGGACCACGCGCACCCATACAAGTCTATAGATGTGTGTGAAACATCAGACTCAGATGTCATACGCCGACAATGGAGAAATTACTCTCTCCATCTCCTGCTCCCCTGTGCTACGATTGTCGCATGTGTCGCGGGCGGAGGAGGGGACGCTGCGCTCTCCCACTGCTCGGGTCCGGCTGCCGCTGCTACTGCGGCCGCTGCTGCTGCTCGGTGGTGGCTCGAGCGGTGGGCCGGATCCCGGGGACTCGAGCGGCGCTCCTCGCCCGTGAGTGAAAAGGGGGATGATTGGTTGTGGGGGTTTGGATTATGGATATTTGGATATTGTCCGTGACGCCACCCACAGTTGTGGTGATCTTGGTGACACCACCGCTGCTCTGGACGGGGATCCCGGGAGCGGTGACAGGGAGCAGCTGAGTTGTTAGTTCTCCCCTCCGTGGGTAGGGGGTTTGGTTGTCCCGGGGCCCGGTGATGGGGTAGGGATTAGAGATGAGCGAACCGGTCTCGGTTCGGCTCGCCGAACGGGGGTCCCGTTCGAGTTCGGTTCGTCGAACGTTCGACGAACCGAACTCGAACGTATAGGCTATAATGGGAGGCAATCACAAACACATAAAAATGCATTATAAATGTACACAAACAGTTAATAAACATTGCCATAACACTTACCGGTCCTCGCGATCCCTTCTGCACTCTGTCTCCTGCCGCTATTCCATCCGATGATTGCTGAATCCTCCCAGTGACCTGCACTGCCAGCAGAGATGCAGGACCTATCGGGACGTCAAAATAGCCATGTGACCAGTCACGTGGCTATTATCTCATTGGCTACAGACTGGTCACATGACTATGACACGTCATGTAGGACCTGCGAGTGCATCTCTCCGGTACACGGTGCACATATGTGTATCGCCGTGTACCGGCGACATGCTCTAGCACACGGTCGACTCCCCGTTCCGTTAGGGACCGGCTGACACAGCCGGTCATTAACGGAGATCACCGTTGCCATAGCAACGCAGTTAGCGGTGACGTCACCGCTAACCGCGGCTCCGAGAGCACCGTTGCTATGGTAACGCGTCTGTCAGCGTTACCGCTGTTACCGCTGACAGCCAGCAGTGATCACTCACGGAGTGAAGGCTGCACGCTGCTTCACAATTGTAGTGAGGATTGTACTGAGGATGAGGTTCCCCAGCCCATGATGGGCTGATGCACCTCATCCTCACTACAATCGTCACTACTACTACACTAGAAAGAAAGAAGACAGAAGAGCAGGATCGTGGAGGGCTGACAGGGGGTAATAAAGATGGAGTCTCTAATGTGTCTGTGTATTTATTTCTATTAAAGTATTTTTTCTCTGTGTGGTGTTTTTTTTAACCCTTTATTGGAGATTCTTAATGGCCGGGTCAAACGTGCCTGACATTAAGAATCTCTGGCTTAATACTGGCTAGTAAAACAAAGCCAGTATTAACTCATGATTACCCAACAAGCCACCCGGCTCCAGGGCTGTTGGAAGAGTTGGATACAGCGCCAGATGATGGCGCCTCTATGAGAGCGCCATTTTCTGGGGCGGCTGCGGACTGAAATTCGCAGCAGAGGCGCCCAGAAACATCGGGCTAACCTGTGCCGCGGATTCCAATCCCCAGCTGCCTAGTTGTACCTGGCTGGACACAAAAATGGGGCGAAGCCCACGTCATTTGTTTTTTAATTATTTCATGAAATAAGTGAAATAATTAAAAAAAACGGGCTTCCCTATATTTTTGGTTCCCAGCCGGGTACAAATAGGCAACTGGGGGTTGGAGGCAGCCCGTGGCTGCCTGCTGTACCTGGCTAGCATACAAAAATATGGCGAAGCCCACGTCATTTTTTTGGTGGGCAAAAAACTTCTGCATGCAGTCCTGGATGGAGTATGCTGAGCCTTGTAGTTCTGCAGCTGCTGTCTGCTCTTCTCCATACAGACAGACAGCAGCTGCAGAACTACAAGGCTCAGCATACTCCATCCAGGACGGTACGCAGAAGTTTTTTGCCCCCTGAAAAAATTATGTGGGCTTCGCCATATTTTTGTATGCTAGCCAGGTACAGCAGGCAGGTACGGCTGCCCCCAACCCCCAGTTGCCTATTTGTTCCCGGCTGGGAACCAAAAATAAAGGGAAGCCCTTTTTTATTATTTCATGAATTTCATGAAATAATTAGAAAACAAATGACGTAGGCTTCGCCCCATTTTTGTGTCCAGCCAGGTACAACTAGGCAGCTGGGGATTGGAATCCGCAGCACAGGTTGGCCTGAGCTTTCTGGGCCCCACTGCTGCGAATTGCAGTTTGCAGCCGCCTCAGAAAATGGCATTTTCATAGAAGCGCCATCTTCTGGCGCTGTATCCAACTCTTCCAGCACCTGCTGCTATACCTGGCTAGCATACAAAAATATGGCGAAGCTCACGTCCTTTTTTTGTAGTTTTTTGGCAAAAAAAAATAAAAAATGCTTCCCTGGATTTTCCATTGCCAGTGAAGGTAACACCAAGCAGTGGGGGTTAGCAGCCAGTAGCTGATTGGATTACCCTTAGCTAGCAATACAAAAAATGCAGCGGGAGCCCATATATATTTTTTTTAATTATTTATTTAAATAACTAAAAATAAAATGGGCTTCCCTGTATTTTGATTGCTGGACATCACAGTGCTGTAAAAATAAATCTTTAAAAAAATGACGTAGCGCTCTGCGGTATTTTTGATTCTCAGCGCAGATAAAGCAGACAGCTATGGGTTGCCACCCCCATCTGCCTGCCGTTACCTTGGTTGGCAATCAAAATACAGGGAAGCCCATTAATTTTTTCTATTTAAAAAATAGTTAAAAAAAAAATGACGTTGGGTCCCCCCATTTTTGATAGCCAGCTAGGGTAAAGCAGACGGCTGTAGCCTGAAAACCACAGCTGGCAGCTTTACCGTGGTTGGGGATCCAATGTGGAGGTCCCCTCAGGCTCTTTTTTATAATTCTTTTATAAATATTAATAATTACACAATAAAAGTAGGGTCCCCCCCAAATTGGATCACCAGCCAAGGTAAAGCGGACAGCTGTGGTCTGGTATTCTCAGGGTGGGAAGGTCCATAGTTATTGGGCCTTCACAGCCTAAAAATAGCAGGCCGCAGGCACCCCAGACGTGGCGCATCCACTAGATGCGCCAATCCTGGCGCTTCACCCCAGCTCATCCCGTGCCCTGGTGCAGTGGCAAACGGGGTAATAAATCGGGTTGATACTAGCTGTAAAGTCACCTGAGATGAAGCCCAGCAGTTTGTGATGTCATGGCGTCTATTAGATACTCAACATCATAAACTGTCAGTACTAACAAAATAAAAAAATCGACAAAAGAAATTTATTTGAAAAAACAGTCCCCAAAACATTTCCTCTTTCACCAATTTATTGTACGAAAAAAAAAAAGGGGTCCCACTACGACTCTGGACCGTCTAGAATATGGGGGGGAGACACTCAGGGAACGTATCCCCCATTTTCTAGGAGTGCGGACTCTTCATGTGAGGAGTGTGGGTGCAATGAATCTGCACTCACTCTTCTCGGGTCCACAGCAGCAGAGTCCATGTCGTAATGGTTGCTACCAAAGCTGCAATGCCCTGCTCATGAGGTAAGGGCATGCCTAATCAGGAGAACTACTGTAGAGGAAGCTCTGCTCACTGGTATATAGGTGCTCAGAGGTAATAATAGATAAAATTAGTGAGTAACCTCGGCACTCTAAATCTCCCAGACTAAGTCAGTAAGTCACAACGGATAGTAATGCAAAATCACTCTTTATTGGTCCGTATTAAGAAAAAAATTTTTTTCATAAGCATATATGTTTTTGTCCAAAACAAGTTACAAATGATGTTTCGGCCTGAGCCTTCGTCAGATTGGACTTATCTGCATGTAATTATGAAAAATGACAATAATCAGTATCACATAAGAGTGAGAGAACAATAACATAAACTCGAACAATGTAGAGGTACAATTGGGATGCAGCAAAAAAATTGCAACACAGCAAGAAATGAAACACATGATACAAATGTCATAATACAGTACAAGGACAATATAGTAATGACAAATATGGGGTCAGAGTAGACTTAGACAGCTCTGGTACGAAAGAGATGTCAATCATAAAGTAACATGTGCAGTAGGTGTAGAGCTACAGTATGCATGGCAGAGCTAATGGGTAGACCGACCATAGAAAAAGAATGGAGAAAAAGTGGAGAAAAAAATGGAGAAAAAGTGGAGAAAAAGTGGAGAAAAAAATGGAGAATAAGTGGAGAATAAGTGGAGAATAAGTGGAGAAAAAGTGGAGAAAAAGTGGAGAAAAAGTGGAGAAAAAAGTGGAGAAAAAGTGGAGAAAAAGTGGAGAAAAAAATGGAGAAAAAGTGGAGAAAAAGTGGAGAAAAAGTGGAGAAAAAGTGGAGAAAAAAATGTAGAAAAAGTGGAGAAAAGTGGAGAAAAAAAATGGAAAAAAGTGTAGAAAAAGTGTAGAAAAAGTGGAGAAAAAAATGGAGAAAAAGTGGAGAAAAAGTGGAGAAAAAAATGGAAAAAAAGTGTAGAAAAAGTGTAGAAAAAGTGGAGAAAAAGTGGAGGAAAAAAATGGAGAAAAAGTGGAGAAAAAAAATGGAAAAAAAGTGGAGAAAAAGTGGAGAAAAAGTGGAGAAAAAGTGGAGAACAAAATGTAGAAAAAGTGGAGAAAAAGTGGAGAAAAAAATGTAGAAAAAGTGGAGAAAAAATGTAGAAAAAGTGGAGAAAAAATGGAGAAAAAGTGGAGCAAAAGTGGAGAAAAAGTGGAGAAAAAAATGTAGAAAAAGTGGAGAAAAAGTGGAGAAAAAAATGGAGAAAAAGTGGAGAAAAAGTGGAGAAAAAGTGGAGAAAAAGTGGAGAAAAAAATGTAGAAAAAGTGGAGAAAAAAATGAAAAAAAAGTGGAGAAAAAGTGGAGAAAAAGTGGAGAAAAAGTGGAGAAAAAGTGGAGAATAAGTGGAGAATAAGTGGAGAAAAATGGGAGAAAAAAATGGAGAAAAAGTGGAGAAAAAGTGGAGAAAAAAATGTAGAAAAAGTGGAGAAAAAAATGGAAAAAAAGTGGAGAAAAAGTGGAGAAAAAGTGGAGAAAAAAATGGAAAAAAAGTGGAGAAAAAGTGGAGAAAAAGTGGAGAAAAAGTGGAGAAAAAAATGGAGAAAAAGTGGAGAAAAAAATGGAAAAAAAGTGGAGAAAAAGTGGAGAAAAAAAATGTAGAAAAAGTGGAGAATAAGTGGAGAATAAGTGGAGAAAAAGTGGAGAAAAAAATGGAGAAAAAGTGGAGAAAAAGTGGAGAAAAAGTGGAGAAAAAGTGGAGAAAAAGTGGAGAAAAAAATGGAGAAAAAGTGGAGAAAAAGTGGAGAAAAAGTGGAGAAAAAGTGGAGAAAAAGTGGAGAAAAAAAATGTAAAAAAAGTGGAGAAAAAGTGGAGAAAAAGTGGAGAAAAAAATGGAGAAAAAGTGGAGAAAAAGTGGAGAAAAAAAATGGAGAAAAAGTGGAGAAAAAAATAGAAAAAAAGTGGAGAAAAAGTGGAGAAAAAGTGGAGAAAAAGTGGACAAAAAAATGGAGAAAAAGTGGAGAATAAGTGGAGAAAAAGTGGAGAAAAAAAATGGAGAAAAAGTGGAGAAAAAGTGGAGAAAAAGTGGAGAATAAGTGGAGAAAATGTGGAGAAAAAAATGTAGAAAAAATGTAGAAAAAGTGGAGAAAAAATGGAGAAAAAGTGGAGCACCCTTTGGTGCCTTTCATGTGGCACTAAGGGGTGCTTAGCTTTGTATTTAGCCAAAAAAATGAAAAAAAAAAATGACGTAGGGTTCCCCCTAGTTTTGTAGCCAGCTAGGGTAAAGCAGACGGCTGCAGCCTGCAGACCACAGCTGGCAACCTCACCTTGGCTGGTAATCCAAAACTGAGGCCACCCCACGCTGTTATTTTAAATTAAATAAATAATTTTAAAAAAAAAACACGTAGGGGTCCCCCAAAATTGGATCACCAGCCAAGGTAAAGCAGACAGCTGGGGCCTGATATTCTCAGACTAGGGAGGTCCATGGTTATTGGACTCTCCCCAGCCTAAAAATAGCAGGCCGCAGCCGCCCCAGAAGTGGCGCATCCATTAGATGCGCCAATCCTGGTGCTTCGCCCCAGCTCATCCCGCGCCCTGGTGCGGTGGCAAACGGGGTAATATATGGGGTTAATACCAGATGTGTAATGTCACCTGGCATCAAGCCCTGGGGTTGGTGAGGTCAGGCGTCTATCAGATACCCGACATCACCAACCCAGTCAGTAATAAAAAAAAATAGACGAGAAACACATTTTTATTTGAAAAAACACTCCCCAAAACATTCCCTCTTTAACCAATTTATTAGAATGAAAAACAAATCCAGGTCTGGTGTAATCCAAGGGGTTGCCATGACGATCCACACTGTCCCAGTCAATGAAGAGCAGGATGTTCCCCATTGGCTGGGAGAGCAATGCAGTGACCTGAGCTAACATCAATGGGTCAGCCCAGGTCACTGCAGGGCATGACAAGTGCTGCTGTCAGCGAGGTACATTACCTGCGCTGATCTCCAGCACACTGACAGCCCCTGTCACTGAGTTCAATGACCGGCGCCTTGACACCAAGTATCGCGGGAGGTCCGTGACGTCACCGCTAGTCAGTCTCGGGTCGGAAGCGAGAGGTGATGTGACAAGCGGTGGCCATGGAGGACAGTGACAGCGCTGAGGTCGGGATGGCGGGACTTCATCACCGCAGGTAAGCCGAGCGGAGGTGTGTGTATGTGTGTGTGTGTGTGTATGTATGTGTACATGCCGCGGGCAGGAGGGGGCGGAGCGAGCTGATCGGGGAAGTGTGGGCTTCCTGCACGTAACTAAGATAAACATCGGGTTACTAACCAAAGCGCTTTGCTTGGATACCCGATGTTTATCTTGGTTACCAGCTTGTGGCAGGCTACCAGCGATGGCTCCTGCACACTGTAGCTGTAAAAAGCCCTGCTTTTTGCTGCTAGAACCAGTCTCGAACGTATCTAGAACTATCGAGCTTTTGCAAAAAGCTCGAGTTCTAGTTCGATCTCGAACAGCCCCCAAAATCACTCGAGCTTAGAACTGGAGAACCGCGAACCGCGCTCAACTCTAGTAGGGATGGATGATGGCAGGCGGGTTGCGGGGCCTGGAGAGGTGCAGGGTCGCGGGGGCAGCGCTGTGCCACACGGCACGGTGGTACTCACTCAGCCTGAGACGATGACACAGTTCTCGGTAAAACACACGGCTGGAAAGACGGGTCCCACGGACGGCTGCTGTTGCTTTTCCCCGGCAGGTTGACGGTGACTGCCTTTCCATGCACCTAAGTACGGTAAACGGTTCCAATGGGTTCCCACCGGTAACCCGCTCCCCGGCCTGGATATGGGCCGGAGGAGCCCCTTTTGCCCGCAGGCGCTGGCCCTGAGAAACGGTTGCTTTGGCGGTGGCGGTGTCTCTCTCACTGGGTTGGACTGCTGCCTTCTGTCAGGACTTGACTGTTTGGAAACCCAGGAGGTCCCCTTCACTAACGGATTCGGCAAATTCACGGCGACTCCTAGCCTTGCCGGGGTCCGAAAAGCCCATGCCAATGGTGTTGGCTTCTCCTTGTGTACCGGTCCGGTACCGCCGGGCCACCGCCCGTCCACGGTCCTTACGGTAAACTCCGATAGGCCACTCCTGCAGACGGTCACCACCGTCTGCCAAACCTTGCTGCTCCGTCCGGGCCACACACCCGGACTAACTTCAGATCGCTCAACTACCACTTTGCTCCTCACACTTGCTCCTCCACAACTAATCTGACTGTTGTTCCCTCCTCCAGGACTGTGAACTCCTTGGTGGGTGGAGACCAACCGCCTGGCTCCACCCCCTGGTGTGGACATCAGCCCCTGAAGGAAGGCAACAAGGCTTTTGTGTTCTGGCTTTGATGTGCCTAACCGGGGTGTAGGGTGTGGTGGTGTAATTACCTGTGGCCCCTGGCTTGTCCAGGGCACCACATTCCCCCTTAGCAAAATGCAGACTGTCCGCGGGCTGCCTGTCCATCACCGGTTTTATTTTCACCAACTGAAAAAGATATAAATAACGGTAACAGACATACAATTAAAATAACATCTTCCCACATCGGGAGGTACTCTTACTTAAACGTTGCAACGGCAAATGGTTACGGCTTCCGCTCTCTCCCACCCAAGCAACCTGGCCCTGATGCTGCCCCTAAGCAAACAGGCAGCACCCCTTGTCCCCCAGTCCTGCACAAGTTGCCCGAGCGGATTCTGTCCTTTTCAGGGGACCCACGTCCATGGGGAGCCCCTGAAACACCCAGAGGATTGCCACCGGTTCCGGTGGTGGCTGGGCCCCAGCCTACTCCACTGCGGGCCCTTCCTCCAATCTGCCTCTCCGGAGGCGGCAACGGTGGGAGCTGTAACAACATAATTATTTACAGGCCACAAGTTTGTGGTTGCCTTGCAAGTTCTCAGGCATGTTCATAGTAGTTTCTATGTAAAACTGTAGACGGTCCCCACGGGGACAACGGTGCCGGCAACAACCGGTTTTAATCAGCAGCTGACAATCAGATGAATTTTCGGTATATTATGCACTTATCATTCAAAACTTCTCAAACTTTAAAACACACACATGTTGTGGTCCCAACGGGGACGGTGACAACGGCTTTCCGCTGCCCTTACTCCGAGCCGTCGCTGTCTGCTGGGGGAGAGGGTGCGGCGGACACCCGGGCTTCCTGACTGCCCCTCTGCTTGGCATCCAGCGCAAACCACCCCCTCTCCCCACAGTGCCGGGTGTACTGCACCAGGTCGCCCGGCATCAGGTTACGGCCTGGGTGCTCTTCTGGCAGGTGGGCATTGACATCCCACCGGGCTATGAATACTTCGGCCTCCAGGCCCGGTTCATATATAAAGCCAAATCCCCGGCGGACATCAAACCGCCTCACCTGCCCTTCATACAGGGGGCCCCGGACACGGAAGGTCGCTTGTCTCAGGCTCTCTTTCTCCCGGATTGCACGGGCCACCAACTCCGCCTCCCTCCTTTCCCTCTCCTCGATTTCTGGGCCCAATGGTACCAGCTCCCTATCCCAGTATGGTGCTGCTGCGAGCTTCAGCGCACGGGTTGGGCCCCGCGAGACCTGTTGAACACTGCCCACTGCTGGTGAACTGGGCGAAAGGTCCCGCGGTGACTTGGCCTTGGGTGCCGCCTTGCAGCGGCAACCTGGCGCAACCTCAGCCGAGGTATAGGGGATGGGCACAGGGGCTTTCTTCCGCTGGGCCTTCGGCACGGAGCGGGCTGTCGGCTCCGGCTCGGGGAATCTCTCGGGGAATGCCTCCGGTTCGGGCTTCGGGGCTTTCCAAAGTAGCACCTCCGGTCGGCTCCGGGCTCCGGCTACAGGTCGGTCCACCGGGGCGGACATGCTGGGTATCGCTACCGGTTGCGGTAGCAGCGGGCCTAGTGGCGGGGTCACGGCAGCCGGGACGGGTGGCGAGGGAGGCAGTAGGGCGAGGGGGTTCAGACCGGATCCCACAGCCACGATGACCGGCCCACTAGGGGTACCGGGGCGTGGGTCACTCACCCTCCCCTCCGCAACTTCCTCCTCGCGTCTCCGCACGGTCGCTATGACCTCCGTCATGTCAGTCTCCCACTCCTCCAAGAGGAGCTGCATCTTGACCTGCAGCCTCTGATAGAGCTGCACGGTCCGGATCTCCACCCACGCCGCTGTTCCAGGCGCGGGGGCTACGGTGCTTCGGGACGGCATGTACATCTTGCTGGCGGCCTCTCCCAGGAACAAGATGGCCACAGGGTCCTGGCGTCCCTGCTTTTATAGCCGCGCTCACATGCGACCAGCCGCCATTTCATTTCCCTTAGCCTCTTTCCGGCTCCTCCTCTCCAGGGGCGGGGTTTTGGCCTTCGCGCCTCCACTACTCGAGGAGACGCTCGAGCGGGAACTTTTCGCGCTAAAGATGGCAGCTTCGGAAATTTTTCGGCCGGACACCTCCGGCGGTAACAAGGCGCACCTCTACCAGACGGCAGAGCGGTAAGATCCTGTTCATGACGTCAAGTTGTCGCGGGCGGAGGAGGGGACGCTGCGCTCTCCCACGGCTCGGGTCCGGCTGCCGCTGCTACTGCGGCCGCTGCTGCTGCTCGGTGGTGGCTCGAGCGGTGGGCCGGATCCCGGGGACTCGAGCGGCGCTCCTCGCCCGTGAGTGAAAAGGGGGATGATTGGTTGTGGGGGTTTGGATTATGGATATTTGGATATTGTCCGTGACGCCACCCACGGTTGTGGTGATCTTGGTGACACCACCGCTGCTCTGGACGGGGATCCCGGGAGCGGTGACAGGGAGCAGCTGAGTTGTTAGTTCTCCCCTCCGTGGGTAGGGGGTTTGGTTGTCCCGGGGCCCGGTGATGGGGTAGGGATGGATGATGGCAGGCGGGTTGCGGGGCCTGGTGAGGTGCAGGGTCGCGGGGGCAGCGCTGTGCCGCAGGGCACGGTGGTACTCACTCAGCCTGAGACGATGACACAGTTCTCGGTAAAACACACGGCTGGAAAGACGGGTCCCACGGACGGCTGCTGTTGCTTTTCCCCGGCAGGTTGACGGTGACTGCCTTTCCCTGCACCTAAGTACGGTAAACGGTTCCAATGGGTTCCCACCGGTAACCCGCTCCCCGGCCTGGATATGGGCCGGAGGAGCCCCTTTTGCCCGCAGGCGCTGGCCCTGAGAAACGGTTGCCTTGGCGGTGGCGGTGTCTTTCTCACTGGGTTGGACTGTTGCCTTCTGTCGGGACTTGACTGTTTGGAAACCCAGGAGGTCCCCTTCACTAACGGATTCGGCAAATTCACGGCGACTCCTAGCCTTGCCGGGGTCCGAAAAGCCCCTGCCAATGGTGCTGGCTTCTCCTTGTGTACCGGTCCGGTACCGCCGGGCCACCGCACGTCCACGGTCCTTACGGTAAACTCCGATAGGCCACTCCTGCAGACGGTCACCACCGTCTGCCAACCTTGCTGCTCCGTCCGGGCCACACACCCGGACTAACTTCAGATCGCTCAACTACCACTTTGCTCCTCACACTTGCTCCTCCACAACTAATATGACTGTTGTTCCCTCCTCCAGGACTGTGAACTCCTTGGTGGGTGGAGACCAATTGCCTGGCTCCACCCCCTGGTGTGGACATCAGCCCCTGAAGGAAGGCAACAAGGCTTTTGTGTTCTGGCTTTGATGTGCCTAACCGGGGTGTAGGGTGTGGTGGTGTAATTACCTGTGGCCCCTGGCTTGTCCAGGGCGCCACACATGCAAGACAATCAGATCACAGTATAAGGACACTCGGCTCAGGCTCGCAGCAGAGTTTGAGCAGAGTGTCATTAGCATATCGCAACCAATTCTTTTGCATCGGATGCTATATGCCAGTGTGACCCGTCCAAAATAGAATAATAGATTGACAATTCTGTACTGAATATTTCAAAAACCCACATTATAAAGATTGAGCATTGTCAGCTGTGTTTGAATTTGCAGATAAATAGATGCACCAGTAATATTCACAGCAAGTAATGGAAGGTCTCTGCCCTGTTGTTATAGATTTATTCAGCTTTTCTATCACACTCGTATGTCTGCACTTTATTTCTTTTAAGTTTGTGACACTGAAACAATATAAAAAATGTGTGCCATTCAAATAGATTGTGTAGGCTGACTATAATTTATGTATGCATATTAGCCTTGTTAAGCAACAGATGAAACAAATGCAGATTTTCTGACTTTAAATACTGATGCTTTGCTTGTGCAGAAACATGGAATTCTTGTAAATTAGATTAACAGGTTATATAATTTTTTTTTCAGTTTTGATGTATACCTTAACTGCATTGTCTAATAGTAACCTTTCTCAGATAAAGATTTCATGAGCGTGACACATTAAAAAATGTTGCATACATTGTATTTATCTATAACCACCAGCAACTACCTCATATTAATTTTATTAAATATATTTATATTAAATAAAATTAATATGAGGTAGTTGCTGGTGGTTATAGATAATTGATATACATTGTATTTACTATTTTTTATGACCGTATTTGAAATATTAAGTGACTCTACAGCCTGCTTTACACGTTGCAATTTCGCTTTGGAATTTGGGATTGTTTATTGTCCGTGACGCCACCCACGGTTGTGGTGATTTGTTGACACCACCGCTGCTCTGTATGGGGATCCCGGGAGGGATGGTATGGAGCAGCTAGATGTGAGTCCTCCCCTCCGTGGGTAGGGGGGTTGGTTGTCCCGGGGCCCAGTGATGAGGTGGGTGATGCAGGGCTTGGTGGGGTGCAGGGACGCGGGGGCAGCTCTGTGCCTTGCGGCACTGTGGTACTCACTCAGCCTGAGACGATGACACAGTTCTCGTTAAAACACACGGCTGGAAAGACGGTTCCCACGGACGGCTGCACTTGCTTTCCCCAGTAGGTGACGGTGACGGTCCCCTTTTCCTGCACCTAAGATGATGATGGTTGCGATGGGTTCCCACCGGTAACCCGCTCCCCGGCTTGGATATGGGCCGGAGAGCCCTACTTTGCCCGCAGGCGCTGGCCCTGAGAAACTGGTGCCCTGGCGGTGCTGGTGTCTCTCCGTTACGGTTGGACTGTTGCCTTCAATCGGGACTTGGTTGTTAGGAGACAGACGTCCCCTTCACTGACGGATTTGGCAAATTATGGCGACTCCTAGCCTTGCCGGGATCTGAAAGGCCCCTGCCCTGGTGCTGACTGTTCTTCGTATACTGCTCCAGACCGCCGGGTCACCACCCGTCCGCGGTCCTTCCAGCAACCTCCGAGCAGTCCCCCTGCAGACTATCACCGCCGTCTGCTGACCTTGCTGTCACTGTCCGGGGCACACACCCGGACCAACTTCAGGCTTTACTACTGTCACTTTTCTGTCACTTCAGCTTTTCTCTTTAGCTCCACTACTGCTTCCTTCTACTTCACTCCCCTAACTTGACTTCCTCACTCCTTCACTTCCCTAGCTTGACTGCCTGTGTTCTCCCGCATCCAGGGCTGTGAACTCCTCGGTGGGCGGAGCCAACCGCCTGGCCCACCCCCTGGTGTGGACATCAGCCCCTGGAGGAAGGCAACAAGGATTTTTGGTTAGCCTTGGTGTTCCTAACTGGGGTGTAGGGTGTGGTAGTGTTGCGACCTGTGACCCCTGGCTTGCCCAGGGCGTCACAGTAGTTGCTCCTGTGAGGTGATGATGTCCTCCTCCAGTGCGGAGCTGATCACTGTTCAGCGTGTGCTGTGGCTGGTGGAGATGATGGGGAGCTGTGGAGATCATACTGAGAGGACTGAGGGGCTGCAGCATGGAGCGAGGGGCTTCATACACAGGACTAAAGGCCGCTTTACACGCTACGACATCGCTAGCAATTGCTAGCGATGTCGAGCGCGAAAGCACCCGCCCCCATCGTACATGCGATATCGTGTGATCACTGCCGTACCGAACATTATCGCTACGGCAGCGTCACACGCACATACCTGCTCTGCGACGTCGCTGTGACCGGCGAACCGCCTCCTTTATAAGGGGGCGGTTCGTTCAGCGTCACAGCGACGTCACAGCAGCGTTACCGAACCGCCGCCCAATAGAAGCGAAGGGGTGGAGATGAGCGGGACGTAACGTCCCGCCCACCTCCTTCCTTCCTCATTGCGGCCGGCCGCAGGTAAGGTGAGGTTCCTCGTTCCTGCGGTGTCACACATAGCGATATGTGCTGCCGCAGGAGCGACGAAGTACTTCGTACACCGAGCAGCAGCGATATTCGAGAATGGGGGGGTGTGTCACCGATGAGCAATTTTGACCGTTTTCGCGACGATTCAAAATTGCTCATAGGTGTCACACCCAAAGACATCGCTAAAGCGACCGGATGTGCGTCACAAATTCCGTGACCCCAATGAGATCGCTTGTGCGATGTCGCAGCATGTAAAGTGGCCTTTAGAGTAAGTAATGTGAGGTGGTGTTTGTATTTTGGACGCACAGGATAACTGGATGTTCCTACATAGAGGCTGCATGTTGAATGATTGTATAGAGAAGGTGCTGCATATTGGGGGATTGTACAAGGAAAGGGGTGATTTTTACATATGTGGTGCTGGATGGGGAAAGGGGTAATGTGGGGCTGCATGATGGGGGGCTGTGAAGGAAAGGGGGTGTGATGTTATTCACTTGGGGAATCAGGGGGTGATGTTACAGTTGTGGGGCTGCTTGCTGAGGGACTGACTGGGGAAAAGTTAGGTTTACTTGCGTGGGGCTGCAAGCTGGGCGGTTGCATATGGAAGGAGGTTATGTTATATGTGGGGGATTGCGTGCTGGGGGCTGCATGGAGAAGGGTTACAGTTACTTGTTTGGGGCTGAGTGGGATAGCGAGTGATGTTGCATATGTGTGGAAGGGGGTGAGGGTGACAGAGATGGGGAAGGGGAAGAGGGGATGTTACATATATGGGTAGGGGGATGGTACGTATATGGGGAGAGGGGATGTTACGTATATGGGGAAGGGTGATGTTAGTGTAGCACCCCTGAGGTATCAGGTGCCACAAAATGTGAACGTGGAAACCCAAACCCTGTAATATGCGTGCCAGTCAACACACCAGCACCCTTGGGCCACATACATAACGCCAATTCCAGACTGGGAGACTGCCTAGCAACAGGTAAAAGGGATGGGCACTGATTGGATAGTCGCCACACAATCGTTAGGTAGAGACCCAGCAAGGGAAGGGGCCAGTGGTCAGTTGGGAAGTTGGCGGGAGGAAGTGTTTAGTCAGTTCAGTGGAGTCTGTAGTAGTGCGTCTTAGGAAGTGAAGGAGAGAGGAGTGAGGAGTGAAGTAAAGAACAGAAAAGTGTAGAGACCTAAAGTAACAACAGAACGCTGTAGCCGGAGTGAGGGACTGTGGAGAAAGGAACCAGGATTCCAGGAACCGTGGGTTACCTGTGGAAGTGTAATACTACAGGAACCGCGGGATGCCTGTGGAAGTCAGGAACCTAGGCTCACAGGACTCAGCACGAGGCAAGGTGCAGACCCTAGGACAGCGGGACACTTTATGGTCAACTGTTAAATCTGCCAGGTGAGGGGATCTCCAGGGTCCCTCACCAACCCAAAGAGTCTGAAGCATCAGCAGCAAAGAGAGGACTGGCTGATTAAACGCCTTAAATAGTCCAGGCTGCCTGCAATAGGACCAAGACTGAAACAGAGGGGCTCCCCCAGAAGCACTAAGCCACGAGAGCCCAAAACTAACGAGAGTGCACGGAGGACAGCTACCCCAGGTCATAGCTGGCACAGAGAACAAGGGGAGCGGGAACACCTGAAGCCGGCACCAGCGGGTCCAAGTACAAAGCCCAAAGTAAAAAGGCAAGTTGAAACTGCAATACCGGTGTGGACTGTTTCCTTCTTGCCCCCGTACACATACACTGACTGTTTCTTACTATAACCCCCATCATCCACTGCTGGGGCCTAGCCCTGCTTGCGGGGGGCCCAAAACACCTAAGCTGCATTACTCCACCAGCCCCAGCAGGACCCAGCGGCGGCTTCAATAATCTGCCCGCACACCACAAGTGGTGTAGTCGAAAAACTATTTTATTTTCTTTTATTTTTCTCCCATTCCCCCCCCCCTTTTATCGGACTGACCCCCAGGGTCATGGAATCGGACATTGTTCGCGACCACGACTGTTCCCCCTGCGTACCACGCACCCGGGACCGAGTACCCCACAGCCCTGGGGCGTCACATCTGGTACAGTTCGAAGTTTGGACACACCTTCTCATTCAAAGAGTTTTCTTTATTTTCATGACTCTGAAAATTGTAGATTCACCTTGAAGGCATCAAAACTATGAAGTAACACATGTGGAATGAAATACTGAACAAAAAAGTGTGAAACAACTGAAAATATGTCTTATATTCTAGGTTCTTCAAAGTAGCCACCTTTTGCTTTGATTACTGCTTTGCACACTCTTGGCATTGTCTTGATTAGCTTCAAGAGGTAGTCACCGGAAATGGTTTTCACTTCTCAGGTGTGCCCTGTCAGGTTTAATAAGTGGGATTTCTTGCCTTATAAATGGGGTTCGGACCATCAGTTGTGTTGTGCAGATGTCTGGTGGATACACAGCTGATAGTCCTACTGAATAGACTGTTAGAATTTGTATTATGGCAAGAAAAAAGCAGCTAAGTAAAGAAAAATAAGTGGCCATCATTACTTTAAGAAATGAAGGTCAGTCAGTCCAAAAAATTGGGAAAACTTTGAAAATGTCCCCAAGTGCAGTGGCAAAAACCATCAAACACTACAAAGAAACTGGCTCACATGAGGACTGCCCAAGGAAAGGAAGACCAAGAGTCATCTCTGCTGCAGAGGATAAGTTCATCTGAGTCCCCAGTCTCAGAAATCACAGGTTAACAACAGCTCAGATTAGAGACCAGGTCAATACCACACAGAGTTCTAGCAGCAGACACATCTCTAGAACAACTGTTAAGAGGAGACTTTGTGCAGCAGGCCTTCATGGTAAAATAGCTGCTAGGAAACCACTGCTAAGGACAGGCAACAAGCAGAAGAGACTTGTTTGAGCTAAAAAACACAAGGAATGGACATTAGACCAGTGGAAATCTGTGCTTTGGTCTGATGAGTCCAAATTTGAGATCTTTGGATCCAACCACCGTGTCTTTGTGCGACACAGAAAAAGTGAACGGATGGACTGTACATGCCTGGTTCCTACCGTGAAGCATGGAGGAGGAGGTGTGATGGTGTGGGGGTGCTTTGCTGGTGACACTGTTGGGGATTTATTCAAAATTAAAGGCATACTGAACCAGCATGCCTACCACAGCATCTTGAAGTGGCATGCTATTCCATCCGGTTTGCATTTAGTTGGACCATCATTTCTTTTTCAACAGAATAATGACCACAAACACACCTCTAGGCTGTGTAAGGGCTATTTGACTAAGAAGGAGAGTGATGGGGTGCTACACCAGATGACCTGGCCTCCACAGTCACCAGACCTGAACCCAATCGAGATGGTTTGGGGTGAACTGGACCGCAGAGTGAAGGCAAAAGGGCCAACAAGTGCTAAGCATCTCTGGGAACTCTTTCAAGACTGTTGGAAGACCATTTCCGGTGACTACCTCTGTAGGCTAATCAAGAGAACGCCAAGAGTGTGCAAAGCAGTAATCAAAGCAAAAGGTGGCTACTTTGAAGAACCTAGAATATAAGACATATTTTCAGTTGTTTCATACCTTTTTGTTAAGTATTTCATTCCAAATGTGTTAATTCATAGTTCTGAAGTCTTCAATGTGAATCTACAATTTTCAGAGTCATAAAAATAAAGAAAACTCTTTGAATGAGAAGGTGTGTCTAAACTTTTGGTCTGTACTGTATATGGGGAGGGAGGATGTTACGTATATGGGGAAGGGGGGATGTTACGTATGTGACAACATAACCTTAAAATTACTTGGGGTGGGGTGGAGTCACACAGACTGATTAATTTATATTTATTGGGTGGCAGAGATTATAGTTAATGGGGGACACAGTGCCGGCTTATTTATCACTTTATATTTAGAGTGGAGAGTGGCTAATTGTATATTAATGGTGGGGTACATATATGCATTCTGGGGCGCAATGTGGGGGAATTTTTATTCAGGAGGCAAATGTATGAATACAATACATGTGACCTTGCTATTTTTAGGGCTGATTAGTGACAAGACGAGTAATGGCTGGAAGATGGCGTCATGAAGGTCTGACCAGATGGAGAAGAAACATCAGAAAATTAATCAGAGATGTCGGCGGTAAGTCACTGAATGGAAATATTTATCATGTACTGTATGTCTTGGAATTATGCAGTTCCCTTAGGCCACATACTCACATTCGTGTGACATGTTCGTGTACTGCCAGATTATTTTATTGGACGTCACATGGACTCAGAGTTTCATAGATCCATTCACATATCTGTGAATATCACAGATCCGAGAATGAGATCTGCAAGACTCAGAGCATGTGCTGTTCTGATCCGATTATGAGAAATAGGACATATTCCATGGGTCTGTGCGCTGTCCGAGAAAGAAATCAGGCAGCACACGGACACTGCACATGGATATTGGAATGTAGCCTCATTATGTTTAGCACCGTCCATTATATATAACACTGTATATACAGATTAATGTATGACTGGTATATAACATACTGTGATACAGACACCACATATTGGTATATATCATCTCATGTCTGTAATCACAGTATATCATATTCCAGACCTAGGAAAATACGGCCTGCAGGCTACATCTGGCCCTCTGGCTGCTCCTGTCCAAAGAAATAAGGAATAACGTTTGGAACACCATTTTAAGTCTGAACTGGGTGCAAAAACCTAAAAAAACATCACTATGGGGAGATAAGGTATGCACACCAGTGACTATGCAAGGGGAATACATGTAATAGCAGAAACTGCTGTGTGAATACTGACTTGAAAAATCCAATAGCTATATGTAAGAGTGAAAATGTGAAAAATGGAATCTGCATTACTGCCATGAACATATGAATCAAGAGAAATTTAGCTACTGAATTGATCAATGCAATAGAGCCCCAACACTACGCCAAAGTATTTCTCTACGTTGGGGTCCCTAGCTTGTGTGTGTCCTCTCATGCAGTTAAAAAACTTACCGTGTATGGGAAGCTGAGACCCAGGCTATTTATGCGTATGATATGGATTGGCAATAGGTGTGTTTGGGGAGGGTTCACAAACGAAAAACAACTAACAAATAAGGAATAACGTTTGGAACACCATTCTAAGTCTGAACTGGGTGCAAAAACCTAAAAAAACATCACTATGGGGAGATAAGGTATGCACACCAGTGACTATGTAAGGGGAATACATGGAATAGCAGAAACTGCTGTGTGAATACTGACTTGAAAAATCCAATAGCTATATGTAAGAGTGAAAATGTGAAAAATGGAATCTGCATTACTGCCATGAATATATGAATCAAGAGAAATTTAGCTACTGAATTGATCAATGCAATAGAGCCCCAACACTACGCCAAAGTATTTCTCTACGTTGGGGTCCCTAGCTTGTGTGTGTCCTCTCATGCAGTTAAAAAACTTACCGTGTATGGGAAGCTGAGACCCAGGCTATTTATGCGTATGATATGGATTGGCAATAGGTGTGTTTGGGGAGGGTTCACAAACGAAAAACAACTAACAAATAAGGAATAACGTTTGGAACACCATTCTAAGTCTGAACTGGGTGCAAAAACCTAAAAAAACATCACTATGGGGAGATAAGGTATGCACACCAGTGACTATGTAAGGGGAATACATGGAATAGCAGAAACTGCTGTGTGAATACTGACTTGAAAAATCCAATAGCTATATGTAAGAGTGAAAATGTGAAAAATGGAATCTGCATGTGCTGTTCTGATCCGATGATGAGAAATAGGACATATTCCATGGGTCTGTGCGCTGTTCGAGAAAGAAATCAGGCAGCACACGGACACTGCACATGGATATTGGAATGTAGCCTCATTATGTTTAGCACCGTCCATTATATATAACACTGTATATACAGATTAATGTATGACTGGTATATAACACACTGTGATACAGACACCACATATTGGTATATATCATCTCATGTCTGTAATCACAGTATATCATATTCCAGACCTAGGAAAATACGGCCTGCAGGCTACATCTGGCCCTCTGGCTGCTCCTGTCCAAAGGTCTGAAATCAGTGGCCCACGGGCCATACTACACCCTCCCACACCCACGTCACTCTTCCTTATGTCACAGCTATCCGCATCCTCAAGATGCAGATAGCAGTAAATACAGTTAGGTCCAGAAATATTTGGACAGTGACACACGTTTTGTTATTTTAGCTGTTTACAAAAACATGTTCAGAAATACAATTATATATATAATATGGGCTGAAAGTGCACACTCCCAGCTGCAATATGAGAGTTTTCACATCCAAATCGGAGAAAGGGTTTAGGAATCATAGCTCTGTAATGCATAGCCTCCTCTTTTTTAAGGGACCAAAAGTAATTGGACAAGGGACTCTAAGGGCTGCAATTAACTCTGAAGGCGTCTCCCTCGTTAACCTGTAATCAATGAAGTAGTTAAAAGGTCTGGGGTTGATTACAGGTGTGTGGTTTTGCATTTGGAATCTGTTGCTGTGACCAGACAACATGCGGTCTAAGGAACTCTCAATTGAGGTGAAGCAGAACATCCTGAGGCTAAAAAAAAAAAAATCCATCAGAGAGATTGTAGACATGCTTGGAGTAGCAAAATCAACAGTCGGGTACATTCTGAGAAAAAAGGAATTGACTGGTGAGCTTGGGAACTCAAAAAGGCCTGGGCGTCCACGGATGACAACAGTGGTGGATGATCACCGCATACTTTCTTTGGTGAAGAAGAACCCGTTCACAACATCAACTAAAGTCCAGAACACTCTCAGTGAAGTAGGTGTATCTGTCTCTAAGTCAACAGTAAAGAGAAGACTCCATGAAAGTAAATACAAAGGGTTCACATCTAGATGCAAACCATTCATCAATTCCAAAAATAAACAGGCCAGAGTTAAATTTGCTGAAAAACACCTCATGAAGCCAGCTCAGTTCTGGAAAAGTATTCTATGGACAGATGAGACCAAGATCAACCTGTACCAGAATGATGGGAAGAAAAAAGTTTGGAGAAGAAAGGGAACGGCACATGATCCAAGACACACCACATCCTCTGTAAAACATGGTGGAGGCAACTTCCGGTTCAGGTCCTGGCTGAGGAGGCAGCATAGAGGAGAAGCTCCCGACACCCCTCTGAGAAACCGACGATAAACAGCATACCCGGGCAAGTGAGCGAGCAGAGAGCAGCACGTCTGGTAGCAGGAAGCACACAGCTATGGAGCGGTACTTACTGAGGAGTGCTGGTGGTGGTGAGGGGACCTGCAGGAATGGAGATTCTGACTGCCGGCGGGGAGAAGAGGAGACTGTCATGGCACCGACAAGCCTGATGGAGGAGGAGCCAGAGTCCCCAGTGCAAGATGTGGTAATGGAAGCCAGGAGAGGGAGAAGTGAAGGAGATGAGAGCGGGGGGTCGGGGGAGGATGGAGCAGGAGAGAAATCGCTGCAGGGGATTGCAGAGGGAGAAACACAATGGATAGAGAGGAAGGGGACATGGAGGAACAAGAAAGAGAGTAGGAGGAGGAGTGCAGCAAGCAAAGAGTGCTCAGAGTTGCAGGAGACCGGACTGATCACTTAGACACGCAGTATAAGGTGTCTAATCTTGATCAACGCCAGCAGAAGCTGCATGTCAGAAAAAGTAACACTCCTTCTAAAGCAAACAAGAAACTGCTGGCCACACCATTATCTAAATACTGTAAACAAATGGGGGAGGGTGGAAAATCCCCAGCACAGAATAAGAGAACTAAGAAACCAGCACCACCTGCAGGCCAAGACAAGCATGCACAAGAGCTCAATGTTGATTATAAAAAATTGGCTGCCGAAGTGACATCACATCTGTCAAAAGAGATTAAAGTGGCCATTGAAACAGCCATACAAACATCCCTAGCAGCTATGCAAAAGCAGATTAGTGGACATGCATCTAGACTGGCAGAAACAGAGCAGAGAATATCTGACTCAGAGGAGAAAATAATGGCTATGCAAGAGCAAATAGCAGCTCTAGTGAAATCTAACGATTATTTGAGAGATAAAGCGGAAGACTTAGAGAACCGATCGAGGCGAAATAATTTGCGCATTGTGGGGCTGCCAGAATCGGTATCTTTGGGACAGCTGGATAACATATGTGAACACGAGTTACCTCAGGCCCTGGGCATTAAGGCTAAATTCAGAGTGGAAAGAGCGCACAGAGTGGGACCACTAAGACAAGAAGCGAATAGGGGAGAGGATCCAAACCCAAACAAGAAAGCCCCGCTGAGGGCTAGACAAGTGATAGTCAAATATCTTGATTATAAACATAAAGAGGAAATACTGAGGGCCTTTAGAGACAGACAGCGACCATTGCATTACCAAGGCAACAGACTGCTAATTTTCGGCGATTATTCAGCAGAAGTCTCCAGAAAGAGAAAAGAATTCAGCAAAGTATGTTCATTCCTGTATAACAAAAAAGTCAAGTGCCAACTGCTATACCCTGCCACACTGAAAGTCAGAAATCTTAATGGCTCGTTTGCATATTACAAAGACTTTAAAGAAGCAGAGCGTACTCTCATGGCAGAACAGGATAAGAATCAGGCGGATGGACAAAAAAGAGGAAACAATGGAGAAGGGACCAGCAGAGGAGGATCTCCAAGAGGCCCAGGGAAAGACTCGAGAAGCTTTGAGGAGCAATCGCGGGTGGAGAGTAGAGAGGAAAGGAGATTGAGCCCAAAACAACAAAATAATCCTCGCTCGGAACACAGAGACTAACTGTTGGAAATGGTCCATGACAACTGAACTGAACTAGATATTGCTGGTCCTGTTCTCGCACTCTCTTGCTCTCTTGATTTCACTCTCTCATGTCCAGTTTTGCTTTCACGCTTGCTATCAGTTCCACTTTCAGTCTTACTCCTAACGTTCAGTCTCACACTCTCACACTCATCCTCGGTCCCACACTTTTTTTTTTTTTTTTTTTCCCTCCCTCACATATTCAGTCTCATTTTCAGTTTCACGCTTACTTTCAGTTTCACACTCACTCTCATACTCAGCTTCATTTTCAGTACCTCACGCGCTCTGTCTCACTCTATTTCTCTCGCATATTCAGTCTCACGCTTACTTTCAGTTCCACTTCCAGATTCACTTTCATTCTTACTTTCACTCGCCTTTGTCCAGGAACGACTTCCAGGCGTAAATGAAGTGGATCTGTCTGCTCTGAGTGCTGGGACGACCACCAGAAAATAGAGCTAAGTTGGACTTGAAGTCCTTATAGAGTTTTTGTCATACTGTACTATTTTTGACATTATTTAAGGCTCGTTCATGTGACTCATGTGAATCCGGGGCTAGAACGTATACTCTAAGGGGGGTGACTAGGGAGCTCAACAGTTTGGCTAGGAAAAGGGGAAGTCATCAGCATGGCGAAAAGAGCCAAAAATCTCCCAGAAGGGAAAACGTGTTCTACAGTTAATTGTTTATTGTTATATTTGTTATACCTACAAGGTGGGGAAAAGATATATCAAGCCTGGGGGGCAAATTCTATACCTGGTAATAATTGTCTCGTCTCTTGTGAGTTCAGGGCCCACAGGGGAGGAAGTAGTAAGAGCAAAATACAAAGGCAAATATGGTACAAATAACTACATGGAATGTGAAAGGCTTGAGATCTCCTAACAAACGAGCAATGATACTAAGACATCTGAAAAGACTAAAAACAGATATTGCATTATTACAGGAAATGCATTTGAGGAAGGAGGACTTTTTTCGCATGAAGAAATACTGGGTGGGTACTGTATATGGGGCAGAGGCACAATGTAGGAAAGCGGGGACAATGATTCTAATACATAAACAGCTCAGCCATGAAGTAGTGACACACGAGGCAGACGATCAGGGACGGTGGCAACATTTAACAATCATTAGTCCAGCGGGTAAATTAAGTATCTACAATGTTTACGGTCCAAACTCCCAACAGAGCATATTTCATGATGGCATAAAGGCCAACATACTAACAGATGGGGAGACCAACATCATAGTAGGAGGTGATTTTAACACAGTTCCAGACTCAGCTGAAGACAGGAGGAGGGGGAAGGAGAGGACAGAGGATGTGGACAGAAGGCCGGACCATAGGGATGTGACATTAGAAGACGTGGGTTTGAAGGACATCTGGAGATTAGCTCACCCGCATGATAGAGAATATACACACTTCTCGCATCCTCATGATAGCTGGTCGCGTATTGATCAATTTTGGATTTCTCAAGGCCTAGTTTATGGGGCACAAGAATGTGTGATAGAAAACATGGTGATATCTGATCATAGTCCGTTGAGATTGGGTATCAGAGAGCAGTTCAAGAGAGGTACAGATATCATATGGAGATTTCCATCGTTTCTTCTCAGACAAGATAATTTCCACAGGGTATTACGAGAGTGGTGGGGAGAATTCACAGAGGAAAACAAGGAACACAAAGGGAACCCAGTGCTATACTGGGAAACGGCAAAAGCGGTCTTGAGGGGTCGCCTGATTGGATATGCAGCCATGATCAAAAGGAAAACCAATGAGAATTATAATGCCCAGAGTGAAGCAGTGCGGGTAGCATACACAAAGTATTTGGCTAATAGATCTCCCACGACGAAAGACAGATGGTTGGAGGCAAAAAGGGGGTTTGACGAATGGGCAAAAAAAAAGGAACAATTATTTTGGTCGCACAGGGAAGCAGAGCTACATAGATTTGGCAACAAGGCGGGGAGGATGCTGGCAAATTTGGCAAGGGGTAGCAGGAAAATGACAGTGATTTCCAAACTAAAAAGAAAGGGGGGGGGAGGTGACCACAGATCCTAAGGAAATTAATAAATTGCTGGGACATTTTTATAGAAAACTATATGGGCCAGGAAACAACGACATGACTGACGAGGCAGAGTGGTTAAGACAAGCGCACTTGCCTAGCGTAACAGAGGAAGATCTGAGTGACCTAAATGCAGATATCACAGTTGAGGAGGTGACTAGAACAATCGGGGAGCTTAACACCAACAAGGCACCAGGCCCCGATGGTTTTAACAGCGAGTTTTATAAGGCTATGAGGGATCTGATCTCGCCAGATTTAACTGCGGTATTTAATGCATTTTTGGAAGGAGAGGAAATTCCTAAAAATTCAAACGTAGCATATATCAAATTACTCCCTAAGGGAACTAAAGACCTGGATGATCCCTCTAGTTATAGACCCATATCACTTATAAACCAGGATTTAAAAATAATATCTAAGATTATGGCTAATAGATTGGCCATGATTCTTCCAAGGATCATCACAGAGCATCAGGTAGGGTTTATTAAAGGGAGAAACGCTGTCACTAATATCCGGAAGACAATACTAGTGGTGGATGCGGTGAGATTGGAACAGACAGAGAGGGGGGCAAGACCCGCTCTAGTTACACTCGACGCAGAAAAAGCGTTTGACAATGTAAATTGGAGCTGGCTGGACAAAGTACTAGAGGCCACAGGGATTGTAGGCAAAATGAGGCTTTACATTAGGAATCTTTACGCTAACTCGGGAGCTAGGGTACACACTCCAGGTTTTTTATCAGACGTGTTCCCTTTGATGAAGGGAACAAGACAAGGCTGCCCGCTATCTCCCCTTTTATTCGACTTGGCTATTGAACCATTGTCAAGAATACTGCAGGGCCCGAATAGTTTTAAAGGGATTAAGGTAAGGGGAGCTGAAATAAAGACAGCACTTTTTGCCGATGATGTCATACTATATATGGGGGACCCTAACGTGGATTTGCCACAGACTCTAGCCCTAATTGAAAAATTTGGATTAGTCTCAGGATTCAAATTGAATAAAAAAAAGTGTGAGATCCTGTTCCTAAAAGGGGGGAATGTAAGAGATGGTTGTATATGTGGCATTCCTATAGCACAGTCATCACTTAAATATCTGGGAATTCATATAGGAAGAACGGTGGAATCAATTTACGAGATGAATTATGGCCCACTAATTAGGGAAATTATAGCACAACTAAAGGGATGGAAGGGTCTGCCTCTACCACTACTGGCAAGGTGCCACCTGATAAAAATGATGAGCTTTCCTAGACTGTTGTACCCATTCCAGACGATCCCGATATTGCTAAAAATGAGGGACGTAAATAGGCTCAACTCAGCGTATGCGGATTTTATATGGCGGGGAAGGAAACCTAGAATAAAGTTACGAACATTGATGAAGTCAACGGAGGAAGGAGGTCTTAGTTTCCCGGATGTTCGGGGTTATAACCTGGTGTGTATAATGAGACATGTGTTTGATTGGTTGAGAGGAACGAGCAGGCACTCAGACTATGGCATGGAAGCCAAGTATGCATCACCGTGGGATTTGGCGTCCATTTTACACTCCCCATTGTCCAGGGCGGATGGGCATATAAGGAACTCAATCTTATTCCGAGACACTATGCTAACATGGAAACTGGTAAGAAAGAAATTGGGACTGTCATGGAAAGTATCTAAGTACTTAAATCCCTGGGCATCTCCGAACTTTCCCATGGGACGGGAAAATAAGCTATTTACTAGATGGAAAGAGAAGGGCGTCGAGAGAATGAAGGATGTCATGAATGTGGAGGAGAGAAGGTGGCTGACAGGACGGGAAGTGCTTGACAAGTATGAACTTAATAGCTCACATATCATCTAGTATGAACAACTGAAGCATGGAGTATTTGTAGATTTGGGGGAGCTTGGAAAGGAATTGAATAAGAGTTTGATTGATGAGCTTATGGAAAGTGATGTAGCAAGTGTAAATGTTTCCAAAATTTACCGAACATTTCGGGGAATGCTTATATCTGGGGAGGATAGCCGTACTCTAACAGCGTGGGGGAAACAATTGAAAGGGCAGGAAGTTGTAGGGGATATATTGAAGGGATGGGTACAGATGCGGAAACATGTTACCAATGAGAGATGGAGAGACACCCAATTTAGAATTTTACACAGGGCTATTATGGGCTTCAACATTCCGGGAAGAGATATGCGGTGTCCTAAATGTCAAAGAGAAAAAACAGATATGCTACATGGACTATGGGAGTGTACGGAAATTCACAGGTTCTGGAATCAAGTTAGATTATTTGTCCAGGCAACATGGGGAATTTCTGGAAATCTAGAGCTAATGGTGTGGATTTTCCATTCCTTTGAGGGAGGAGTAAGAGGGGGATCGGACATGCCGGGAAAGAAGAAATATACAATAGTACATGACATAGCCATGATAGTCAAACGGTCCATATTAAAGCATTGGATACAAAGGGAGGGACCATCCATAAAAGAGGTCATCGGTGAACTACATAATTTATTGAGGCTGGAGAAAGTAGAAGCGGAAAGGGACAAAGATAGGTTGACACCCAAGTTCTTTGGGAAATGGAGAAATTTCATTGAAAGTCAATTTACTCAGGGAGAAATAAATAATCTGATGACACCTTTTCTACAATCGGAATGGTACCTTCTGAATGATAGCCAGGACAAACTGGGTAAATTGAAAATCATGGAGGTGTGGGTTCCGGAGGAAAGGGAGACGAGACGCTAAGGTAGCAACAAGACGTGCCAGAAAATTTGGAAGTATTCGGGGTTGGCTTAGGGGCTTAATGATTCTAATTGACTTGTATCGCGTCTGTTATTTCTTAGTACTTTTGCCTTGGTTTAATAGAGACCATATCAATCAGATAAACAGTTTAAAATATCAAGTTGGGGCATTGCACCCTATTATGTCACATATTGTCAGACAAATGTTTTTCCTTGTGTAACCTTGAATATCTTGTTATGTTTATAAAAAATTGGAAAATCAATAAAAAGTTTTTGAAAAAAAAAACATGGTGGAGGCAACGTGATGGCATGGGCATGCATGGCTTTCAATGGCACTGGGTCACTTGTGTTTATTGATGACATAACAGCAGACAAAAGTAGCCGGATGAATTCTGAAGTGTGCCGGGATATACTTTCAGCCCAGATTCAGCCAAATGCCGCAAAGTTGATCGGACGGCGCTTCATAGTACAGATGGACAATGACCCCAAGCATACAGCCAAAGCTACCCAGGAGTTCATGAGTGCAAAAAAGTGGAACATTCTGCAATGGCCAAGTCAATCACCAGATCTTAACCCAATTGAGCATGCATTTCACTTGCTCAAATCCAGACTTAAGACGGAAAGACCCACAAACAAGCAAGACCTGAAGGCTGCGGCTGTAAAGGCCTGGCAAAGCATTAAGAAGGAGGAAACCCAGCGTTTGGTGATGTCCATGGGTTCCAGACTTAAGGCAGTGATTGCCTCCAAAGGATTCGCAACAAAATATTGAAAATAAAAATTTTTTTTTTTGGGTTTGGTTTATTGGTCCAATTACTTTTGACCTCCTAAAATGTGGAGTGTTTGTAAAGAAATGTGTACAATTCCTACAATTTCTATCAGATATTTTTGTTCAAACCTTCAAATTAAACGTTACAATCTGCACTTGAATTCTGTTGTAGAGGTTTCATTTCAAATCCAATGTGGTGGCATGCAGAGCCCAACTCGCGAAAATTGTGTCACTGTCCAAATATTTCTGGACCTAACTGTACGTTGGTGGAGAACTGAGCCGCCAACTCCTTCTTTTACCAATCAGCGTGTGCGACTGAGGCAGCGGATGTGATGACGTCACCTCATCCTTGTCTGCTGTGCGGAGAGTGAGTGCACCAGAGACCGGAGCAGAGTGCCAGGGAATGGGAGTGAGGGGAGTATTGTTTTTTATATGTGCCTGCATATAGGAGGGAAGGGCGGGCTCATTCTGAATTTAGGAGGACTGTGTGGGAGCTCACGCTGTATATGAGGCTCATACTGTATATCGGGAGGAGGGGGGGTCAGCGTACTTAATTCTGCTCAATATTAAGTGACACAATTCATATTAAATAACAATTAATATGTTAATGATATTAATGTTGATCAGAATTAATTTCAGCCTATTGGTTCAGCCTCCACATCAGTCATGGTCTCTCATGTGGCCCCTCGGGAAAATAAGTTGCCCACCCCAATTATTTTGTGTATATGTAGCGCCCAAGGAAGGGGGTACTCGGTCCCGGGCGGTAACAAATGGGAATGTCACTCTGGTGGCCGTTGCCCGGTTCCGTGCCCTGAGACCCTTTTTGTAAGGGGGGAATATTTACAAGGGGTGAATAGAGTTAATGTCATGTGACGCCACCTGCGGGTTGCGTAAAAGGATAGAGAACCGGCGCTGCTAAATGTGGGTACTCCCAGTGCTGGTGGTGATTGCAGCAATGGTGTTAGGCCCTCCGCAGGTAGGGCCGTGCCTTGGAGATGATGAGGGATAATAACGGAGACCACACCAGGTTGTCTTTAACAGTCTCTACTCACTTGGACCCAGGAGTTGCTGGTTCAGGTCCCTTGGAGTATCAGTGCCAATGTAGTGACCCAGGTTGCTCTGTCCCCGGCACGCTCTGTTGGTTGGGTCCCCATAGCATGGAGCGTTTGGGGCCCGACTGTCCCTTTTGGGGGTACAGTCTCCTCTGTACGGCAGGCAGTGCGGACCCTGTGGGGAGATAAGTGTTCATACCCCGATCCTAGTTTGCTACTGATGCCCCCGGATTATTTGGTTTGGTGAAGTCCATGAAGGTGTCCTCAACGGGCAGATATTTATCAAGCCATGTAGAACTGGCGCCTGATCTAGGGCCCTGTGCCCCATGCGTGCTCCCGTCCCAGTGGTATCTCCGGTACCCGACCTGGCGACCTCTCTCCTGTGCCCCTGGATCACCGCTGCACAGACCCAGCTCAGGCACGTCCGCACACCTTTCCTGTGTGCCACACTCTCCCGACTCTCTACCAACTGCTGACCCCTCCCACTAGGCTGGCTAATCCCAGGGACTCGTTCCTTTCCATGGCGACCATCCCCTTACATGGTTAACCCTCTATGCCTGATGTGGAGAACTAGGAGTTTGGTTGTGCTTTGGTGGTATCGGCACTGGTACTCGAGGTCCCAGGGGCTAGGTTCTGCATCCCCAAGAGGATGCAGTTACTTGTAGTGCCCTGAGGGTCTCAGGGGCACTACATATAGATTAGTATATCTTGTATACTATGTGGCAGACATCCACTGTTATATAAAATGTGATGTATAATATCTGATGTTTTGTACTTCTAGTATTACATCAGATGTCCGTAGCTAATATATCATACACCAGTCACACACTCCCCTGTATACTCGTATGTACAGACATCAGATGTTATATACAAGATAATACAGTATATGACTGGTGTAATGTCTGATACCGTAGTAGATTGGATGTCTGCAGTCAATATATCATACACCAATCAAATATTCTCCAGTATACTGTATGTGGTATACTACAGTCATATGAAAAGGTTTGGGCACCCCTATTAATGTTAACCTTTTTTCTTTATAACAATTTGGGTTTTTGCAACAGCTATTTCAGTTTCATATATCTAATAACTGATGGGCTGAGTAATATTTCTGGATTGAAATGAGGTCTATTGTTCTAACAGAAAATGTGCAATCCGCATTTAAACAAAATTTGACCGGTGCAAAAGTATGGGCACCTCAACATAAAAGTGACAGTAATATTTTGTAGATCCTCCTTTTGCAAAAATAACAGCCTCTAGTTGCTTCCTGTAGCTTTTAATGAGTTCCTGGATCCTGGATGAAGGTATATTTGACCATTCCTGTTTACAAAACAATTCCAGTTCAGTTAACCCTTTAGTGACGGAGCTAATTTTCACCTTAATGACCAGACCAAATTTTGCAATTCTGACCAGTGTCACTTCATGAGGTTATAACTCTGGAACGCTTCAACGGATCCCGGTGATTCTGAGATTGTTTTTTCGTCACATATTGGACTTCATGTTAGTACCAAATTTAGGACAATATTTTTTGTGTTTATTTATGAAAAAAATTGAATATTGGCAAAAATTTTGAAAATTTAGCAATTTTCAACTTTTGAATTTTTATACCGTCAAACCAGAGATTTCTGTGACACAAAATAGTTAATAAATAACATTTCCCACATGTCTACTTTACATCAGCACAATTTTGGAAACAAAATTTTTTTTTGTTAGGAAGTTAGAGGGGTTCAAAGTTTATCAGCAATTTCTCATTTTTACATCAAAATTTACAAAACCAGTTTTTTAGGGACCACATCACATTTGAAGTGACTTCAATAGGCCTAGATGACAGAAAATACCCAAAAGTGACACCATTCTAAAAACTGCACCCCCCAAAGTACTCAAAACCACATTCAAGAAGTTTATTAACCCTTCAGGTGCTTCACATGAACAAAAGCAATGTGGAATGAAAAAAAGCAAAAATTAAAATTTTACCTAAAAATGTTGCTCTAACCCAAATTTATTCACTTTTAGAAGAAATAACACAACAAAATGGACCTCAAAACTTGTTCCCCACTTTCTTATGAGCGCGCCGATACCCCACATGTGGTCAGAAACCTCTGTTTGGACAAATGGGAGGGCTCGGAACAGAAGGAGCAATATTTGAATTTTGGAAAGCAAATTTGGCTGAAATAGATTGCGGGCACCATGTTGCATTTACAAGTCCGCTAAGGTACCTAAACAGAAGAAATCCCTCACAAGTGACACCATTTTGGAAACTAGACCCCTCAAGGCTTCTATCTAGGGGTATAGTGAGCATTTTAGATCCACAGGTACTTCACAGATTTTGTTAACGTTACGTTGTCATATTGAAAATTTTAATAATTTTCTCAAAAATGTTGCTTTAGCATCAATTTTCTCACTTTTTCAAGAGGTAATTCCAAAAATTTGACCTCAAGGTTTGTTAACCACTTTTTTATGAGCGCGGTGATACCTCACATGTGGTCTGAAACCTTTGTTTGGACAAATGGGAGGGCTTGGAACGAAAGGAGCAATATTTGAATTTTAGAAAGGAAATTTGGCTGAAAAAGATTGCGGGCACCATGTCGCATTTGGAGGTCCCCTAAGGTACCTAAACAGCAGAAACCCCGCACAAGTGGCCCCATTTTGGAAACTAGGCCCCTCAAGGAATTTATCTAGATGTTTGGTGAGTACCCTGAACCCTCAGGTGCTTCACAGAATTTTATAACGTTGAGCCATGAAAAAAAAAAAATAAAATTTTACCACAAAATTGTTATTTCAACCAGGTAGCTTTTTTTTTTACAAGAGTAAAAGGAAAAAATTCAGCATAACATTTATTGTGCAATTTCTCCTGAGTTTGGCGATACCTTATATGTGGTGGAAATCAACTGTTTGGGCGCATGGCAGGGCTCGGAAGGGAAGGAGTGCCATTTGACTGCAAAATTGGCTGGAATCAATAGCGGACGCCAGGTTGCATTTGGAGAGCCCCTGAGGTGCCTAAACAGTGGCGGTCCCCCACAAGTGACTTCATTCTGGAAACAAGACACCTCAAGGCTTTTATCAAGGTGTATAGTGAGCAGTTTGAATCCACGAGTACTTCACAGAATTTGATAAGCTTAGGTTGCCATATTGAAAATTTTCATTTTTTTCACAAAACTGTTGCTTTAGCATCAAATTTCTCACTTTTTCAAGAGACAACAACAAACCGTGGACCCCACAGGTTGTTATCCAATGTCTTATGAGCACAGGGATACCCCACATGTGGCCAAAAACCTCTGTTTGGATAAATGGGAGGGCTTGGAATGGAGGGAGCACCATTTGAATTCTGGAAAAGTTGAAATAAATTGCGCGCACCATGTCACATTAGCAGGGCCCCTTGGGTACCTATACATCAGAAAACCCCCACAAGTGACCCCATTTTGGAAACTGGATTTTATTCAGGAGTATAGTAAGCATTTTGAATCCACAGGTACTTCACAAAAATGTTGCTGTAGCAACAAATGTCTCACTGTTAGGCTCTGTGGCCATGATCCAGCGACACGGCATCTAGTACACAGTGTCAGCCTCCTGCAGAGATGTGAGTGTTGTCCACGGGAGAACGCAGCTGCCCAAGCCCACGATTTGGGTTCAGGCCGCTGTGGAGCTCTATGCTACCTGCAGAGAACACTCATCTCCGCAGCATAAATTGACATGATGAGGCTCGGGAAGCTGCGCCACAGGTCGGTTTATGCTGCGGAGAAAAGAAGCACATTGGGCATGGGATTTCTAAAAATCCTTCCACTGTGCTTCTACTGCACAACGCAGCATTATGGACACAGGGAAAACACTCTGCGCCCAAAACGCTGCAAACCCTGATTGTGGGCACACAGCGTAAAATGCTACAATGGATGAATGGATAGATGTCAAACAAATATAACGTCCCATTCCCCTGCATATTCTAAGCTGGCGCCCTTTAGTGCCTTTCATGTGGCACTAAAGGGTGCCTAGCCTTGTATTTAGCCCCCCAAAAAATTAATAATTAAAATAAACGACGTGGGGTCCCCCCTATTTTTGATAGCCAGCTAGGGTAAAGCAGACAGCTGTAGCCTGCAAACCACAGCTGACAGCTTCACCTTGGCTGGTGATCAATTTGGAGGGCTCCCCAGGCGTTTTTAAAAAAAAAAAAAAAAAACGTGGGGTCCCCCCCAAATTAGATCACCAGCCAAGGTGAAGCGGACAGCTGGGGTCTGGTATTCTCAGGGTGGGAAGAGCCATGGTTATTGGACTCTTCCCAGCCTAAAAATAGCAGGCCGCAGCCGCCCCAGAAGTGGCGCATCCATTAGATGCGCCAATCCTGGCGCTTCGCCCCAGCTCATCCCGCGCCCTGGTGCGGTGGCAGACGGGGTAATATATGGGGTTGATACCAGCTGTAATGTCACCTGGCATCAAGCCCTGGGGTTAGTGATGTCACGGCATCTGAACAGATACCCGACATCACTAACCCAGTCAGTAATAGAAAAAAAAAAGACAAAAAAAAAATTTATTTGAAAAAACACTCCCCGAAACATTCCTCTTTTACCAATTTATTGAAAATAAAGAAATTCCGGTCGCTGTAATCCATTTTGGAGGTCCCACGCCGACTCTGGATCTTCTAGAATATGGGGGGCACGTTCAGGGAACGTATCCCCCATTTTCTGGAAGAGCAAGCTCTCCATGAGCAGTGTGGGTGCAGTAATCTGAGAATACTGCACTCACACTGCCCCGGTCCAACCTAGGGCAGAGTGACCTGCAGTAACCTCATTCCAGAATATGAGGGGCACGCTCACAGAACGTACCCCCCATTTTCTGGAACAGCAGCCTCTCCATGTGAGGAGTGTGGCTGCAGATCACTGCACTCACCCTCCCCCGGTCCACAGTAGAGCCTGTGCATCAGCGACGTCAGCAGGATCCCTGCTTGCAGGGATCCAGCTGACAGCCGCTGTCTGCGCATGCGCCGCCAGCATTGAAGAAGGAGGCGGCGATCGCGGGCCCGGAGCGGCAGACAGGTAACGTATAACCGGGGGCTTGGGGGGGGGGGTGGCGGGGGGTGACCTAGTGGGACCTGGGGACACCTTTCTGCCGCATGTGACGTGTCACATGCGGCAGAAAGAGCAGAATGAAGGCGGCCGCGCGCTGTGCGCCGCCATCTTCCACGCTCCGGAGGGGGGAGGGGGGTGGTGGCTCTGGAGAACCGGAGGGGGCTCCGGTGACCAGAGGGCTCCGGTGGACCGGAGGAGGGGTCAGGGGGAGGACATTTCCCTCCGATCTGAAATGTTTGATCATTTCAGATCGGAGGGAAATGACTGCAGAGCCGGTGCTGGCGGCAGTTTTCTGTGCGCTTCGGCGCCATTTTGGATGTCCGGTGGGGGTAGGGGTGGGGGTGGGGGGACTCTCCGGTACCGGGGGCTTTGGGGGCACTAGGGGGTTAGATTTCTTTCTCATCTGACATGTTTGATCATGTCAGATGAAAAAGAAATCAGTTTTACCGGCCATTTCTTTTTTTTTCATGTGTTCGTCGGTATACGGTGTATACCGCCGATCACATGATCGGGGTCCAAAAAAAACACCCCGATTCATAATCTGGGGGGTCTCAGCTACCCCCGGTAGCTGAAACCCCCGAGATTTTCGGTCGCTGGGGGGCGCTTTAAAGCGGCGGAACAGAATAAGTACCCTGTTTTGCCGCCGCTTTAAGTCGTACGGCCGTCGTTATGAGGTTAAGTTTGATGGTCGCTGAGCATGGACAGCAAGCTTCAAATCATCCCATAGATTTTCAATGATATTCAGGTCTGGGGACTGGGATGGCCATTCCATAACATTGTAATTGTTCCTCTGCATGAATACCTGAGTAGATTTGGAGCGTTGTTTTGGATCATTGTCTTGCTGAAATATCCATCCCCTGCGTAACTTCAACTTCGTCATTGATTCTTGCACATTATTGTCATGAATCTGCTGATACTGAGTTGAATCCATGCAACCCTCAACTTTAACAAGATTCACGGTGCCGGCATTGGCCACACAGCCCCAAAGCATGATGGAACCTCCACCAAATTTTACTGTGGGTAGCAAGTGCTTTTCTTGGAATGCCGTGTTTTTTTGCCTCCATGCATAACGCATTTTTGAATGACCAAACAACTCAATCTTTGTTTCATCAGTCCACAGGATCTTCTTCCAAAATGTAACTGGCTTGTCCAAATGTGCTTTGCATACCTCAGGCAACTCTGTTTGTGGCGTGCTTGCAGAAACGGCTTCTTTCGCATCACTCTCCCATACAGTTTCTCCTTGTGCAACGTGCGCTGTATTGTTGACCGATGCATATTGACACCATCTGCAGCAAGATGATGCTGCAAGTCTTTGGAGGTGGTCTGTGGATTGTCCTTGACTGTTCTCACCATTCTTCTTCTCTGCCTTTCTGATATTTTTCTTGGCCTGCCACTTCTGGGCTTAACAAGAACTGTACCTGTGTTCTTCCATTTCCTTACTATGTTCCTCACCATGGAAACTGACAGTTTAAATCTCTGAGACCACTTTTTGTATCCTTCCCTTGAACAACTATGTTGAATAATCTTTGTTTTCAGATTATTTGAGAGTTGTTTTGAGGAGCCCATGATGCCACTCTTCATAGGAGATTCAAATAGGAGAACAACTTGCAAGTGGCCACCTTAAATACCTTTTCTCATGATTCGATACACCTGCCTATGAAGTTCAAAGCTCAATGAGGTTACAAAACCAATTTAGTGGTTTAGTAAGTCAGTAAAAAGTAGTTAGGAGTGTTCAAATCATGAAATTGATAAGGGTGCCCATACTTTTGCTCCAGTCAAATTTTGTTTAAATGCGGATTGCACATTTTCTGTTAGTACAATAAACCTCATTTCAATCCAGAAATATTACTCAGTCCATCAGTTATTAGATATATGAAACTGAAATAGCTGTTGCCAAAACCCAAATTGTTATAAAGAAAAAAGGTTAACATTAATAGGGGTGCCCAAACATTTTCATATGACTGTATATACAGATAACAGATGTTATTTACAGCTATGTGACCGGTAGTGTGATATCTGATCTCTGTAATCACAGTGTAATATATTTTATGTATATATATATATATATATATATATATATATATATATTAGTACAGACCAAAAGTTTGGACACACCTTCTCATTTAAATGGTTTTCTTTATTTTCATGACTCTGAAAATTGTAGATTCACATTGAAGGCATCAAAACTGTGAATTCACACATGTGGAATGAGGTACTTAACAAAAAAGTTTGAAATAACTGAAAATATGTCTTATATTCTAGGTTCTTCAAAGTAGCCACCTTTAGCTTTTGATTACTGCTTTGCACACTCTTGGCATTCTCTTAATTAGCTTCAAGTGGTAGTCAACGGAAATGGTTTTCACTTCACAGGTGCGGCCTGTCAGGTTTAATAAGTGGGATTTCTTGCCTTATAAATGGGGTTGGGACCATCAGTTGTGTTGTGCAGAAGTCTGGTGGATACACAGCTGATAGTCCTACTGAATAGACTGTTAGAATTTGTATTATGGCAAGAAAAAAGCAGCCAAGGAAAGAAAAATGAGTGGCCATCATTACTTTAAGAAATGAAGGTCAGTCAGTCCAAAAAATTGGGAAAACTTTGAAAGTGTCCCCAAGTGCAGTGGCAAAAACCATCAAACACTACAAAGAAACTGGCTCACATGAGGACCGCCCCAGGAAAGGAAGACCAAGAGTCACTTGTGCTGCGAAGGATAAGTTTATCCGAGTCACCAGCCTCAGAAATCGCAGGTTAACAGCAGCTCAGATTAGAGACCAGGTCAATGCCACACAGAGTTCTAGGAGCAGACACATCTCTAGAACAACTGTTAAGAGGAGACTTTGTGCAGCAGGCCTTCATGGTGAAATAGCTGCTAGGAAACCACTGCTAAGGACAGGCAACAAGCAGAAGAGACTTGTTTGGGTTAAAAAACACAAGGAATGGACATTAGACCAGTGGAAATCTGTGCTTTGGTCTGATGAGTCCAAATTTGAGATCTTTGGATCCAACCACCGTGTCTTTGTGCGACGCAGAAAAGGTGAACGGATGGACTGTACATGCCTGGTTCCTACCGTGAAGCATGGAGGAGGAGGTGTGATGGTGTGGGGGTGCTTTGCTGGTGACACTGTTGGGGATTTATTCAAAATTGAAGGCATACTGAACTTGCATGGCTACCACAGCATCGTAAAGCGGCATGCTATTCCATCCGGTTTGCGTTTAGTTGGACCATCATTTATTTGTCAACAGGACAATGACCCCAAACACACCTCTAGGCTGTGTAAGGGCCATTTGACTAAGAAGGAGAGGGATGGGGTGCTACACCAGATGACCTGGCCTCCACAGTCACCAGACCTGAACCCAATCGAGATGTTTTGGGGGGAGCTGGACCGCAGAGTGAAGGCAAAAGGGTCAACAAGTGCTAAGCATCTCTGGGAACCCCTTCAAGACTGTTGGAAAACCATTTCCGGTGACTACCTCTTGAAGCTCACCAAGACAATTCCAAGAGTGTGCAAAGCAGTATTCAAAGCAGAAGGTGGCTACTTTGAAGAACCTAGAATATAAGACATATGTTCAGTTGTTTCACACTTTTTTGTTAAGCATTTCATTCCACATGTGTTAATTCATAGTTTTGATGCCTTCAATGTGAATCTACAATTTTCAGAGTCATGAAAATAAAAAAAACTTTGAATGAGAAGGTGTGTCCAAACTTTTGTTCTGTACTGTATAAACACACACACACACCGTATTTTTCGGACTATAATACGCACCTGACCATAAGACGCACCCTGGGGCAAGGATCTATTACTGACCTTGTTATGGGGGTAATGTCCCCAAATTCTCTACTAAGGTAAACCATCCTGGTAATGATCCTCCTGTCTTGAATATGATCCCCATCCTTGTATATATGTCCCTCATCCTTATATAGCCCCCATCCTGCTATATACCCCCATCCTGCTAAATACCCCCAACCTGATAAATACCCCCATCCTGCTATGCGCCCCCATCCTGATAAATACCCCCATCCTGCTAAATACTCCCATCCTGCTAAATAACCCAATCCTGCTAAATGCCCCCATCCTGCTATATACCCCCATCCTGCTAAATACCCCCATCTTGCTAAATACCCCCATCCTGCTATATACCCCATCCTGATAAATAACCCCATCCTGCTATATACTCCCATCCTGGTATATGGCCTGTATCCTGTGACACACAAAAAAAAAAGTTTATACTCACCTTTCCTCACTCCAGCAGCATCACTCCTCTTCCTCTCTATGTCAGCAGATGCAGCGATGCTGCAGAGAACAGTCCGGTGAGTATACCATACTTATTCACTGCCCCCCACACTGATGATGATGCGCGGGGGGCAGTGAATATAGCTGCACATGATTACTCCAGGTTGTAGTTGCCAGAGGTGATTACGTGGACTGGCTGCTAATTATGCGCGCATCCCCCGCCGATCATCCTGCCTACCTGTCAGTTATATACAAGATGACCTCTTATTGTCTGTGGTCATAGTATATTACATTCCTCCCGACCCCTTAAATTCTGTGTATATGTTAGTGTACTGCAGTGTTAGTGCATTAATATATTCACCTAGTTCCTTCTCCGGTGACCAGCACCACTGCGCTGCTCTTCTAAGTCACGTGACGCCAGTTCAGACTCTGCGGATCACTTTGCTCTGTGTGTGATTGAAGTCTCAGTGTAAGTCTATAAAGCCTTGTTCCTTGTGCCTCTGTTGTGAATGTTTTCCAGTTTGGGGCTCCCTCTTGTGGTCAGTGCTGGCAGTGCAGTTGATGTGTGGAGTGAAAGCTACACACCTGTGGAGGACTGGCAATCAGGGTCAGCCTGTGACTATATAGCTGAGTAGTTTTCTCTTGTTTCTTGCTGGTGGTCAATGTTTCCTGTGTGTTAAGGACATTCTGTAACCAGCTCTGCTCACTACCAGAACTTCTCTCAGATAAGTGGTCTTTGTACCTCTGCTGTTTGTTTTCCACTATCTTGGTGTTTTTTCTGCTTTAATACTAAGGCTTGATTCTTATTTTGTCTATGTGGAGTTCTTGGTGGAATGGGATCATTCCCTGCTGGGAGTGTCTGTATACTTTTCTCCATGATTCTGCAAGGTATTGTGTTTGTCATGCTTGGTATTAATTCAGTCCCTCATCTGTATTAGTGTTTTTGGATCCCAGTAACATCTGAGTGCTGATACAGTGGGGGAGAGGTTGTGTGACCTCAGGATTTTTTCATATCAGAAGTACTGGTATATATTAGGGTTTTTACAGCTGTAGACAGTTGCTCTTTTCTATCCTTTCCTATAAAGATAGTTTGGGCCCCACCTTTGCTGAAATCTATCTTTTCTGGCTTTGTATTGTGTTTTTCTATATCACCGTAGCCTTTACATGTGGGGGGCTATCTATCTATCTTTGGGGACTGTTCTGAGGCAGATTATCTTTCTTATATCTCTATTTGTGAGATTATTTAGTTCTCCGGCTTTGTCGAGGCGTCCAGGTCATTGTAGGCATGCCCCACGGCTATTTCTAGTTGTGTGTCAGGATTAGGTCTGCAGTCGGTTAAGTTTCCAGCCAATCTTTTACCTTTTTGGGATTCCGCATTTTTTGATCTTCCTCTGTCCCTGAATCATAACAGGACTCGTTCTGACGCTACATAGACTTAAGGGCACTTTACACGTTGCGATCTCGCTAGCGAGATCGCTGGCGAACGTACCCGCCCCCGTCGGTTGTGCGACACAGGCAAATTGCTGCCCGTGGCGCACAACATCGCTAGGCCCCGTCACACGGACTTACCTGCCTTGCGAAGTCACTGTGACTGGCGAACCACCTCCTTTCTAAGGGGGCGGTTCGTGCAGCGTCACAGCGACGTCACACGGCAGCCGTCCAAAAGAAGCGGAGGGGCGGAGATGAGCGGGCGGAATAGCCCGCCCAACTCATTCCTTCCTCATTGCCCGGGGACGCAGGTAAGGAGATGTTCGTCGTTCCTGCAGTATCACACATAGCAATGTGTGGTGCCGCAGGAACGACGAACAACCAAGCGGTATGCACCACCAACGATATTATGAAAAGGCGCGATGTGTCAACGATCTTTGACGTTTTTGCGATCATTGATCGTCGCTCCTATCTGTCACACGCTGGGATGTCGCTAACAACGCCGGATGTGTGTCAAAAACACCGTGACCCCGACGATATATCGTTAGCGATGTCGCAGCATGTAAAGCACCCTTTACATTGTAAAGGCCACTTCTGTGTTGTGAAGAGTGGAGTGCGACCCAGAGAGTGAAGAGCCATCAGGTGACTCAGGAAAGGACCGGAGCAGCGCTGGACACCAGAGAAGACAGTGATCAGTGAGTATATTAACACACTGACACTACACTAACATTTACACAGGTTTAGAAAAGTTACTGTGCGGCTTCTTTAGATGGACGGTTTTGTCTGTTTTTCAATGGAGCCATGTGTAGCGCCCCTGAAACCATCAGGGTGCTACAAGGTTCTGCATCTCCACCAGGATGTAGGGCCTACTCCCTTAGGGACCCAGAACCCCAGTGCTGGTAACGCCAAAAACCCAGGTAATCCCAGTTTTTCCCCAACATTCCCCTAAAGAATGGTACCCAGCTAGGGTGCGACCAATGGATAGCCGCTTAGAGGTGGAGCCAATCCAGTCTACTAGTTGACCAGGTGGGAGGGGCAGATGGTGGAGAGTAGTCAGAAAAGAGTTAACTGCAGGAGTGTGAAGGTGGAAGCAAAGTGACGTCCTTACTCGGGTTAACAGTGACCTGGTACCAAGGAGAAGTGGTTGCCGGTGGAGTACAGTGGAGTACTCCCGGAACAACGCACCGACGGGGTACAGAACCCTAGGACAGGAAAGAGCTTCAAGCCAACCTGTTAACACCTTCACAGCAAAGGGGACGATCAAGGACCGAGGACCATCAAGGAATCCGAAGACTCAGTAGCAAAGGGACAACCAGGGACAGGACCAGAGACTCCAACCCCACAGGGTTCACTCTACCATCAGGCAGACAGAAGTGGAAAAACCACAGAACTGGGACCCCCAGTGCTCTATACCACGGGGACCCACTTAACAGAGACAGGTGCAAGGGAAGAAGGTACCAAAGAACCAAACTGGCACTGGGACGAAGGGGACCTGGAGGTGAAACTAGCTGGACTTGGGCAACCAGTTAACATCTACAGAAAGTGAGTAAACCAGTTGCACTGAATACTTGTGTGGACTACCTTCTTCCGACGCCGACTACACCATACACCCTCTGGGGCAAGACCCTACTTGCGGAGGAACTACCATTCTAGCTGCTAATACCATCAGCCCCAGTGGAGACATTCTGCAGCGGTGGCTCCCTACACTTAGCCGCAACACCACAAGTGGCGTCACAAGTGAACATTATTTTTTTCTCCCCTGTAAATATCGCCATTACAAAAAGGGCCCAGGGCACGGAACCAGGTAACGGCCACCACCGTGACATTCCCAACATGTACACTGCCCGGAACTGAGTACCCCATATCCCTCCCTAGGTGCTACAGTAACAATCCCGGAGCTTTGTTGGCCAGGCAAATTAATTCCAGACAAGTCAAGATCAGAATCCTAGAAATTACTCGCCATGACAATTCTACGTTGAAGGATCCACGAGATTTAGCTAATGAATTTGATAAATTTTACAGTGAGCTATATAACCTCTATCGTCGGTTCCCCTTATGTCTCAAGCTACGCTAGCTAGTGTCTCCGAGTTTTTGGGGAGAGTGTATTTTCAAATAATGCAGGGTTTAGGGGATTTGCTAGGTCTAGGGAAGGAGAGGATTAAATCTAAGCCGGAGATCCCAAAGAGGTGGAGCAGGGTATTAGGGGTATAAATAGGGGAAGCCATTAGTGTAGGACAGCCATTTTAGGCAGCCTACAATTGAACTCCACCCACCCTACCTTTCCTAGTGCAATGCCAGAACATGGTAAGGAGGTCTGGCTGGCTACGAGTGTTTTTTTCATTTATTTGTACAGGTATATATGTTGAGGTTACAATCAGAAATGAGATTTAGGTTGGAGTGTACTGTTTAACTTGTTTCTTTATTTTTTGTCACAGCGGCGGGCAGGGGGCAGTCCTCAAAGTTGGAAATGTGGTTTCACGGTAAATGGATGGGAGGAAGTCACAAGGCCAGAGCCTCCCCATGTGGATTCTAAATAATGGAAGGTCCGGCACAAGTCTCCATATAATCCGTCTTTATTTAGAAATTTGTAAAAATAGGGCTTTCATTTCATAAAAACAGGAAAACACAATAATAGGAGGAAAATCCTTCACCCACAAACGCATTTCGGATTTTCAAATCCTTTTTCATTGTATATACAATGAATAAAGATTTTAAAATCCGAAATGCGTTTGTTTGTGGGTGAAAGATTTTCCTCCTATTATTGCGTTTTTATGGAATGAAAGCCCTATTTTTACACATTTCTAAATAAAGACAGATAATATGGAGACTTATGCCGGACCCTCCCTTGTTCTATTTATCCACAGTTTACACAGCTGCTTTCCATTGCACGGTTCCATGATGGATGGGTGAGCTGGACTTTTTTTCTATTTTACTTAAAGTAGAAAATGTTTTAAAAAATATAAAAGTTCATATCACCCTTTACAACATTAAAAATTAAGAAGTAAGAAAAATAAAAAATACACAATTTGTATCGCAGTGTGCGTAAATGTCTGATCAAAATATAACTTAATTCAAGCAGTAAACAGCGTAACAAGAAAAAAATCAAAACGCCAGAAGTGCAGTTTTTTGGCTTTGCAGCTACAGAAAAAAATATAATAACAGGCGATCAAAACATCATATATGTAATTCTTGCAGAGCGAGGAAGGGGTAAGTGGATCCATTGGACCTAAGGCACCGATCACTGACGTGGAGGAGTGAACATAAAAGGTTAATGAGTCTTCACAAAAGCCACTGAAGGTGGAGCTAGGCTAACACGCTGGTAGGTAGCCGACGAGTGTAAGCCCACCAGATCACGGTGTCCCGGCAGCTGGCGCTATGGGTATATACACCAATAGACCGTAGGAGCAGTAGTCGGTAGCATAGATGGGTAATTGCAGAAGCGGAGCTCGAGATGGGTGGTTGCAGCAGAGGCGATCGGTAACGTAGGAGTGAACGGTGTTGACAATTGCAGCAGTAGTAGGTATGTATAGTTGCAGCAGCTGAGTCATCAGTAATGCACTGGAACGCAGAAGAGCATCAGTAATCCAGTGCACAGTACAATAACAGGAGCAGCAGCACAAAAGGGATCTGAGAACTAGCAATGTTAGGAACACGTTGCCCAGGCACCTCCCTAAAGGTGAAGATACCTTAAATACCTGATACCTGTTGGCCATAAGCGTGTCCACTCTAATGGTCTAAGGACACTCTCATGATACCCGTGCGGCATGTAGTAGGCACCCGGGAGTAGGCAGCATTGCCAAGCATGCTCACTCATCACTATTGAACATGCAGTGGGGAATTCTTAAATCAGACCCAGATCCGAAGAGCACCTAACTACACGATCCTCTACTAGTTATCACAAGGCAACATCCGTCTCTGACTTTCTAGTATGTAGTCACTCCACATGGAATGACACATGAATGAAGACACAAGACTCCAGTTCTTTCAATGTAGCGTGTGAAAAGCAAGGCAAGTATTGATCCCAATGAAAAACTATATAGATGCTTTTGGCAAGATGTATCACACTAAACAACGTATAAGATGTTGATCACTGTGGTTCTCTATTATCTGGAGTGTCCCTGCTGTTTGAGATTTGTGTTTAAAACTAGGTGGATGTTAAAATCCAGATAAGTAAATTGGTTCTGATGAAGAAGCCTCTGAGGGCTTTGAAACGCGTTGACCAATAAATCATATTTTACTTACATCATTTGGACTGGTTTGGTGGTGCACGAGATTAACCCTTTTCTTCCTTCCATTGTTTAAAATCCAGATAAAAGAACATATTGGGATCATAGTTAATCATGACAAAAATTAACGTATCATAAGAGAACTGAATAGACCCTTTACCCTCTCTCCATTTGTCAAACATTTTAAAATGAAACACAATTTGTGTTGGAAAGATCTGAGAGAATAGACAATATGCCAAGTTATACTGGGCATAAGAGCTGGCAGTCTGGATTTGGCTTTATTAAAAGCAGAGTGAGTGGATTTGTAAGATGAATTCTCTTAGCCCTTGTAAGTTAAACATTAAATTCAATTTGATGCTTTATATGAACATCTTTATAATGTGTTTAATTTGAATAATCCAGAAAATCATATAACAGGATTTTTGCTCCATCTCACAGGTACGATGCATGAGTTATAAATGATGGCTAGTGTACATTTTATAATCATTCTATTCATGCGCCATTATGACCATGTGAAATTATATCGATAAGAGAGATACACGGTTCAAATATAGAGCCACATTCTGGTATTGCATTGTTTCTGCTTGGGACTGGGCAATAACAATATACAAACTTATATGGAGGTTACCAAACTCACCCCTGTTGTTGGAAGCATTATTATGGATTATAATATATAATAACAATATTAGAATTAATGGTACCTGACAAAAGACCACCTCTGAATGTTGTTAGGATTTACCATGTCATCTGTGGATGGTATAATTGGGCAATATGTGTACGCTGCAGCTTTTGCACCAATTTTTAGTGCAGTTTTGTTGTCAGCAAGTTCTGACTTTTGACTGTTGAGGAGAGCCATTGGATCAAATGCTTAATTAACCTCTGGACATAGGGGATTGTGGGAAGTGTGTTTATTGAAATCGATTCTCTATACAAAACCAGTCTTCAGAGGTATCCAAGATGGCCCCCAATGACATCATAGACCTGCGCATCAGCATCACCAAGATTGCGTCTGATGACGTCAGACCTGCCCATCGGCATCACCATGGATCCACCCTGATGACATCACAGACCCGCCCATCAGCATCATCATTGATCTGCCCATTAGTTAACCCATGGACTGTCCCACTAAGTGGGCATATCCCAAAATACCCATGACCCTACCATATTTAAGATGATATCCGGGGCTTCTGCTGCTGCTGCTCGGTGGCTCGAGCGGTGGACCGGACCCGGGGACTCGAGCAGCGCTCCTCACCCGTGAGTGAAAAGGGGGTGGTTTGGTTAGGGAGATTGTTCGTGACGCCACCCACGGGTCGTGGTGATAATGGCACCACCGCTGCTGGTAATGGGGATCCCGGGAGAGATGGTAGGGTGCAGCTGAGATGTTGTCCTCTTCGTAGGCAGGGGTTGGTGATCCCGGGGCCCGATGGTGTAACGGGGAGGCTGGATGGCTGGGGTGCAGGGTTGCAGGGACAGCGCGGTGCCTGACGGCACTGGTGTACTCACTCAGACAATCACTGACAGAGTCTCTGGTAAACCAAAATGGCCGGATGGACGGGTCCCGCAGCCGGCTGCAGTGTTGTTGTTGTGCTCTCCCCGGACGGCTGATGGTGGCTGTCTTTCCCTGCACCTTTTAGAATGTTCTGACTCCTGTGGTTGCCCACCGGTAGTCCGCTCCCCGCATATAGGTGCCGTAGGAGCCCGTTTTGCCCGCAGGCGCTGGCCCTTGGATCTCTAGCCTGTGGCGGTGGCTGTATATCCTCTCTGGGTGGACGGTTGCCTTCAATCGGGACTTGGTAGTTGAGAAACCCCTGGGGTTCCTGTCACATTCGGATTTGACTATTGACCGCGGCTCCAAGCCTGGTCGGGGTCCGATGGCCCTGCCTGTGTGCTTAGCTTCACTCCGTTCCCTGGTCCGGTACCGGCGGGCCGATGCCCGACCCCGGTCCTTACGGCTCTGCGGAGTTCCACTAACTCCTGCAGACGGCCACCACCGTCTGCCAACCTTGCTGTCAGTGTCCGGGCTCCAACCCAGACACTTGCAGTTCGTGACCTCGCACTTTCACCTCCAAGACTGAACTGCCCTTTTCCCGCCTCCAGGCCTGTGAACTCCTTGGTGAGTGGGGCCAACCGCCTGGCTCCGCCCCACCTGGTGTGGACATCTGACTCTGGAGGGAGGCAGCAAGGGTTTTGTGTTTGGCTGCTGTAACTGCCAAGGGTGGGAGTTTGTGTTGGTATGTCTGTGACTTACTGGCTAGTCCAGGGCGTCACATTCCCCCTTGGTAAAATGCAGACCGTCCGCGGGCTTCCCGTCCATCACTGGTTTTATTTTTTTTAAAACTGTAAAAATATAAATAACAGGTAAAACGGTAAACATTTAAAACATAAGCATTTTCTTCAGGTCACCTTAAACGTTGCACATATAAACATTTTTAATACTGACGGATGGATGGACGGATGTCTTCTGCTCTCCAACCCAAGCAACCTAGCCCTGATGCTGCCCCTAAGAAGTGGGCAGCACCCCTTGACCCCAGTCCAGGTTCAGGCTGCCCGAGCGGGAACGGGTACGGTAACTCGCACCCGACTGTCACTTCAGGGGACCCCATGTCCAAGGGGGACCCCTGACCCCCGGAGGATGGCCACCGGTCCTGGTGCAGGCGCTGGCTCTGCTGCAGGCGCTTCCTCCAATCTGCCTCTCCAGAGACAGCAACGATATCCATCCCACAACATTATTTACAGGCCCACAAGTTTGTGGGTGGCCTGCCAGTTCTCGGCCATGTCCATGAGCAGTTCCTCATCCTGGTAGTTAACACACAGGGTCCCTCTGGGGACAACTTGCCGGCAACGGCCGGAATTATCAAGTAGACAATCAGATGAAGCTTCGGTTGGATAATTTTTTATTCATTCAAACTGCTGAGGGTCCCAACAGGGACAACTTGGTTGCAACGGAGGACCGCTTCCTTTACTGGAGGTCACCATCGCCACTTACTTCCTCCGGATCCGCCTTGAGACTGTACGGCGGAGGAGGTGACCAGGGCTGCTCGAGGTCATCATGGCTCACCCTTCTCTGGACATCCAGGGCGAACCAGTCCCTCTCTCCCAGGTGGCAGGTATAGGTGACCAACTCACCCGCACAGAGGTCACGCTCCGGATAGCCCTGGGGCAGCTGGCTGTGCACATCTCGCCTGGAGAAGAACGCCTCGACCACCAGGCTTGGCTCGTGAATAAACCCCCATCCACGCCGGGGGTAGAACTACCGGACTTGACCTTCAAAGATCGGGCCCCGCGCTTCGGGCGAGGCTTTCCGGAGAGCGTCCTTTGCCTTGACAGTGCGGGCCAGGATAGCAGCCTTCTCTTTCCCCCGGGCCTCTGTCTCTCGGCCCATCAGGTTTGGCTGCCGTTCCCAACATGGCGGCTCCTCTAGCGCGGGGGTTGGGCCCACCAGGTACCCCCCGATGCGGGCCACGACCGGCACCTTCTAGGTAGGGGGGCACCGCTGTGTCGCGGCCTGTTTTGCTGCCTTGCAGCGGCAACCCTCCGCAGCCTCAGCCGAGGCCTGGAGCTTGGGAGCGGTCAGCGTCACTTTCCGGGCTTGAGGCGGGCTATCTTCCACCTCTGTACTGGCCGGGCGGGCTACCGGGGCCTCTTCGGGTGCGGCCGCTTCCGGGCTGGATGGCTCCCCTTTGGGGAGCGGGCACCTTCCAAGGGAGCGGGGTTGGTGCTGGCCAGGCAAGCTGTCGTGCGCGGGCAGCGCCTGCAGGTGGATCTTCGCGGGCATGAGCAATGTCATCTGTTGCCGGGTTCGGGAGCAGCGGGACGACCGGCGGGGTGTGGCACCGACCAACACGGGCAGCAGGGAACGCAGCAGGCTGAGCGGGGGCAGACCGGGCCCCTCGGCCACAGCGACTGGTCCCTCCGGGACACAGGTGCGTGGGTCACTCACCCGCTCCTCCGACTCTGCTTTCGCCTCACGGGCCTGCACGGTCATCACCACTTCCACCATCCCAGCCTCCCATTCTTGCACAAGTTGCTGGAGCCAGGTCTGCAGCCTGCGGCTTAACTGTGCCACCCGAGCTTCCACCCACGCCGCTGTTCCGGCCATGGGCCTGCTGTGCGGGACAAACATACTGCCTGCTCAGCCTCCAGGAACAGAATATGTTTCAGGGTCCTGGCGTCCCCGCTTCCTATGCCCTCGGCTACATTAGGCAGGCTTTCACCCGCCCCCCTTGGTTCTTTCTAGCACTTCCGATTGTTGGGGGCGGGGATTCGCTTTCGCGCCTTCCCTGCTCGGGGAAGACGCTCGGGCGGGAGATTTTCGCGCCAAAGATGGCGGCGCTTTCAATTTTTTGGCCGGACACCGCCGGCGGAGACTGCAAGGTGCACTTCTACTGGTAAGTAGATAGTCTCGATCCTGTTCGTGACGCCAAGTTGTCGCGGGCTGAGGGGACGCGCTCGCCACGCTCAGGTCCGGGGCTTCTGCTGCTGCTGCTCAATGGCTCGAGCGGTGGACCGGACCCGGGGACTCGAGCAGCGCTCCTCACCCATGAGTGAAAGGGGGGGGGGGGTTGGTTAGGGAGATTGTTCGTGACGCCACCCACGGGTCGTGGTGATAATGGCACCACCGCTGCTGGTAACGGGGATCCCGGGAGAGATGGTAGGGTGCAGCTGAGATGTTGTCCCCTCCGTAGGCAGGGGTTGGTGATCCCGGGGCCCGATGGTGTAACGGGGAGGCCGGATGTCTGGGGTGCAGGGACAGCGCAGCGCGATGCCTGACGGCACTGGTGTACTCACTCAGACAATCACTGACAGTCTCTGGTAAACCAAAACGGCCGAATGGACGGGTCCTGCAGCCGGCTGCAGTGTTGTTGTTGTGCTCTCCCCGGACGGCTGATGGTGGCTGTCTTTCCCTGCACCTTTTAGAATGTTCTGACTCCTGTGGTTGCCCACCGGTAGTCCGCTCCCCGGCATATAGGTGCTGTGGGAGCCCGTTTTGCCCGCAGGCGCTGGCCCTTGGATCTCTAGTCTGTGGCGGTGGCTGTATATCCTCTCTGGGTGGACGGTTGCCTTCAATCGGGACTTGGTAGTTGGGAAACCCCTGGGGCTCCTGTCACATTCGGATTTGACTATTGACGGCGGCTCCAAGCCTGGTCGGGGTCCGATGGCCCTGCCTGTGTGCTTAGCTTCACTCCGTTCCCCGGTCCAGGGCCGACGCCCGACCCCGGTCCTTACGGCTCTGCGGAGTTCCACTAACTCCTGCAGATGGCCACAACCATCTGCCAACCTTGCTGTCAGTGTCCGGGCTCCAACCAGACACTTGCAGTTCGTGACCTCTCACTTTCACCTCCAAGACTGAACTGCCCTTTTCCCGCCTCCAGGCCTGTGAACTCCTCGGTTGGTGGGGCCAACCACCTGGCTCCGCCCCACCTGGTATGGACATCAGACTCTGGAGGGCGGCAACAAGGGTTTTGTGTTTGGCTGCTGTAACTGCCTAGGGTGGGGGTGTATGTTGGTATGTCTGTGACTACCTGGCTAGTCCAGGGCGTCACAGAAGCTGCATCCAAAATGCAGAAATAATTGACATGCTGCTTTTATGAACGCACGGATTTGGGTCAAAATTTTAGCACCTAAATCGCTGCGTTCATAAAAGCAACGTGCGCACGTATCATGCACAATCTACATAGATTGTGCAGGGGCTGCAGGAAGCATGCATTTACGCTGCAGTGCAATGCGCATGCAATTACGCGAAGTGTGCATGAGCCCTTACATGACTTCCCAGCAAAGTCTATGAGAATTCAGATTTGCTGTGTGCACATTGCAGTTTTTTTGTCTGCAGTTTATTTGTCACAAACTTCTGACAAAAAAAATGCATCTTCTTGCGTTTTTGACTTGCTTCTACTGAAAAAACGTATCAAAAACACATGGTAAAAAAACGCACCATCATTACAAGCATTTTTTTGCATTTCCAGGCTCTCTGGGAAAAGGTGCAGTTTTGGTTGCAGCTTTAGTTGCAGTGTGAGTACAGTTTTTGTGACAACAAAACTGCAGCCTGCGCATATAGCATTAGTGTATTGTAACGGTATAGTCACTCATATAATGTCATCATTTTCTCCACTGAGAAAATGCGTTTGCAAGGTGTGTCAATATAGGCTACATCTGTGTCGGATTTTTCTTTATGTACTAATTGCTGCTTCATATAGGGCACTTTCCAATGTCTTATTGGGCTATGTGCGCACTTTCCGTTTCCACCTGCGTTTCAGCTGCTTTTTAGGTTCGTTTTGAACTGCAGCGTTTTCATGCCAAAAGGCATGCGTTTTGATTTTCCAGCGAAGTCTATGGAAAATGGGGATTTCTAGACCGCACTTTGCGTTTCCAAACGCAGCGTTTAATTTGCATAATTTGTGGCAAAAACCATGCGTTCAAAGAAGTAGCATGTCAATTGTTTTTGCCATTTGGGCTGCGTTTTGATAACATTGAAGTCAATGAGAAGTAGCAAAAAGCAAAAAACATCAAAATTCCAGCGTTTTACCTGCTTTTTAGCTGCAGAAACACTGCGTTTTGGACTACATAAACGCATGCTTTTCTGACATCAAAATAATGGAATATGTCCCTTTACACACACACATAATCTGACAATTAAAATTAAGAAAATTATTTAATTATTGATATTTTTTGAAAAAATAGTATAAAACCGCTATAATTTCATTAAATATAACTATTTTCGTTATGATTTAAATAATTATGTCTTTTCTTTTTTTCCCCTTTTTTCATAGTGTTTGTATGTTAAAATTTTATTTTGTTGTGTCTTTGTGTTCAAAACGCATCTGACTTTAGGCAATGAAAAAGCAAGTAAAAAGCACAAAAAACGCAGCTAAAACGCGGTAAATATGCACGCAATTTCTGCCAAAATATGCGTTTTGAACTGCAACTAGGACGACGCAAAGTGCGCACATAGCCTTAATGGGACAATACTAAGCCTGGACAGCACAGGAAGGAGATCAAATCTAAAGATTGACTCAAACAGACTTGTTACATTAGTCAGCCTAGGGTCATATTAAAATAAATTTACAATTTGCCTAAGGCATCAGATTCCCTAAACTAAAGACTAGTTAAAATATAACTTTTAATTCATTTAAAAAAAAAAATATATATATATCATTGCCACACAGAGATTAATTAAAAACGCTAAGCGCTGTGATCGGAATTAGATAGCCTATGTAGTTATTATAACTGTCAGTTATTATTGTCCCCTCATATGGGCCTACTCCTCTTATAGCCGCAGTACATAATGCTATATACACATTTCTTTCTTTGCTGTTGATCAGTGTTTGAAATTTAAAATCCTATCAGCAGCCTCCCCGTGTGTTTCACCACACTGGCGTCATCAGGGGGCAGAGGATATTGCTGACTTACTACCGTATGTACAAATGGACCTTTTAAGAAGTTGGTTGTGACGCCATGTATCAAAAAAACTCAAAAAAAACTCACAAGAAAAAAAGCCACCAGCCAACAAAGGCAAAAAATGGCAGATGCACTCGCAGGATGCAGCTGGCCCCCATGATAAAGGTATGGGTAACACAAGTGCAGAATACAAATGAGATAACCACTCAAAGCCCACCAGATCATGGAGGGGGTGGCTGCTGGTATTGAACATGAACATTAATGAGATTTTACATAGGGCACCAGTCACACACGTACGTGCAATGCACAGTGTCTGGCTTACAGCCAATTGATGACGCCCTTCTATAAGATCAGGCAGGCTGCCCAGCACCATATAAGTGAACTGACACACAGGACAAACATCCCAAGGGGCCGGCTGCATCCTGCGGAACATTGTGCATTGGAAAATGATATAAAATGATGATAAATGTGAGGTATTGGTCATATTTGGGCCAAAATACATAAGCTCGTAACTCAAACATCAGGAGTCCCTATGCTGTATTCAAAAATAATTCACTGAAAAGGACATAAATTCAGAAAAACTCACCAGAAAAAAAGCCACCAAAGGTCAAAAATGGCAGATGCACTCGCAGGATGCAGCTGTCCCCTAATGATAACCATTGCCAGTCACACAATTTTCCGCAGGATGTCTGTCCTGTGTGTCAATTCACTTATATGGTGCTGAGCAGCCTGCCTGATCAAATAGAAGGACGTCATCAATAGGCTTTAAGCAAGACACCGTGCATTGCACACACCTGTGTGACTGGCGCCCTATGTAAAACCTCATTAGCGTGGATATTTAATACCAGCAACCGCCCCCTCCAAGATCTGGTAGGCTTTGAGTGGTTGTCTCATCGGTATTCTGCACTTGTGTTACCTCCACTTTTATCATGGGGGACCGGCTGCATCCTGCGAGTGCATCTGCCAATTTTAACCCTTGTTGGCTGGTGGCTTTTTTTCTGGTGAGTTTTTTTGAGTTTTTCTGATCTTCTGTCCTTTTTGGTGAATTATTTTGACCCCATGTATCAAACAACCAATAGAAACCCTCCAATCATTTTCGCCGTGCAGATCAATACATACACATCACTAGGGATGAGTGAATGTATTCACCACTATTCGGTATCTGGCGAATAATGGGGTATTTGAGGTATTCGCTATCCAATGGCTAATATGGTATTCGCTTTGATACTTTCATTTTCATTTCTGCCTTCCTCGTGCCTTTTTCCAGCCAATTAACACATCTGACGTTGCTTGCCCTCGCAGTAACGCCACAGCCATCTTTGTTGTGGTGTTACTGTGATTGGCTTTGTCTCACAGCGTCATAGGGGCTATATAAGGCTGCCGCCATTTTGTGCACACATTCATTCCAGAGCTGGCGTGTACACTGTACTGTGTGCGGGAGAGCGTTTCTCCAGCCAACGAATACTAGTTCTTCTAAGGGCTGAAGATGTTTAGCATTAGCTGCTAGCAGCTGTTTAAATTGTAGAACCAGGTATAGGGACAGTGCAGTGCTTTGTTTGATATAGCGTTCCTGCTGCAAAATACAAAATAGTCCTTTTTAAGGGCTGAAGATAGTGTGTATTAGCTGCTAGCAGCTGTGTAAATCGTAGAAATAGCTATAGGGTCAGTGTTAGTGCATTTCTTAGGCCTAAAACACACATCCGCAAAAAAAACGTCTGTATGACACGGTCCGTTTTTCGGGTCCATGTTCCGTATTTTTGGGGCGTTTCTCCGGTACGTATGGCATCCGTGTGATGGCGTATGCGAGCCGTGTGTACGTGTGGAATGTCCGTATTGACATAAAATACGTATGTGTGCAGTCCGTTTTTTCAGATACGTATTTTCACACAAATAACCTTGTTAGCCCATCAAAATGTGCTCCTGGTGTGTTAAATTGGTCAATTAACTACCCAATTTGGTTAGTTTGCTTAAAAAACCTTAAAAAACATGGCTTCAAAGCTCTTTCTCACATGAGATACACTCCAAAATGTCTCTCTCCAATGAAGCAACCATGTATTTGCTCTGGTTGATATCTAGGAGATTTGGGGTTAGGCGACATATGATTGAAGAAGAGCCAGCACTGGAGAAAAGGATGTGGATTCACCCCCTTGTGAAGCTCAGGAAAACACATGGGCATTTTAATATTTTATATGGCGAAATGTGGAAATTTCCACCAAAATTCCAAGCCTACTGCCATCTCACCATGAATTCATTTGACAACATCCTTGGCCTTGTGTACCATCGTTTGAAGAATCAGGACACCTCTATGCGCCTCAGCATCTCCCCTGAGGAACGACTGTTGGTGACTTTACGGTAGGTGTTGTCATGTATACTCATGCTCTGTTATATTGAAATACATGTTAAGTCGCTAAGGCATCATTTTGTTGAAATTATGTAATTTAAAATTATGGTCTTTGTAGAAAACTGATATTGATCACTTAACCACAGTGCAATTTAAAATTAAGATCTGAGAAGTCACATCTACCATTCTATCGCTACCAAAATTAAAGAAACAAGAGGCTTAACTCAAACAAGCTTGTTTATTAAACACAAAATTAAATATTTTTCCAATATGGAAAGTAAAGATCACATATGTTTTCCCAACCAAAGAAATTATAAAAAAAACCATACACAGTATCTCGCCAGTCATTGGATGATACAAATATTTGGTGTGAAATACAAATTACATGAATAGTAAAAAGAAATGTCATGTTTTTATTCTATTTCAGTTACCTAGCAACTGGGCAATCCATCAGCAGTCTACATTGTGAATTCTTATTGGGAAGGTCCACAATTGGCAAGATTATCCTGCATACCTGCACTGTGCTATGGGAGACCCTTAGGCTATGTGCCCACGCTGCGGATTTACCGTGGATTTCCCGAAAATCTGCAGCAGCGGCACTTCCAAGCCATTTCAATGGCATTTTGGAAATGCTGTGTCCATGCTGCGGATTTTGATGCAGAAAAATCTGCAGCATGTCAATTCTTTGTTGCGGATTTTGGTGCGGATTTTGGGTATAGAATGGGGAAAAAAAAAAAAAGAAATCCGCATCAAAATCCGCGGCAAATCCGCGGGTGCGGATTTGCCGCGAAAGTCGCAGATTTTCATGCAGAAAAATCCGCAGGTACATTCTACCGTGGACACATAGCCTTAGGCATCATGTCATGCAGCTGCCTTCAACACAGGAATGGATGCACATTTCAGATGAATTTTTGGAGAAAACAGCTTTCCCAAATTGTATTGGTGCCATTGACGGAAAACACATTAGAGTGAAGAAACCACCGAACTCTGCATCAAGATATTTTAATTATCATACGTTTTTTTCTGTAGTTATTTTGGCCATGGTAGATACAAACTACTGCTTTTTATTTGCTGATATTGGGGCCTATGGCAGTGCCTCAGATGCACGCATTTTCAGAAGTTCACGTTTAGCAAGACGATTAATGTCTGATAGTTTAAGTTTGCCTGCACCAAGACCATTGCCTGGTACTAATGGCCCTATTGTCCCTTTTGTAATGGTTGTAGATCAGGGGTTTGCATTGTCTAGGCATTTGATGCGTCCATATCCCAGAAGGGGGCTGGACAGATCAAAAGCCCTATTTAATAGCAAATTGGTCAGAGTACGTTGCTATGTTGAACGTGCCTTTGGCATTTTGGCCTCAAGAAGGCGCATTTATCAAACCACCATCCAACTCCAACCAACCACCGTCAAGGCTGTCATTAAAGCTACAGTGGTGTTACATAATTACTGTAGATTACATGAAAGCAATGACGAAGACATTGAGGAGTTGCCTGCTTTAAATGCACCATTTGTAAACAATGGTAGTGTCAGAACCACTGTGTCCACTTCTGGTCTACAAGTGAGGAATCAGTTTAAAGATTATTTTAGTTTAAATCGCCATAGTCATGTATAATTTTGACATTGTTATAGTTTTTATCACTTGGTTACATAAGCACAAACACATATGTATTACAAAAGAGAAAATGACCATACATAGGTAGAATTTGTGTTTTTTTGGTTGGTTGTGTTTGTGGTCCCCATAAGCTATTGTGATATAACTATATTGTTATAACATCAGGAATTTTTGTTATTCTAAAAACAGTACTACTGAATTTACATGACTAATAAAATTATGGCAAATTTGATTTTAAAAAGTTAGTCCAGAATTATTATTTTACCTATGTATGTATGTTCTCTTTTGCAAAACACCCTGTATTTTTGTTTTTTTTTTAAATACAATTTTGTCAGGGACATTAGCCCATACAAAACACCATACTTTATTATGCAATAATGTCACGCAAACATAATTTGTTTGACACTATTGGAATACAAGTATGGGACCAGACCATATGCAGATACTGCATAGTGGCTGGATTTTTAATAATAAAGGTGTCTGAATATTAGTGTAGTAGTTTATGTGCGTGCATTTTTTCCCTAAACCCAGTTTATTCTAATGGATGGTCCAAACAACATGTCCAGAGCAAGGCATCATTCTAACAGGCAGGTATTGTTTTTGAAGTGATAGAGTAATTGCTATTTTTTTTTGGTAAATGAAAACAAAAATATGACCCCATGCATATAGAGTAAGTAATGTGTTACATTATGATATGTTTCCCCACCAGCAATACCCTAGAAAACATACCAAAATGTAAAATAATACATACAATATCACATTATGATTCAACTAAATCCTCTAGGCTACTGATGTTTTCCTGTGTAGTCTCCATTGCATTGACATCTACAGAATATGTTTGCTGCACAACAGTAGATGTTGTAGTGAGTGACTGATCAGTGTTTCCACTAGTAACAGTTGTTGTACTTGGAAAAAATAATGAGGCAGTTGTTTGAGCAGATGGAAGACCAAGTGTAGGTGGTACATATTGATGTGTTGGAAGAGGCTGAGTATGTTGTTGAAAGTACTGTTGTTGTAGATTATTAGGAACATGGTATGCTGTTGGTTGTTGAAACATTTGAGGTAGTCTATGAACATTACTAACAATACTAGGATAGTTAAAAGAGGTTTGCATTGGTGTTTGTTGGTGTATTTGTGGGACAAATGTTGGCTGTTGAGATGGCCTTTGTGTCATTAATGTACCTGTTTGGTGTGGGACAACTGTTGGCCTAATTTGTACATCAGTTACCATAGAAGAAGATGGACACTGTATATGTGTTTGTTGCACTACAGGATTCAGTTGAAAATTAGAGAAATGTTCTTCTGTTTGGGTTTTCACAGTTTGGTGAGTTGTGTTTGTGTGTGGGCCACGTGGATTGGCTCTCCATTGTTCTATCACTTCAAAACAATAAATGGGTTCTGGCTCACGTTGAGTAGCAGATATTAGTGTTATTAAGGACGCCCTCAATCTGTCCTGCCTATCAGGTGCAACCAATGCAAGAGAGGGAGAAGGGAGCAGCAAAATCTCTCTCCATCACTCTCTGGTATCAATGAATTCATCATGTGTATAATTCTGGTATCAATGATATCTGGCAGGGAACGTAAACTTCATAACGCCTATGTCTGCGACCACGGATAGATTGTGCTACTGTGCTCATGGTATTAGTTGATATTTTTGGCTGTGTGCCTGCATGTTGCTGTGGACTACTCTCCGCAAGAACTGGTGAAGGGCCACTTTGTTGCCCTGTAGACTGGCCTGCAATTACATTAGTGGATTGACTTGTTCCCAAACCCAAATCAGAGGACATTTCTTCTGCGTCTGGCTGGCTGGTGTTGGGGATTGGTGGAGGTTGATATGAGGTTGGCTCCATCTCAGAAGCAAAGGTCGCTGTTAATACTGCTGACTGGGCTTCCTCACTATCTTCCAGGTTATCCTCTGTACTTTGATGAAAAAAAAAAACAAAAAAAACATGAATGTGTGCCTTTTAAATAAAACCACCATGTGATGTAATGGTTTAAACTTACTTTGGTACTTCCATAATGGGCATAAGGAAGCTCAGTTTTTCATAATGGACATATTCTTTCTTTTTTTGCAGCAAACAGAAAGCAGTAGAGAAGGGTGTTCAATTGCCGCGCCAACAGATCACTCGTCCAGATGATCAGATTAATGTCACTTTATTTTCATACAGGTCTACGCGTTTCAGGAGCATCTGCCCCCTTCCTCAGGACCGTCAGCTTAGAAATAACATCAAATCTGTCTCACTGAGACCAGACATACAATAAGTAGTCAAAGTGACGTCATAGGACCATCCCTCCTATGAAAAAAACAGGCGGGAAAGGGTGCCATGTTGTCAGCTGTGATGTATTGTAAGAGACTCTAGAGATATACAAAGTACAACGTCAAACATTAACCAATTAAGAGGTGGTTCCAACAATCACCCCTCATAATTATGGTAAAAAAGAAAAAAATGAATAAAATTATATATATATATATATATATATATATATATATATATATATACATACATACATATACACACACACACACACACACACACACACACAATACAAACAAAGGGAGATGTATATTAATTGGAGTGTGTGGCAACAAAAAAACATGTGTATATACATATATACACATTCAGTGTATGAGGTTATATATGTGAAGTAAAACAATAACGCACGAGCGCAAAGAATCCTACTATTATGTGTATGTTAACTAGAACACAGAGATAGAGAAACAGGAGCATTAGTCCCTGTCGCCACCAGGGATTATACAGCTTTAATCCAAAAAGATGGTCATTACATCTCCAACACGGAGCATAAGTGAAACAGTGTATCAAACAATGAAAAAACATGAAAAAACACCAGAAGGACCGCTCCTGATCAAAGAATCAAGACAGCAGTTCATTATAGGGTAGGAGCATGGGAACCAACACATCTGCACATGCGTTAAGGGTCTGTATCTGGAACCGACAGGTTAAACAAGTTCAAGACCGTGGGAACCAACCCACAGCGCATGCGTGGTAATAAAGAGACCCAGCAGACGCCTGGATCAGCGGTAAAGCGAAAACAGAAGAATATAAAGCAGAAACACCAGTGTAGAAAGTGGCGTGGGCCGAGATTCACCCTGAAGACGTGAGAAGGACATTAAAATAAAAGATATAAATAAAACCGTATAAGCAAACGTGTAAGCCCATATAAGAGGTGAACGTACATGAGAATCAGGGACCCAGAAGAGATAACAACCTGCAACACCTAGGTCCAAAAAGAAACACACAGAATCAGAAAAAAAAGGGGCGAAAAGAAGAACTAGTACAAATAACAAAGTTCAAAGAAGACGTATGTAGAGTCACAATCCTTGTGTGAGCGTGTAGATAGGGATATAGAGCACAAACCAAGGAGGATAAGGAGAGGCAGAAAAGATAAAAAGAGGCTGCACAAGCCGAAAACTCAGAATAGATATTAAAGAGTGAACGAGTGGAACTGGAGAAAACAACATAATCTATCATAAGTAGAGTAGTGTAAAAAAATGTGTACACTAGCCCATCATGGACCATAGACAATAAACCAACGGGAACAGGAGTGTTTCCAAACGTGTAGAAAAAAGTGGGAACAAAAAAAGGGGAAACCTCAAACGCTCGGACAGAGCAATGAGCGAAACCAGAAAATGAAGAATAGGTATGCCCCTAGCAACCAGACCGCATGCCCGCATTCGAGACACCATATGTAACGTTGCGCCCTGCAACGTGGGGGTTTCACTCGCTTGCAGCGGTGTGAGGTAGCTTCAGCAACACACGTACACAGTCTCTTCATAGAAATTCTGGCAGTTTATTTAAAAACACTCAGCATAAACTGCCCTTAAACATAAACGATCCACGTACCGTGGGCATCCAGTCCATTACAAGTCCATAGTGGAAGTTTAGCAACTTTCCCCACTCTCTGGCACCTGCCAGCGTACAGCTCTAGCCGAGGTTCCTTCCAGCACCCAGGGCCCTCTGCAGACCCCTGTCTGTCTCTCCTCCTGGAGAGATTCGGCCCTACAGCCCTGGCCTGGCTTGGCTGCACTCACCTCAGACTCAATACCAGAGCCTTGTGATCAGCCTCCATGCAGGCTGAAACACCCAGAGCTCCCGGCTCTGCTCTCACTTGTTTCCAGCACACACACTGGAAATCTAGAGCCAGTCTCTCTCTAGACTGCCCTAGACACACTCCACCCAGGTTCAGAGACAGGATTGCTTTAACCCCTGGAGCCACACCCACAGGTGGTAAGGAGTGTGTAATCAGCATCACACACCCTTCCATGGCTCTGCATGTAATGCAATCCTGTGGAACCACAGGTCCCAGCCAGCTTCACATTGCAGAGCACCCACGCTTCTGCAAAACATACCGGCCCTTTGTAATACAGCCGGTTGATACCTCACAATATATATATATATATACACACATGTGTACTAAAACAAAGGTGAGCTAAGGCCCACAAAAAAGACACTGACAGTAGGAGGGCCATCCAGCCCAAGTGAAGAAAAAAGGGGGGGGATAAGAACAATATAAAAAATATATATAAAAAATGTATAAAAACCTTATATCCAGACCTGAGATAAACAACATATAAATATACAATAAAATTAATATATAAAAACATACAAATTAAAAACCATATGACATATAGAAATATATTAGAAATATATAAAAAAAAATATATATATATATATAAAAATATATAATTCCTATATATATGTGTATCTATAAAACGACAGTAAAAATGGGATTAAAACTGAAGGTAAAACCATAATAGCCAGAAATCAATGAAATAAACCAGTCACCTCGTTGAGGCCCCGAGGTTTTAGGGTGTTGAGCTTATAGATACAGTAGGTTTCTTTTCTATTGAGAATATCCATCCTGTTAGGACTATGTGAGGGTATCTGCTCAATAGGAGTGACTTTCAACTCAATTTTTTTATTATGACATATAGTAGTGTGTCGGGGTAGCCCATGAAGCATGTATCCCACCTTAATATTATGCCTGTGGGAGTTAATTCTATTATGTAGGGCTTGAATCGTCCTCCCTACATACCGTTTATTGCAGTCACACTCGATCAAATAGATGACATAATCTGATTGACAGTTAAGGTGTCCCTGTATTGAAAACACCATGTCCCCCGAGTCGGACCCAAAAACGACCCTACCATGTTGGATAGATCTACAACATAAGCAATTTTTAACCAGACATCTATAGGATCCCAAAGGTTTACTAGTACTAACAGTGCTGGAGGGACCCTTCAGTCTACTTGGGGCCAACTGATTCTTTAGGTTGGAGGCTCTACGAAAAGTGATCCCAGGATGAGAAGGTAAAGCTGGTGTCACACATAACGACAACGACATCGCTGTTACGTCACCATTTTCTGTGACGTAACAGCGACCTTGTAAGTCGCTGTTATGATCGCTGCTTAGCTGTCATAACATCGCTACATGTGCAGAGAGCAGGGAGCCGCGCACACTGCTTAGCGCTGGCTCCTTGCTCTCCTAGCTACAGTACACATCGGGTTAATTAACCCGATGTGTACTGCAGCTACATGTGCACAGAGCAGGGAGCCGGCACTAGCAGCAAGAGCGGCGGAGGCTGGTAACGAAGGTAAATATCGGGTAACCAGGGAAAGGTCTTCCCTTGGTTACCCGATGTTTACAGTGGTTACAGCTTTCCGCAGCTGCCAGACGCTGGTTCCTGCTCCCTGCTCGCTTCATTTCGTCGCTCTCTCGCTGTCACACACAGCGATGTGTGCTTCACAGCGGGAGAGCAACGACGAAAAAATGAAGCAGGACATTCAGCAACAACCAGCGACCTCACAGCAGGGGCCAGCTCGTTGCTGGATGTCACACACAGCGACAGCGACGGGACGTCGCCGCAACTTTACAGAAAATGGTGACGTAGCAGCGACGTCGTTGTCGTCGTCGCTGTGTGTGACACCACCTTAACACCTCTTTGACATAAGGGTCATTAAGTAGTACAGACCAATGTTTCCTTAATATCCCCTTGCTGTGGACTACTCTCCGCAAGAACTGGTGAAGGGCCACTTTGTTGCCCTGTAGACTGCCCTCCAATTACATTAGTGGATTGACTTGTTCCCAAACCCAAATCAGAGGACATTTCTTCCGCGTCTGGCTGGCTGGTGTTGGGGATTGGTGGAGGTTGATATGAGGTTGGCTCTATCTCAGAAGCAGAGGTCGCTGTTAATACTGCTGACTGGGCTTCCTCACTATCTTCCAGGTATCTCTGTACTTTGATGAAAAAAAACAAAAAAAACATTACTGTGTGCCTTTTAAATAAAACCACCATGTGATGTAATGGTTTAAACTTACTTTGGTACTTCCATAATGGGCATAAGGAAGCTCAGTTTTTCATAATGGACATATTTTTTCTTCTTTGCAGCCGCAGCTGTGGTGGCCACAGGGTTATACTCTCTGCGGAACTGGTCACGTGCTGAGCGCCATCGCCGTTTGACAACATCCACTGTTTAAAAAAATAAATAAATTGTAAAATAAGGTCACAAATTCTAACAATTGAAGATTTAAAAAAATTAGACATTAGTCTTGTATTGCAGCAATTGTAAAAAATAGGAACACACATCCATGTGTATGAAAACAACAACCCATTAGACTCATATAGTGACATAATAACACAATAAGCATGAGAAAGAAAACAAGTTCACCATTAAAAATCCTAAACCACTGATTAATCATTTATCTCCTTTTAAATGTTAAAAAAAAAAAAAAAAAAAAAACCTACAGAAAGCCATGAGAAACAAAATGACTACTAACCCATGAAGTGCCATATGTTCCACATATATTTTCCATTACACACTACACATTACTGTTACCATTCCAGACATGGTGACACCAAGGAACATGCATAATAAACCAAACATAGAAATACAACTCAAAATGTATAGACAATTCACAGCACATTTGCAATAGAAAATGCACAGAAATGGTAACCAACCAAACCCCCAAACATGTTTAATAGTGGCTTCTCCACCATGAAATGCCATTTGTACATGCATAAAATGCTTTGCAGACCACATATACACATGCTGACATTACTAGTAAACTGCAATGAATACTTCAAAAGGCCAAATAAATACACTCTCCTGTTTGTGAGTCTCCAGTGTATCTCAAAATGAGTCAGGCCCATTAATACATGCCAAACCAACTATACCAATATGGATCTAATCTGCCTACAGAATGTGCACATGTAGGTAAAGACAGAAGCAATGCAAATATCTGTACTCACCATATCTATTTTTCTTTCCAGGGGTGCATTGAGCTCATCCATTCCTAGGGTAGACTATCTCTGCCCAGGGCCGGCTCCAGGTTTTTGTGGGCCCCGGGCGGAAGAGTCCCAGTGGGCCCCATCCACACGCAGACACACATACGTACACATACATATACATATTAAACGACAAACTCACAAAAATACATATAGAACTGACACATCTATACAGTCATATACACTGACATACATAGATACACATTATACATGCATACAGGCACACACAGCTCTGCTGCATACATAAATACAGACACAGCGCTGCTACATACATACACACATAGCTCTGCCACATACATACACACATAGCTCTGCTACATACATAGCTCTGCTACATACATAGCTCTGCTATATACATACACACATAGCTCTGCTACATACACACATAGCTCTGCCACATACATACACACATAGCTCTGCTATATACATACACACATAGCTCTGCTATATACATACACACCTAGCTCTGCTACATACACACATAGCTCTGCTATATACATACACACATAGCTCTGCTATATACATGCACACATAGCTCTGCTATATACATGCACACATAGCTCTGCTATATACATGCACACATAGCTCTGCTATATACATACACACATAGCTCTGCTATATACATGCACACATAGCTCTGCTATATACATGCACACATAGCTCTGCTATATACATGCACACATAGCTCTGCTATATACATACACACATAGCTCTGCTATATACATGCACACATAGCTCTGCTATATACATGCACCCATAGCTCTGCTATATACATACACACATAGCTCTGCTATATACATGCACACATAGCTCTGCTATATACATGCACACATAGCTCTGCTATATACATGCACACATAGCTCTGCTATATACATGCACACATAGCTCTGCTATATACATACACACATAGCTCTGCTATATACATACACACCTAGCTCTGCTACATACACACATAGCTCTGCTATATACATACACACATAGCTCTGCTATATACATGCACACATAGCTCTGCTATATACATACACACATAGCTCTGCTATATACATGCACACATAGCTCTGCTATATACATGCACACATAGCTCTGCTATATACATACACACATAGCTCTGCTATATACATGCACACATAGCTCTGCTATATACATGCACACATAGCTCTGCTATATACATGCACACATAGCTCTGCTATATACATACACACATAGCTCTGCTATATACATACACACATAGCTCTGCTATATACATACACACATAGCTCTGCTATATACATACACACATAGCTCTGCTATATACATGCACACATAGCTCTGCTATATACATGCACACATAGCTCTGCTATATACATACACACCTAGCTCTGCTATATACATGCACACCTAGCTCTGCTATATACATACACACCTAGCTCTGCTATATACATACACACCTAGCTCTGCTATATACATACACACATAGCTCTGCTATATACATACACACCTAGCTCTGCTATATACATGCACACCTAGCTCTGCTATATACATACACACCTAGCTCTGCTATATACATACACACCTAGCTCTGCTATATACATACACACCTAGCTCTGCTATATACATACACACCTAGCTCTGCTATATACATACACACATAGCTCTGCTATATACATACACACATAGCTCTGCTATATACATACACACCTAGCTCTGCTACATACACACATAGCTCTGCTATATACATACACACATAGCTCTGCTATATACATGCACACATAGCTCTGCTATATACATGCACACATAGCTCTGCTATATACATGCACACATAGCTCTGCTATATACATACACACATAGCTCTGCTATATACATGCACACATAGCTCTGCTATATACATGCACACATAGCTCTGCTATATACATGCACACATAGCTCTGCTATATACATACACACATAGCTCTGCTATATACATGCACACATAGCTCTGCTATATACATGCACCCATAGCTCTGCTATATACATACACACATAGCTCTGCTATATACATGCACACATAGCTCTGCTATATACATGCACACATAGCTCTGCTATATACATGCACACATAGCTCTGCTATATACATGCACACATAGCTCTGCTATATACATACACACATAGCTCTGCTATATACATACACACCTAGCTCTGCTACATACACACATAGCTCTGCTATATACATACACACATAGCTCTGCTATATACATGCACACATAGCTCTGCTATATACATACACACATAGCTCTGCTATATACATGCACACATAGCTCTGCTATATACATGCACACATAGCTCTGCTATATACATACACACATAGCTCTGCTATATACATGCACACATAGCTCTGCTATATACATGCACACATAGCTCTGCTATATACATGCACACATAGCTCTGCTATATACATACACACATAGCTCTGCTATATACATACACACATAGCTCTGCTATATACATACACACATAGCTCTGCTATATACATACACACATAGCTCTGCTATATACATGCACACATAGCTCTGCTATATACATGCACACATAGCTCTGCTATATACATACACACCTAGCTCTGCTATATACATACACACCTAGCTCTGCTATATACATACACACCTAGCTCTGCTATATACATACACACCTAGCTCTGCTATATACATACACACCTAGCTCTGCTATATACATACACACCTAGCTCTGCTATATACATACACACCTAGCTCTGCTATATACATGCACACATAGCTCTGCTATATACATACACACCTAGCTCTGCTATATACATACACACCTAGCTCTGCTATATACATACACACAGCGCTGCTATATACATACACACATAGCTCTGCTATATACATACACACCTAGCTCTGCTATATACATACACACATAGCTCTGCTATATACATACACACATAGCTCTGCTATATACATGCACACATAGCTCTGCTATATACATACACACATAGCTCTGCTATATACATACACACATAGCTCTGCTATATACATACACACCTAGCTCTGCTATATACATACACACATAGCTCTGCTATATACATGCACACATAGCTCTGCTATATACATGCACACATAGCTCTGCTATATACATGCACACATAGCTCTGCTATATACATACACACCTAGCTCTGCTATATACATACACACCTAGCTCTGCTATATACATACACACCTAGCTCTGCTATATACATACACACATAGCTCTGCTATATACATGCACACATAGCTCTGCTATATACATACACACAGCGCTGCTATATACATACACACATAGCTCTGCTATATACATACACACCTAGCTCTGCTATATACATACACACCTAGCTCTGCTATATACATACACACATAGCTCTGCTATATACATACACACCTAGCTCTGCTATATACATACACACATAGCTCTGCTATATACATGCACACATAGCTCTGCTATATACATACACACAGCGCTGCTATATACATACACACATAGCTCTGCTATATACATACACACCTAGCTCTGCTATATACATACACACCTAGCTCTGCTATATACATACACACCTAGCTCTGCTATATACATACACACCTAGCTCTGCTATATACATACACACCTAGCTCTGCTATATACATGCACACATAGCTCTGCTATATACATACACACATAGCTCTGCTATATACATACACACATAGCTCTGCTATATACATGCACACATAGCTCTGCTATATACATGCACACCTAGCTCTGCTATATACATACACACATAGCTCTGCTATATACATACACACCTAGCTCTGCTATATACATACACACATAGCTCTGCTATATACATGCACACATAGCTCTGCTATATACATACACATAGCTCTGCTATATACATACACATAGCTCTGCTATATACATGCACACATAGCTCTGCTATATACATACACACATAGCTCTGCTATGTACATACACACATAGCTCTGCTATGTACATACACACATAGCTCTGCTATATACATACACACATAGCTCTGCTATATACATACACACCTAGCTCTGCTATATACATACACACCTAGCTCTGCTATATACATACACACCTAGCTCTGCTATATACATACACACCTAGCTCTGCTATATACATGCACACATAGCTCTGCTATATACATACACACATAGCTCTGCTATATACATACACACCTAGCTCTGCTATATACATACACACATAGCTCTGCTATATACATACACACATAGCTCTGCTATATACATACACACATAGCTCTGCTATATACATACACACATAGCTCTGCTACATACATACACACATAGCTCTGCTGCATACATACACACATAGCTCTGCTATATACATACACACATAGCTCTGCTATATACATGCACACATAGCTCTGCTATATACATACACATAGCTCTGCTATATACATGCACACATAGCTCTGCTATATACATACACACATAGCTCTGCTATATACATACACACATAGCTCTGCTATGTACATACACACATAGCTCTGCTATATACATACACACATAGCTCTGCTATATACATACACACATAGCTCTGCTATATACATACACACCTAGCTCTGCTATATACATACACACCTAGCTCTGCTATATACATACACACATAGCTCTGCTATGTACATACACACATAGCTCTGCTATATACATACACACATAGCTCTGCTATATACATACACACATAGCTCTGCTATATACATACACACCTAGCTCTGCTATATACATACACACCTAGCTCTGCTATATACATACACACCTAGCTCTGCTATATACATACACACCTAGCTCTGCTATATACATACACACCTAGCTCTGCTATATACATACACACCTAGCTCTGCTATATACATACACACATAGCTCTGCTATATACATACACACCTAGCTCTGCTACATACATACACACATAGCTCTGCTATATACATACACACATAGCTCTGCTATATACATACACACCTAGCTCTGCTATATACATGCACACATAGCTCTGCTATATACATACACACCTAGCTCTGCTATATACATACACACATAGCTCTGCTATATACATGCACACATAGCTCTGCTATATACATACACACCTAGCTCTGCTATATACATACACACATAGCTCTGCTATATACATACACACCTAGCTCTGCTATATACATACACACCTAGCTCTGCTATATACATACACACCTAGCTCTGCTATATACATACACACCTAGCTCTGCTATATACATACACACCTAGCTCTGCTATATACATACACACATAGCTCTGCTATATACATACACACCTAGCTCTGCTATATACATACACACCTAGCTCTGCTATATACATACACACCTAGCTCTGCTATATACATGCACACATAGCTCTGCTACATACATACACACATAGCTCTGCTATATACATACACACATAGCTCTGCCACATACATACACACATAGCTCTGCTATATACATACACACCTAGCTCTGCTATATACATACACACCTAGCTCTGCTATATACATACACACCTAGCTCTGCTATATACATACACACATAGCTCTGCTATATACATACACACATAGCTCTGCTATATACATACACACCTAGCTCTGCTATATACATACACACCTAGCTCTGCTATATACATACACACCTAGCTCTGCTATATACATGCACACATAGCTCTGCTATATACATACACACCTAGCTCTGCTATATACATGCACACATAGCTCTGCTATATACATACACACATAGCTCTGCTATATACATACACACCTAGCTCTGCTATATACATACACACCTAGCTCTGCTATATACATACACACCTAGCTCTGCTATATACATACACACCTAGCTCTGCTATATACATGCACACATAGCTCTGCTATATACATACACACCTAGCTCTGCTATATACATGCACACATAGCTCTGCTATATACATACACACATAGCTCTGCTATATACATACACACCTAGCTCTGCTATATACATACACACCTAGCTCTGCTATATACATACACACCTAGCTCTGCTATATACATACACACATAGCTCTGCTATATACATACACACCTAGCTCTGCTATATACATACACACCTAGCTCTGCTATATACATACACACATAGCTCTGCTATATACATACACACCTAGCTCTGCTATATACATACACACATAGCTCTGCTATATACATACACACCTAGCTCTGCTATATACATACACACCTAGCTCTGCTATATACATACACACCTAGCTCTGCTATATACATACAGAGACAGACACGCGCGGCTCCGGGGGGGGGCATAAATCGGGGTTGGGGAGGGCACATACCGCGCAGGTCACGGTGGAGAGGGGGCCCACACAGCGCCGGAGGGACACGCTGTGCTGGGGGTCGCTGGCTGGCACTGCAACTCTCATCTGTGGGACTGAGCAGGATGCCGGTCTGTAGCTCCGCCTACAGATGAAGTTCAAACCAGGAAGTCTGCGCGCCTTAAAGAGACGGCGCCGCAGATTCCTGCCGAGGACTGCGGTCCCCGGAACTCGGCCCGGGGACCGCAGAACTAAGGAGAGTGGGCCCCGGCCAAGGTGCACCAGAGCTGACGAGGCCGAGTGGGCCCCCCCGGCTCTCCAGGGCCCCGGCATTTGCCCGGGTATGCCGGGTGCTGACGCCGGCCCTGTCTCTGCCACAGACATCCATGCTCGTTCCACCATTAGCCTGTCATGATAGCCATCAACACGTGTGTCCCACAGCTCTGGATGCCTCTCTACTTCTCCAATCAGCCTCTCTGTATCAATTCTGGGCGCCATGCTCAGTACCTGTGGTGTTCTCTCTGCTTAAAGTTCCCCTGCAGTGAGAGGACAGGTGCCCAGCTGCTGTCTGGCATGCAAATGAGAGAGGAAATGTATGTAGAATTAATGGCCTACAATTGACCTAATAGATTGGTAACAAGTGTTTCAGATTTTGTGATGAAAAACGGACACGGACGATACGTGCTGAACACGGACATACTCCGTGTGCGGTCCGTGCAGGCACGGACCCATAGAATAAAGTGAGTCCGTGCCTGCGTGTTGCCGGCAAAAAACAGACATGTCGTCCATGTAGAAAAGCGCACACACGTACTTACGACACGGACACACGTTCCGTGTGATTTTACGTGCGTGTGCCATCTACCATTGAATTACATGGGTCTCCGTGTGTACGTGTCTCCGGTACGTTCAAATACGTACCGCACACGTACAAAAAAAACGGATGTGTGTTGCGGGTCTTAGTTAGGTGAGAGCCGTTCCTGTTTTAAACTGCCCAAAAAAAAAATCCTCTTATTAGTGCTGCATACGGTTTGTTACCGCAGTGTGTGATATAGGGAGAGCTTATTCACCGGCAGGGAGAGATTTAAAGCTGTCCTGACATCTGCTACTAATAATCAACAATCCCAGCACTACTACATCACTTGTGTATGTTCTACTAGAAATAGGTATTACAACTTCCTAAAAAAGGTCCCAAAATTGTCAAAATAATGGGTTCAGGTGTAGTGTGTCGCGGGCGGAGGAGGGGACGCCACGCTCTCCCTTCTGCTCGGGTCCGGCTGGCACTGCGGCCTGCTGCTGCCGCTGCTCGGTGGCTCGAGCAATGGGCCGGATCCCGGGGACTCGAGCGGCGCTCCTCGCCCGTGAATGAAAAGGGGGTTTTTGGGTGAGGGGATTGTTTATTGTCCGTGACGCCACCCACGGTTGTGGTGATTTGTTAGCACCACCGCTGCTCTGTATGGGGATCCCGGGAAGGATGGTATGGAGCAGCCAGTTGTTGTGTTGCCCCTCCGTGGGTAGGGGTTGGTGATCCCGGGGCCCAGTGATGAGTTGGGAGATGCAGGACTTGGTGGGCGCAGGGACGCGGGGGCAGCGCTGTGCCTTGCGGCACTGTGGTACTCACTCAGCCTGAGACGATGACACAGTTCTCGGTAAAACACACGGCTGGAAAGACGGTTCCCACGGACGGCTGCACTTGCTTTCCCCAGTAGGTGACGGTGATGTCCCTTTTCCTGCACCTAATGTTCCTGTGTTGGTAGCGATGGGTTCCCACCGGTAACCTGCTCCCCGGCTTGGATATGGGCCGGAGGAGCCCTACTTTGCCCGCAGGCGCTGGCCCTGAGAAACTGGTGCCCTGGCGGTGGCGGTGTCTCTCCTCAATGGTTGGACTGTTGCCTTCAATCGGGACTTGGTTGTTTGGAGACAGACGTCCCCTTCACTGACGGATTTGGCAAATTTACGGCGACTCCTAGCCTTGCCGGGGTCCGAGAGGCCCCTGCCCTGGTGCTGACTGTTCTTCGTATACTGCTCCAGACCGCCGGGCCACTACCCGTCCGCGGTCCTTCCAGCAACCTCCGAGCAGTCTCCCCTGCAGACTGTCACCGCCGTCTGCTGACCTTGCTGACACTGTCCTGGCACACAGCCGGACCAACTTCAGGCTTTCTTACTGACACTTTTACTCCTTTCTTCTGCTCCTCTACTACTTCACTTCCCTAACTGAACTCTGTTCCTCACTCAAGCTCTGCCTGAGCTAAACTGCCTGGTTCTTCCTGCCTCCAGAACTGTGAACTCCTCGGTGGGCGGAGCCAACCGCCTGGCCCACCCCCTGGTGTGAACATCAGCCCCTGGAGGAAGGCAACAAGGATTTTGGTAGCTTAGGTGTTCCTAACTGGGGTGTAGGGTGTGATGGTGTGATGACCTGTGACCCCTGGCTTGCCCAGGGCGTCACATTCCCCCTTAGCAAAATGCAGACCGTCCGCGGGCTGCCCGTCCAACACCGGTTTTATTTTCTGCAAAATATATAAAAAGGTAAACATAACAATTTATGGCATCATCCCACAGCGGGAGGTTCATTGCTTAAACGTTACTAACGGTTTACGGTTACGGTCTCCGCTCTCTCCCACCCAAGCAACCTGGCCCTGATGCTGCCCCTAAAACCCAGGCAGCACCCCTTGACCCAAGTCCAGCACCAGTTACCCGAGCGGGATCTGTCCTTCCCCTCCAGAGGGTAGCCACCGGTTCCTGTGGTGGCTGGGCCCCAGCCTGCTCTGCTGAGGGCCCTCCCTCCAACCTGCCTCTACGGAGGCGGCAACTGATGAGGAAACGGTAACGGTAAAACAACTTATTTACAAGCCACTAAAGTTTGTGGTTGCCCTGCAAGTTCACGGGCTTGTCCATGGAAAGTTCTCCATGCAAAACTTTCAAACGGTCCCCACGGGGACAACGGTGCCGGCAACGGCCGGTTTTCTCTCAATCACGGTCGTAGACAATCTGATGACACTTCAGTAATCATTTTTGCTGATCATTCTTTTTCAAACAAACTTTTTCAAACATACACACAGGGGGTCCCAACGGGGACTGCTGCAGCGGGCATCCGCTGCCCTACTCCGGACTTTCAGCTTCATCTGAGGGAGAGGGTGCAGGACTCACTCGGCTCTCCTGGCTGCCCCGTAGTTTGGCATCTAGGGCGAACCACCCCCTCTCTCCAGAGTGCCGGGTATACTGCACTATGTAACCCGGCATCAGGTTACAGCCGGGGTGCTCCTCGGGCAGGTGGGCATTCACATCCCGCCGGGCTATAAAAACTTCGGCCTCCAGGCCCGGTTCGTATATAAACCCATAGCCCCGGCGGACATCAAACCGCCTCACCTGTCCTTCATACAGCGGTCCCCAGACACGGAATGTTGCTTGCCGTAGGTTCTCCTTTTCTCTAATTGCTCAGGCCACCAGCTCCGCCTTTTTCCTCTCTCTCTCACCGATCTCCAGGCCCAGCGGTACCGGCTCCCTGTCCCAATACGGTGCTGCTGCGAGCTCCGGCGCACGGGTCGGGCCCCGCGGGACATTCTGGACGTTGCCCACTGTCAGGGATCTGGGCGACAAGTCCCGCGGTGTCTTGGCCTTGGGCGCCACCTTGCAGCGACAACCCGGCGCTACCTCAGCCGAGGTGTGGGGGATGGGCACAGGGGCTTGGGGCGGGTCATCGACTCCGGCTCGTGGACTTGCTCCGGAGATGCCTCCGGTGCGGTTTTCGGAGCCTTCCAAGGCAGCATCTCCGGTCGACTACGGGCTCCGGCTACAGGTCGGCCCGCCTGGGCGGGGATGCTGGGTATTGCTACCGGTTGCGGTGATAGCAGGCCTAGTGGCGGGGTCACGGCCTCCGAGACGGGTGGCGAGGGAGGCAGCGGGGGGAGAGGGCTTGGACCGGGTTCCGCAGCAGCGATGACCGACCCTTCCAGGGCATCGGGGCGTGGGTCACTCACCCTCCCTTCCTCCGCTTCCTCCTCGCGTCTCCGCACGGCTGCTATAACGTCCGCCATGTCGGTCTCCCACTCCTCCATGAGGAGCTGCATCTTAACCTGCAGCCGTTGGTAGAGCTGCGCTGTCCGGATCTCCACCCACGCCGCGGTTCCAGGCGCGGGGGCTACGGTGTTGCGGGACGGCATCCACATGCTGCTGGCGGCTTCTCCCAGGAACAAGATGTCCGCAGAGTCCTGGCGTCCCTGCTTTTATAGCTGCTCTCACATGCAGCCAGCCACCATCGCGTCCCCCTTAGCTTCTTTCTGCCCCTCCTCTCTTGGGGCGGAGTTTTGGCCTTCGCGCCTCTGCTACTCGAGAAGACGCTCGAGCGGGAACTTTTCACGCCAAAGATGGCAACTTCCGAAATTTTTCAGCCGGATACCTCCGGCGGTCACAAGGCGCACCTCTACCCAACGGCAGAGCGGTAAGATCCTGTTCGTGACGCCAAGTTGTCGCGGGGGCGGAGGAGGGGACGCCGCGCTCTCCCTTCTGCTCGGGTCCGGCTGGCACTGCGGCCTGCTGCTGCCGCTGCTCGGTGGCTCGAGCGATGGGCCGGATCCCGGGGACTCGAGCGGTGCTCTTCGCCCGTGAGTGAAAAGGGGGTTTTTGGGTGAGGGGATTGTTTATTGTCCGTGACGCCACCCACGGTTGTGGTGATTTGTTAGCACCACCGCTGCTCTGTATGGGGATCCCGGGAAGGATGGTATGGAGCAGCCAGTTGTTGTGTTGCCCCTCCGTGGGTAGGGGTTGGTGATCCCGGGGCCCAGTGATGAGTTGGGAGATGCAGGACTTGGTGGGCGCAGGGACGCGGGGGCAGCGCTGTGCCTTGCGGCACTGTGGTACTCACTCAGCCTGGGACGATGACACAGTTCTCGGTAAAACACACGGCTGGAAAGACGGTTCCCACGGACGGCTGCACTTGCTTTCCCCAGTAGGTGACGGTGATGTCCCTTTTCCTGCACCTAATGTTCCTGTGTTGGTAGCGATGGGTTCCCACCGGTAACCCGCTCCCCGGCTTGGATATGGGCCGGAGGAGCCCTACTTTGCCCGCAGGCGCTGGCCCTGAGAAACTGGTGCCCTGGCGGTGGCGGTGTCTCTCCTCAATGGTTAGACTGTTGCCTTCAATCGGGACTTGGTTGTTTGGAGACAGACGTCCCCTTCACTGACGGATTTGGCAAATTTACGGCGACTCCTAGCCTTGCCGGGGTCCGAGAGGCCCCTGCCCTGGTGCTGACTGTTCTTCGTATACTGCTCCAGACCGCCGGGCCACTACCCGTCCGCGGTCCTTCCAGCAACCTCCGAGCAGTCTCCCCTGCAGACTGTCACCGCCGTCTGCTGACCTTGCTGACACTGTCCTGGCACACAGCCGGACCAACTTCAGGCTTTCTTACTGACACTTTTACTCCTTTCTTCTGCTCCTCTACTACTTCACTTCCCTAACTGAACTCTGTTCCTCACTCAAGCTCTGCCTGAGCTAAACTGCCTGGTTCTTCCCGCCTCCAGGGCTGTGAACTCCTTGGTGGGCGGAGCCAACCGCCTGACCCACCCCCTGGTGTGAACATCAGCCCCTGGAGGAAGGCAACAAGGATTTTGGTAGCTTAGGTGTTCCTAACTGGGGTGTAGGGTGTGGTGGTGTGATGACCTGTGACCCCTGGCTTGCCCAGGGCGTCACATAGTGTAGTGCCTGTCAGCCACCATCTCAATTCATACCAGCTCAGTTGTGTCCTTGTGTTGGCTTCATAGCATTCATAAACTCCATAGTACCCGACTGCTAAAAAAAAAAGTGTAAGTTTAAAATAAATAAATAAATAAATAAAATTGCTGTCACAGTCTGTAGTTCTGCCTCAAGCCAAATACCATAATATATAGAATCCTGGTGGTGGCTTCATATCTTACACAACTTAGATAGTGGCCTGCTCTTATTAAACACAGTCTCAGTGTTACCAAATTGTAATTAATACTTGGTGTCAGTAGCAATACTTCTGCCTCAAGGCCAGTACCTTCCTAACAGCAACCTAGCATACTTTTGGGGGCTTCATATCTTACAGAAGTTAGATAGTGGCTTGCTCTTATTAAAACACAGTCTCAGTGTTACCAAATTTTAATTAATACTCAGTGTCAGTGGCACTACTTCTGCCTGAAGCAAAATACTGTTATAGCACCAAGCTAGCATCCTGGTGGTGGTTTCTTCAGATCTTACAGAACCTACATAGTGCCCTGCTCTTACTAAAACACAGTCTGAGTGCCAAAAACCAATACTAAAATAAAAGTGGTGTCAAACCCTGTTTTCTTTTGGGGCTGAAAGACATTCACAACATATTTGTCGACTCCTTCAAGTGGTAATTTGTCCAATAAATGTACCTTGCAGTTTTTAGACTTACAGAAACAGCTATCGTGGAAAACTATTAACACAAGTTTAACAACCCTGCATCAGTGTCATTCCACTGCCTATAGAAAAGGTCACGTTCCAGTATTCATCCTCAAAAAATGAAACAAAAAAAATGGGAAAAAGAGGCGGTAATGGCCGTGGACGAGGTGGTAATGACAGTGGTGGTCACCCAAGCAGTGTGACCGAGCCAAAGAAAAAGGTTCCTGCTTTATCTACCTCTGCCTTGCTATCCCAATTTTCATGTCCACGTGGGAAACCAGTCTTGCACCCTGAACAGTGCGAACAGGTAACGAGTTAGCTAGCAGAAAATGTCTCCAGTTACTTGTCGACTAGCAAATCCCAAGGGTCCACACAGACTTGAGTAGTCCAGAGGCTGGCCTATCGAATCCTCAGCCTGGTCCTCCTTCCTCACAACATCAGTATTCTAAGGAAACATATGACCCCAAAGCAGGTTACTCTGAGGAACTGTTTATGACTCGCCCACCCCAAGGCTATGGGACACCCGGTGCCGGGCCGGACTAGTCCGGGGGTCGTCAGTGGTGGCGGGGCCCGGCTCCGTGGCCCTGGTGGGTGTCAGTTAAAATGGCTGGTGACTTGGGGTTTGTGTTCGTGACGCCACCTGTGGTATGCGGCTATTAAGCCGCCGCTGCTGTGTGAGGCCTCCGGGGTGATGATATGGCAGCAATGGTGGTACTGCTCCCTTCAGGTGGAGCGGTGCCCCGGGGCACAGTTGGTGCTCGTGAGAGTCTATGGTGTAGTGGAAGTCTAAGCAGACGGAATAACAGAGGCAACACCAAGGGTGCAGTTTCAAGTTGTTTACTCACACATCCTGGTATGCGCACACTGGTGCCCTCAGACGACTGGAACCCACTGTCAGGGACCTCCGCCGTTTCTGGGTGATTCCTGGAGTGAAAACCGGTACCCTTCTCTCTAAGGTGTCTCTGTCTTCAGCTGTCTTCCTAAGCCTAGCTCTTTTAGGATGAACCTGCTCGGCCTCCACTACAGCCTCCAGGCTGGGGGGTCACCTGTCGGATGATTGCCCCCTTTCTAGAGGTTCTGCGGTGGGCTGTGGCCCGGGGAGTTTACAACTTTCCATGGGCCTCGGTTTTTACTGTTTGGAGATGATTTTGAACTCCTCCGGTTTCTAGGGACCGTCCCCTGTTGCAGCTTGATCCCTCCACCGATGTTCCTGTGGAACAGGCCACCACAGCTCTACAGCTATCCGTGGCCCTGGAATCCCTTCTTCTCTCTGCTTGGTGTCACCTGGACCCTCTGAGTCCCAGGATCTTCACCAGGAAGCGTCTCTTTCTTCTTCTTAGCTCCTGACTGACTAGAGCTGTCTTTCCTTCTCTCCTTCTCGTCTGCCTCCTGCAGACCTCCTCCTCCTTCTTCCCTCTCTCCCAGACTACTCAAACTTGACCTTCCTTTCTCTGACTGCTCTCTGGTGGCTCCTCCCACCTGCCCAGTTGCTAAGCTGTACCCTATAGGAGCAGGGATGGGTCTTACGGCCCCTCCCAGCATGCAGCATGGGAGGGTTGCTGCCACTATCCCTGGTCCCAGTGTGTACCTAACAATGGGTGTTGTGTAGATTTACCAGGGGACCGGCGTTCACTCCTTTCCTCACCCAGAATGGGGCATCACACCGCTGGATGGGGTGCAATGTCCTGTGGCGACGGAAGCCTTAGGGGCGCCACATTTACGGGACTCTTTGACCTTTCTTGCTTCTCACCGCGCAACACCACCAATGCTGGTGAGGCCGTGGTGTGCAGTGATGCACAGATCTTTGAGCACCCAAGGACAGAAGAAAGCCATGTTGTCGGCCGTGACATAATAATAATAATAATATTTATTCATTTATATAGCGCTATTAATCGCACAGCGCTTTACATACATTGGCAACACTGTCCCCATTGGGGCTCACAATCTAGAGTCCCTAACTGTATGTCTTTGGAGTTTGGGAGGAAATCGGAGTACCTGGAGGAAACCCACGCAAACACGGGGAGAACATACAAACTCCTTGCAGCTGTTGTCCTTGGTGGGATTTGAACCCAGGACCCCAGTGGCTGCAAGGCTGCAGTGCTAACCACTGAGCCACCGTGTCGCCACGGGGCGCGGCACACTGTACTGTATATATATTTCTTAGGTATATAAAATGATGACTACTGCCATGTGAAATTTGGGTGTTGTGATTAAAGTGCAACAGATCCTTTGCATATTGTGCGAGAAATACTGTATATGAACATAATGCAAATATGTTTCAAGTTCAGTGGAGAAACACCCACTTAGGCCCCCTTCACATGTCAGTGATTCCGATACATATGACGTCCATTTTCACACATACTGGAGATACGGACATACACAGGACCGTTAAAATCAATGGGTCTGTGCACACATAGTGTTTTCACAAGGACCGTGTGTCCATATGGAGCACATGCATGTCCGTGTGTTCCGCAAGGAGACAAGTCTGTTTTTCTCCGGGAGCACTGATGTCACAAGGACCGCACACTGACGGGATCCATGTGACATCAGTGTGACACATACAGGAGAGAACATGTCAGAGTTTTTTAGTGTAAATTCACAATTATTCCAACTGTACTATAATGCAAATTGAGATTTTTAGCAAATGATTGATCAATAATTTGAGCCGACCCTGCCAACGTCAATGCAAATTTCTATAGGGAGTCCTACTCTATATTTATATTTTCAATGTGCCATACTGCTAACTAAGTAAATTAAAAGCAGAACCATATTAAAGCACACATATACCTGATACATGTCAGAACTGCTCCCATGCTGCAAAGACAGGCTAAACTGCGAATAAAGGCAGTCGACGTCCCAGCACGTGCAGCTGTGTGTCGCTCACACTAGGACAATGTCAGGAGCACCCAAGGCCAGAAGAAAGCCATGTTGTTGGCCGTGACATGCTGGGCAATCAGGTGGAAGTGTTGGAGGATGATGAGACACAGTTGCCCTCAGGTCAGCCTGAAACCTCCATTACCGAAGATGTTCACCTCCAGGAATTTGAAGACGACATGGTCGATGATGAGGTGACTGATCCAACATGGATAGATGGCATGGATTGCGAGAGCAGCAGTGCAGAGGAGCATGTGCCCATAGTCCACAAAAAGGCTGTAAGAGATAGGGTTTCGACCACTGCCAGAGGTCAATCAACCGTGCACATGACACCACCACCTGTGGCATCTCAGAGTCCAAGGGCCCGTGCACCACCTGTGCCATCTCAGAGTCCAAGGGTCCGTGAACCAGCTGTGCCATCTCAGAGTCCAAGAGTTCGTGGTGCGATTGTGTGGGAGTTTTTTTCCAAGAGTCCTTCAGACCAAACAGTTGCCATTTGTCAAATCTGTCAGGCCAAGCTTAGCAGAGGCAGAAATACTTCCAGCTTGGGCACCTCCATCATGTGAAACCGTATGTTAGCTAAGCACACCACTAGGTGGTTGACAGCTCTAGGTGAAAAATACGATTTCCAGACTCAAAACTCTGCCACTTCCCCTGGGCTGCCTGCTTCCCAATCTGGTGTGCAAGAAGGTGGCGCTGATGCCTCCTTCTTCCAACCTGATGTTGGCCAAACTCAATCATCAATGACCACATTCGCTTCAGTGTCCCAGCGTTCCGTTCAGTTGTCCATACCACAGACGTTCGAAAAGAAGCGAAAATACCCTGTTACGCACCCAAGGGCAAAAACCATAACTGCACACAATGCACGATTGATATGTAACGGGAGCAGGGGGCGCCTCAGGGGGTGTAGTCGGGTCCCCTCGCCTTGTGGGCCGCAGGCTGAACCCCGGCCCGGCCGTTACTTGCAAAACAGGTGTGTTGTTGGGGCAGAGTGTGGATGCATGGGGCCCATTCATGACAGCGTTCTTTCTGTGCTCTCCAGCTCCTTCTTCACTTTCAGGAAAGAGACAATTGCAGGCAGCGGATAAACCAAACACCGTTTTATTAAACAAAGCTTCCATCTTTCTGTTTGCAGCAGGCTTACTTTAGTACGTTACAAGTTACAAGTCCTTTTCTACAAAAACGGTTTCCTTTTTCTCTACGGGCACTTTCCTTTGCCTGCAGGGGCCAATTGTTATCCCCCTAGCAGTGGTACTCCTATCCCGATTTTAGTCCAGCCCTTTCCCAGGGATTTATATTGAACTAGGGGACGGCTCCAGTACTCACTACCGGCTCCGGATTAGCTCCAACTTCTCCGCTCCACTGCCACAGCACCCACTCCTGCACTCTGCCCCGGCACTTCAGACTGAGCTTGCTTGCCTCTCACATCTCACTGCACACTGCCCTGCATTCAGAGCCCAACCCCACCTAGGCTGCCCTGCCCCTTCCTTCCCTGCCACTGTTACCAGGGGAACCACTACTCTACACTGGCACCTAGTGGGAACACCATGTATTAACCAACACAACAGGTAACATTTTACCATCACTATCAACATTTGCCACCACACCATGTGGCGTCTTCAGGGGGGATTCTCTTTCCCGGTTCGGGGGTCCGACTACCCCTTACATTCCTCCCCTCTTTAACCTCAGCCTCCCGGCGAGGTTCCGCACCTGCAAGACAACACATACAGAAAACACACACACGTTTCTTCAGCAGTATTCTTTTTCTTTCTTATCAATAAAAAAAAACATTTTAAAACTAACGTATCAAAGCACACCAGATTGGCACACAAGTCCGGTGCCCGGAGTCCCTCCAGGGGGAGCTCCCGGTCTTGGCTGATCTTCTGCCCGGAGGCTCTCCTCAAGCGCTCCCGGTCTTAGATGAGCCGCGACCAACAGAAACAAAAGGGCTTTTTACTTAACAGTCACGGGAGAAGTACATGCATAGTCCCTGCATTCTTCTATTCCCGGGTTCAGTTCTTTTAACGTAGCTTTAACCATAAACACTCACCGGCTTCCAACAGTACCCGGCTTTCGACAACAAACAGATCTTTTTCTTCCGGATGATTAACCCTCACGCTGGGTGGTATGTACGCAGCCATTCAGCCCGCTGGGCCCTCACATGGTCGGAGAGGGACTGTCCAGGTAAGCGGGTAGCCCTACAAAACGGCTCATAACCCGGTGGCTCCGGTACTTCCTTCTCCGGTTCAGGCCCTTCAGCCTCCTGCGGGGGTGAGGGGGTAGCTGGACGGGACCGCAGTGGGCTGCCGACAACAACTACCGGGTGCGACACCATACTCTGATGTATCACCAGTAATGCCGATGCTTCTCTTGGCTTGTCTCCAGCCGTAGGTTCGGCGGCCGCTTTTGGCGCGACCGTCGGGGTACTCTTCAGCCCACAGGCTTCAGCGAGCGCTTGCTTATGCTGAGCGCGCCACGCTCTGTTCTCCATTCTGCTTGGTCCAGGTATTGGAGTTTGCTTCTTCCACTGCCGGGGTTGCAATCGCGCCGGGAAGGTGGAGGCGGTTCTTCTTTTCCCGCTTCTGCCATACTCCGCCCCCCGGCCTCACCCACCAGGTCGGCACAGCGTTTGCGACGCCTCTTCTTTCTTGCGGCGCCGCCCACGTTTCTAGACTTCTGCAGTATCTCGGGGCAAGCACCTCCCCTCTTTGGGCGGTGCACTCCGGGCTTCTTCCTTACAGGCCAGCCCAGCGCTTTTCGTTTGGCGCCCACTTTTCGCGCCTTCAGTAAATCCATGAGGACGGCCGCCATCTTGCCGCCATCTTGTGGCCTGTTCAGTACATCAGGCACCACTTGGTCTCTGCTCGGGATTTCTCTTCTGCGTGCTTGATCCTGCCGACTACGCCAAAATGTAACGGGGACAGGGGGCGCCTCAGGGGGTGTAGTCGGGTCCCCTCGCCTTGTGGGCCGCAGGCTGAACCCCGGTCCGGCCGTTACTTGCAAAACAGGTGTGTTGTTGGGGCAGAGTGTGGATGCATGGGGCCCATTCATGACAGCGTTCTTTCTGTGCTCTCCAGCTCCTTCTTCACTTTCAGGAAAGAGACAATTGCAGGCAGCGGATAAACCAAACACCGTTTTATTAAACAAAGCTTCCATCTTTCTGTTTGCAGCAGGCTTACTTTAGTACGTTACAAGTTACAAGTCCTTTTCTACAAAAACGGTTTCCTTTTTCTCTACGGGCACTTTCCTTTGCCTGCAGGGGCCAATTGTTATCCCCCTAGCAGTGGTACTCCTATCCCGATTTTAGTCCAGCCCTTTCCAGGGATTTATATTGAACTAGGGGACGGCTCCAGTACTCACTACCGGCTCCGGATTAGCTCCAACTTCTCCGCTCCACTGCCACAGCACCCACTCCTGCACTCTGCCCCGGCACTTCAGACTGAGCTTGCTTGCCTCTCACATCTCACTGCACACTGCCCTGCATTCAGAGCCCAACCCCACCTAGGCTGCCCTGCCCCTTCCTTCCCTGCCACTGTTACCAGGGGAACCACTAATCTACACTGGCACCTAGTGGGAACACCATGTATTAACCAACACAACAGGTAACATTTTACCATCACTATCAACATTTGCCACCACACCATGTGGCGTCTTCAGGGGGGATTCTCTTTCCCGGTTCCGGGGTCCGACTACCCCTTACAGATAGACCTTGAGATCTTGCCGTATCGGCTTGTGGGAACAGAGGCTTTCCGCGACCTTTTGGTGGTATTAGAACATCGGTACTCTGTGCCTAGCCGCCACTATTTTTCACGTTGTGACGTCCCCGCGCTCCACAATCACGTGTCTGTAAAGATCAAACGGGCTCTCACCAACTCCATAACAGGGAAGCTCCTTGATTATGACTAAAGACCCAGCGTCTGAAACACGTCAATCATAGGAAATTTTATCCTCACTATGTATTTTATCTATTAAGAATTAAAGATGTTTTTTTAATCTTCAACAATTTCTGTCTGCATGGACGTTTTGTGCCTTAGTACCTCCTCACTTTTATTGTCTACAGCCTCCCTTGTTCTACTGAGCACCGTCCAGGAGCTTTCATCCAGCTGAATTTACAACAAACTGGTGAGCTGAAAACCCCCTTTTGTCTAAGCTCCACTTAACCACAGACACGTGGACAAGTGGAAGTGGATACGACGGTACATCTCACTGACGGCACACTGGATGAACCTGGTGGTGGCTGTTACAGAGTCTGAGCCGGCAACATCCCATATAATTCCCACACCCAGAATAGCGGGCCCCACTTCAATCACAGTTTCAGTAGCCTCCTACACAGCAACAACTCCCTCCTTCTCCTACTCTTCCTCTGGCTCCTGTGCATCCTCCTCAACTTCCGCCAGTGTCCAACCGTCGACATCAATCCCCAGCTGGGATCTCTGCAGCACTGCCTCGGCTAAGCGGCAACACGCTCTACTGAAGCTCATCTGTATCGGTGACAAATTGCACGCGGCACCTGAGCTTTTGAAAGCAATAACTGAGCAGACAGATGAGTGCCTTCCACTGTTGTACCTCTGCCCAGTGATGGTAGTGTGCAATAATGGTCGTAATCTGGTGGCGGCTTTAAAGCTTGGAAAGCTTGTACACGTTCCTTGTATGGCCCACGTTGTAAATTTAGTAGTTCAGCACTTTCTCAAGAAATACCCTGGGATACCAGACCTACTTACCAAGGTACGACATATTAGCGCACATTTCTGCAAGTCATCTCCCTCTTTTGCTTGTCTGACAGTGCTGCAGCAGCGTTTACACTTGCCTCATCACAGACTAATATGTGACCTCCCTACGAGATGGAATTCAACCTATCATATGATGGCCAGGATCCATGAGCAGCAGGCAGAGGGCAGTGTCCCAATTCCAGCTGGAACATGCCCGTCAGACGCAGCTACCAGACATAAGTACTGCAGAGTTGGTGTGGATTGCAGACATTTGTCAAGTCCTAGAGAATTTTGATTACTGTACCAACATTGTGAGCAGTGATGATGCTCTTATTAGCATTACCATTCCACTGATTTGTTTATTGAAATGCTCTCTGGATGGTCTGACTGACCAAAGTGTTAATGCACCTGAGGTGTCTGTGCATCCAGACTTCACAATGGTTGCTAGTAATCCGCACAACCTCGGCCAACAGGCTCAGGCCACCTTTGCTCAGCATGAAGATGAGGATGAGGAGGATGATGAAGAACAAGAATGCTTTGAAGTTGGTAACCAAGGGATTGACAACCCAAGCTTCATGACTGTCCAGCATGGATAGCCTGAGGAGGAGTAGGAGGAGGAGAGAGAGACTGAGGAGGAGAGGAGGTTTAGGGAGACAGAATGTATTCTTAGCAGTGACATACAAAGGTTTCCAGTTCGGAGTCTGGGACACATGGCGCAGTTCATGTCACACTGCCTTTCTCATGACTGTCCGCTAGTCCACATTTTGGCAGACAACAAATACTGGTTATGTATCTTCCTTGACCCAGGCTCCAAAGACAAATTAGCTTCACTACTTGTCGATTCAAATAAGGATTATACTACGGAAACATTCAAGAGGGCTGTAGTGGAGCAGTTGATGAAACGATTATCCTCAGATCATGCCGGCATCAGAGGTAGCGTGTCATCTCACGCAACAGGATTACAAGAGAGGGCTACGCATAGTAGGAGCAATACAGGGGACTAATGTGCCAAATCTGGTCCATTTTCCACAAAACGTCAACTGTGAATCAGATAACGGTTGGGGGAACTATGACAAGGGGGGAACAGTTAAGTAAGATGGTGAAGGACTATGTAGGTGACCGTATCAGCGTGTTTTCAAAGTCTACTGTTCCCTTTAACTATTGAGTTTCCAAGCTCACCACTTGGCCAGACCTCGCCTTATACTCTTTGGAAGTGCTAGCTTGCCCTGCTGCGAGTGTGTTGTCTGAGCGTGTTTTCAGCTCAGCGGAGTCAATAATAACAGATAGTCGCACACGACTACCAACGGAAAGTGCAGACAGTTTGACGATGATCAAAATGAACTATAGATAGATTGCCCCAGAGTATCTCAGGCCACCTGTTAATAATACCCAATAATAAGTGTAGCCCCAAGATTTGTATTTCTTAAGTTCAAATAAGTTCCATTGTTTCTCATTCAAGACTATTTTGCCTTCTATCATCTAATGACACCGCATGACTAATCTAACTTGTTATGCTGCTGCGATGTAATTGTTTGGCCCAATCACCCAGTGCAATATTTTTCAAGCCTTTGTACATTATGCACTGGCACAAGCATTGTTGAGGCTACACTGTCTACAACAATTAGTCAGGCAGTCTCTATTTGTGTTCTTTATTGATGCTGTGCTCCACGGTGTGTTACACATAGCCCCCTTCGGAATCAGAACTTTTGTTTTATGTCCTTGGCATGTTTTGCCCTGTTGCTTATCCTACAAGTTTTTTAAAAAAAAAAGCTGATGGGAGCTGTTGGGAGTACCTTGTGATGCTGTGCTGCATGGTGTTTGAACCATTCCCCCCTGTCGAAACTGAATTTATTAAACTCCTTGGCATGTTATGCCCTGTTACAAATCCTACCAATTTTTTAAACAAAGCTGTTGAGAGCTATTGGTAGTACCTTCTGATGCTGTGCTACATGGTGTTTGAATCATTCCCCCCAGGGGAAACTGATTTTTTTTTTTTAAATCCTCGGTGTTACCTAGTGGAATAAAGCCCGAGTTCTAGAGTGAAACAACTGCCACTTCCAGGGTGCTGCATGCTTCACAAACTGCGGTCTAGGAAGCAGGCGATGATGACTCCTGCTCCCAACCTGCTTTTGGTTAGATACAATCATCATCAAGGACATCAGCTTCGATGTCCCAGCGTGGCGTTCATTTGTCCATAAGACATACGTTACTGAATCGTTTGAATAGAATTTGAATAGAGGGCTACTTTACCTGGTGGTGTTGGTGGAGGAGGAGGAGGAGTAGGATGAGGGCAAGGCCAACACTCAACTGGCCAAATTGGCAATAGCACTGTCAAGTGTTATGGAGTATGTATTCCAACTTTCACACTAATGATATAGGGGAGGTAGAAAACTACAAATGACTGCCATCCCTCCCCAATGTATGTTACAGGGCCCACCTGAGAGTCCTAAGAAGTCTTAGATTTGAGGACAGCCAGTGGCCCTTCCTACATTTGAGTAGAGGGCCACTGGAGCCGGTAATGCTGGTGGAGGAGGAGGAGGGCAAGGTCAGCATCCCAACGGGCACATTGTAGCTGACTTTAAAAAAATGCTGTCAAATATGTCCCAAAAAAGGAGGTGCGAGACAGACACCATTATAATGTATAAGTTACAGCCCTTTCTAATCGAAAAAGAAGGAAAAATGTAAAAATCTAAACGTGTGAACATTTGCTAAAGTGTTTTTTTTAGAGGTCGGGGCTTGATTTGACATTTATTACAGTGATTAGGCACTAGAAACTGTTTCTTCTCAATTACCCCTCTTTTACTTTGGTTTGAGAGCTGTTCTGGCGACTGCGTAAACGCCGCGTGCTGCTCTGACCACATTATTCAAAGACACCAGAAATGCAGTGAGGCACCTTCTACAGTCTGTGCCCATACTGTTTCTGCCTTTTCCCATCCATTTTAGCCTTTTACTCAGTCACCACAGCTCACCGTTAGGTCCGACGTGAAATTATTCTGGTTTCCCATAGACTTACATTGGGGGTCGAATATAATTAATAATAATAATAATAATACTAATTATGGGAATATGGGAATATTCGCGAATACTCGAATAGCGGCGAGGTATTCGCCGGATATTCGGCAAAGTGAATAATAGGGTATTCAATCATCCCTACACAGCACCAATCAATGTGAGGAGGATATGTCTCAAGCACATTACTCGTTCCCAAAACCATCACTCACATAGAATCATAATGATTGGGTAGGTTCGCTGCTTGCATGTACTCCTCCCATCCTCCATAGTCCAAATCCATCTCCCAGTCTGTCATCCAGTAACGCCTTTCCTCTCTCTCGCATTCCCCATTACTTCCGGGTTATGGTCTATGACATCATAGCACTTGCGCACTGTGGATGAGCAAGTGCAATGATGTCATAGGCCATAACCTGGAAGTAACGGGGAATGCGGAGAGACCCATGTGGAGGGTCAATAGTAAGTGTTTTTAATTAATCTCTGAGTGTCCATTATTTTATTTTATTTTTTTAAATTAATTAAAAGTTATATCTTAACTAGTCTTTATTTTAGGGAATCTGTTGCCTTAGGGAAATTGTAAATTTTATTCAAATCTAAAGATGACTGTAAATTGTTCATCAGCTGCTGGGCACTGATGGCACTTAGATTTCTATATGTGTGGTAAAAGGGGTTGTCCTGAGTGGGGCAACAGTAGTTGACAGAGAAAGAAAGAAAGAAAGTTGTGGTCAGAGTCAGAGACTGGGAAATGGGACTTAGTAAATTCATACACTGAGCAAAGCCAGGAGAAAACCAGGTCCAGTGTATTGCCATCTTCATGCGAAGGGGAATTAGTAAACTGTGAAAGATCAACAGATTAGGTTAGAGAAAGAAGATGAGTGGCAGATAGTGAGTGGCTTAAGGCCCCTTTACACACTGAGACTTTCTAGCGATCCCACCAGCGATCCCAACCTGGCCGGGATCGCTACAAAGTCTCTGGTGAGTCGCTGGAGAGCTGTCAAACAGGCAGACCTGGCCAACGACACAACAGCAATCCGGACCTGCAGAACGACCTAGCTAGTCATTGGGGACGTTGTAAAGCAGCTTTTTGAAAGGGAAGTCGCTAACGAAGTTGCTGTAAAGTCCCCTTTACACACTGAGACTTTGCTGCACAGCGGGAAACAAAGGACCAAAGAATGGTCCTGAACGATTTGTAGTGATCACAACTTCACAGCAGGGGCCGGGTCGCTGATGTGTTTCACACACTGCAATGTCGCTGGGGAGGTCGCTATTACGTCACAAAACCGGTGACGTTACAGCGATGTCGTTTGCGATGTTGCAGTGTGTAAAGCCACCTTTATCAATGGGAATGTTAAATTCCCCAATGATGAGAGTGGGAATGTCACAGGATAAAAGTGTTGAAGCCAGGTGGCAAAGTGATCCAGGAACTGGTTGGTTTTACCTGAAGGGCAATACATAACCTTCACTCACATGGAGAAGAGTTTGAACAGTCTAGTGATATGGACCTCAAAGGAAGGAAACATACAGAACCTCGAACCTCATTCCCTTCACCCCTGGGCAATTTTCAGTTTTTTTTCCAGGGGGGGGGTGTTTAGCTCCCCGTCTTCCAACAGCCGTAACTTTTTTATCTTTCTGTCAATCTTGCCCTATGAGGGCTTATTTTTTGCGGGACAAGTTCTACTTTTACAAGAAAGCATAAGTTTTACTATATAGTGTACTGGAAAACAGCAAAAAAATTCCAAGTGCCAAAATATTGCAAAAAAGTGCAATTGCATGATGTTTTTTTGAGATATTTTATTTACCGTGTTCCCTATGTTCCCAGGTGTGTCTTTGTAATGCCTCAGGTTGGTATGAGTTCATAGATACCAAACATGTGTAGGTTTACTTTTATCTAAGGGGTTAAAAAAAATTCAGAGGTTTGTCCAAAAAAATGGTGCACTTTTTGCACCATTTTCCGTGATCCGTAGCCTTCTCATTTTTTGGGATCTGTGGCTCAGTGATGGCTTATTTTTTGAATCTTGAACTGACGTTTTTAACGGTACTATTTTTGCACATAAGCTCCATTTTGATCGCCTGTTATCGCATTTTGCGCAAAGTTCGCAGTGACCAAAAAATATGATTTTGGCATTTGGAATTTTTTTTGCCACTACGCTGTTTAGCAATTGGATTAATTGATTTTATATTTTAATAGATCGGGCATTTCTGAAAGCAGCAGTACCAAATATGTGTATATTTTTTATTTTTTTAACCATTTCATTTTCAATGGGGCGAAAGGGGGGTGATTTGAACTTTTTTTATTATTATTATTTTTATTTTTTAAAACTTTTTTAACTTTTTTTTTTTACTAGTTGTTTACGGGACTATAATGATCAGCAGTCTGGTCGCTCTTCCATTTCTCTGATCCCAGCTACACAGCTGAGATCTGCAGAAAAGGAACTCTATTATTACAAATGACAGTCTGACGGGTGTAAGAGGAAGTGACTCATGATAACTACACGAGTCATCACATGACCCTGTGCTACCATGGCAACCATCGGATCCACATGATCACATCACGTGACTTCCGATGTAGCCAGGTAAATTAATGCTTACCGCACCTGCTATTACATTGCGCTGTGACATTTTCACAGTGCGCTGTAAGAGTTAACAGGCACGAGTGGGTAGCGAATCCACTCGTGCTTGATAGCTAGACATGCCAGCTTTTCAAGTTACACCCACAAATATATTTTATTGGGATTTCATGTGATATACCAACACTAAGTAGCAAGTATAAAGGAAATCATACACGGTTTTCTAAATATTTAAAAAATATAAATCTGAGAATTGTGATGTGCATTTGTATTCAGGCCCCTGTAGACTGATACCCCTAAATAAAATCCTGAGTGACCAATTGCCCCCAGAAGTCAACTAATTAATACATTGATTCCACCTCTCAGTAATTCATTTTCAGAATAACTACAGCTGCTCTGTGAAGGCCTCAGAGGTTTGTTTGGGAACATTAGGGATCAAACAGCATCATGAAAACGAAGGAACACACCAGACAGGTCAGGGATAAAGTTGTGGAGAAGAGTAAAGCATTATCAGGTTATAAAGAAAATAGCTAAAACTGTGAATATCTCACAAAGAACTGTTGAATCCCTTATCCAAAAATGTAAGGCATATGACACAATTGAAAACCTAGCAAGACCTGGTCGTTCAACTAAAGTGATATCCAAAGCAATGACAGCACTAATTACAGAAGCAGCCAAGAGCCTCACGATCCATAGCTCAGGTGGGAGAATCCATTAGTTGTATACACCACAAATCTTGCCTTGATGGAAGAGTGGCAATAAGAAAGACATTTTTGAAAGCAAGCCATAAGAAGTCCCATTTGCAGAAAGCCAAGCAAGGGACATAGTGAGTATGGGAAAGAAGGTGCACAATTCCACTGTCAAAAATGGTGATGACAGCATTATGCTGTGGGGATGTTTTTCTTTAGCAGGAACAGTTAACTTGTTCAAAGTTGATAGGAACATGGATGGAGCTACATAAATGGCAATTCTTGAGGACAACTTGTTAGAGGCTTTAAAAGACTTGAGACTGGGGCGCAGGTTCACTTTCCAGAAGGACAATAACCCTAAACATACTGTCAGAGCTACAATGGAGGGTTTAGATCAAAGCATATTCATGTGTTTAAATGGCCAAGTCACAGTCCAGACCTAAATCGTGTTTAGAATCTTTGGCAAGAATGAAAATTGCTGTTCAGAGACACCTCCATCCAACCTAACTGAGCTAGAAGTATTGTATTTTGGAAAGAAGAATGGGCAAAAATGTCAGCCCCTAGAAGTGCAAAGCCAGTAGAGAAATCCCCCAAAAGAATTGTAGCAGTAATTGCAGCAAAACGTGGTTCTTCAAAGTATTGACTCAGGGCCCAGGGGGTGAATACAAATGCATGTCACAATTTTCAGATTTATAATTTTCAAATAATTAGAAAACCATGTATAATTTCCTTTCCACTTCACAAATACGTGTTACTTTGTGTTGGTATATCTGATAAAATCCTAATAAAATGCATTTTAGTTTTCTGGGTGTAACATGAAAATGTTACACCCAGAAAAATGTGTAAAAGTTCACAGGGTATAAATACTTTTTCAAAGCACAGTAAATAAGGGTACCTGGGGGATAACCTGGAAAGCAGATTGTGATAAAAGTAGGAGACCAAATCCTCCACCTTATCTGCTCTTAGGTCTGGTGGATTTGTTGCGGGCGGGGGGTGCTGCCGCTTCTTTCTCTCAGGGGCCTGCTCGGATCTGGGTTCGCTGCTACGGCTCGAGTGATGACCGGACCCGGGCTCTCACGGCTGCCCGCTCTCACAACCGTCAGAAAGGGGATTTTTACAGGGGAGTTGTTGTGTCTGTGACGCCACCCGTGGATTGCGGTGAGGGATGGTGGCACCGCCGCTGCCTGGTGATGCGGCGCCCGGGGCTGATGGAGCGGGGCAGTAAGGTGGGATCCCCTCCATGGGTAGGGGAGGTGTAGTCCTGGGCCCCGAGGATGGAACACGGGAGTGATGGCTGCAGGAGGTGGCGTGCCAGGCTGGACCGGGGTACAATGGTGTACTCACAGATCAGTAATTTCCCACAAGTCCAGTAGTAAACCAAGTTTCCAGTGGCCGGCTGCCTTAGGAGGGTGTATTCGGGTCTCGCACCCAGGTTAATGAACAGGTATCCCTTCGTCCTGCATTTTGTGTTTGTCTTTCCTTCTGGACGACTTCGCATGGAACGGAGAAGTCCACTCCCAGTTCTGTATGTGTTGGGAGCTGTGGCCCACAAAAGCTGACCCTTGAGATCTCAGTGGGTTCTGACGGACACCCTATCCCCCGCGTTGGGCTTCCGTTTCGCTCTATCTGGGCAGTTAATGGGACAAAGTCTGGAACCTTGTCCCCGGCTGGTCAGTTGGAGAGGGGCTTGCAACCTTCCTCGCCCGAGGGTTCAGGCACCCCGACTTTGCACGGCCACCAGACCGGATTCCCGCTGTCGGTACTGGCGGGCTACAACCGTGCCCCGGTCTACTTTAGGTCTCCTGCGACTGGATCTCTGTCGCCTGTGGCCCTGCTCACTGTTTGCCACCTAGCCAGGTAGTCCAAGGGCTACGATCCCTGAGTGCACTGCTGTCAGCTCTCCACACTTCAACTGTCAAAACTCAACCGTTGTCTTCCAGACTCTGACTGAACTGTTGTGTTCCCGCCCCTGACACATCAGGACCCCTAGGTGGGTGTTCTCATCTGCCTGATCCCGCCCACTGGTGTGTCCTTATTATCATGAGGGGGTGGCTAGGATTTAATGGCTGTGTGTTATGCCTAAGTGTGGGTTTCTGATGGTGTCAAGGAGGATGTGAACTGTTTGTGACTACCTGGTTTTGCCAGGGCGTCACAGATTGTGGAAATTGTAGTCCATCATATGAGAGAACATCGACGGTGGTGGTGTCTGCTTGATCAGATTTCAGAGAGAGTCAGGAAGTTAAGGGATTTAGAAAGGAAGAGGTTGTGGATGTAGCAAAGTTGGTTACACACTGACCATGAGATCCAGAGGACACAGTTAAAAGAGAGAGGAGAAGGCATGCACTGAGTCTTAATACGACTAGTAGGGTTTTTATGTGCAGCAGGAAGAAAGTTATATTTACTAGTGGAAGGATGGCCTGGGTTAGGGGAGATGTCGCCAACATCTAGAGAAAGAGAATAAATAGAATGAACAAGTGACTCACTCTATCTGAGATTACATTAAGAGAAAAAAAGGATTTGCACAAGCCTCATGCACAGATCTGTAGCTAGTTCTCCAAGATATTTGGATCAACCTCCCTTACCAAGTTCCTTCAAAAACTGTATACAAGTTTATCTAGAAGAAATTATGCTTTGATCCTTTGATGCTGTCTTGAAGGTATATGGGGGTATCAGCAAATAATAATGTGATTTTGATATAGGCAGGTACTTATCCATCATACAATACCATCAGGGAGGCGTCTGACTCCAGATGTATTCTTCAGCAGGACAACGTTCCACAATATACAGCCAATGTCATTAAAGGGAACCTGTCATCACTTTTTTGCCCTATAAGCTGTTGCCAGCATCAGTGGGCTCTTATATACAGCATTCTAACATGCTGTATATAAGAGCCCTGGCCACTGTGTAAAACATAAAAAACACTTTATAATACTTACCTAAACGGTTGCTGCTGTGGATGTGGCTCAAATGGGCGTCTTCGTCCTCCGGTGCTGGCGTCTCCTCTTTCTGTCATCTGTGTCCCCCATCTTGTGAAGCCGCGGTGCATGACGCATATACGTCATACACACTCGCTGGTGCCGCGCATGTGCACTATAATACTTTGATCTGCCCTGCTCAGGGGAGATCAAAGTGCTCAGAACCTGAATGCCGGCGAGTGTGTATGACGTCTGACGCGCCATGCACCGCGACTTCAGAAGATGGAGGACAAAGATGGCCGAAAGAGGAGACGCCGGCAGCGGAGGACGAAGACGACCATTTGACCCACATCCACCGCAGCCACCGGTTTAGGTGAGTATTATAAAGTGTTTCTATGTTCTACACAGCGGTCTGGGGTCTTTTATACAGCATGTTAGAATACTGTATACAAGAGCCCACTGGTAGTGGCCGCAGTTTATAGGGCAAAAAAGTGGTGACAGGTTCCCTTTAAGAACTATCCTAGGCGTAATGAAGAACAGAGTTCTAGAAGTGATGATATATCCCTGCAGAGGTCTGATCTTAACATAATGGAGTCCTTCTGGGATTATATAAAGAGACACAAAGATTTATATCCACTAAAGAGATATGATTATTTCTGCAAGATCTTTTTGAATACCCTCTATGCCGAGTTCTTTCAAAGATAGTGTACAAGTGTTCTAGTGTAATTGATGCTGTTTTAAGGTAAAGCGTGATCACACCAAATATTGATGTGATTTAGGTTTCTCTTTTTATCATTCAATCTGTATTATGTTAATTAATAAAAATATTTTTAATATTGAATTGTTTTGCACTGAATTGACAATACTTTGATCGGTACTGGTTAGACACTGCTCTAACTACAGTTATTTAGTAGTTAAGCTATAAATCACTTCTTTTTTATGTTTAGTAGCATATCTCAACCTGGTGCAGACTATAGGCCGCTTTACACGCAATGACATCGCTAACGCAATGTCGTTGGGGGTCACTGAATTCGTGATGCACATCCGGCCTTGTTAGCGACGTCGTTGTGTGTGAAACGTACGAGCAACCGCTAACGAGCAAAAATACTCACCTTATCGTTGCTCGTTGACACGCTCCTCCATTCCCAAATATCGTTGCTGCTGCAGGTACGATGTTGTTCGTTGTTCCTGCGGCAGCACACATCGCTATGTGTGACACCGCAGGAACGAGGAACCTCACCTTTCCTGCGGCCACCCGCAATGAGGAAGGAGGGAGGTGGGCGGGATGTTCGTCCCGCTCATCTCCGCCCCTCCGCTTCTATTTGGCGCCGGCTTAGTCACGTTACTGTGACGCCTAACGAACTGCCCCCGTAGAAAGGAGGCGGTTTGCCGGTCACAGCGATGTCGCTAGGCAGGTAAGTAGGGTGACGGGTCCGAGCGATGTTGTGCGCCACCGGCAGCAATTTGCCTGTGACGCACAACCGATGGGGGCGGGTACGCAAGCTAGCGATCTCGCTAACGAGATCACAGTGTGTAAAGAGACCTTTACACTCCACTTTAATGTTATGTTATTTGTGTTGACTTTCCGTTGCTTTAGCTTGCAGACCTGAATATTTCTACATTATTTGTGTACATTTTATATATTCAATGCAATGTTGATGTGTCTAATTAATAATTTGATCTCTTTCTTCTCGCAAGAAATTTTGTCTTTCACATTCAGGTATTGAATAACAATATAGTTTTATCTTTTCTACCCTAAAGCGGGCTTTACATGCTGCGACAGCACCCACCCACGTCGGTGGCACGTCACAGGGTGATCGCTGCCGCAGAATATCGCTACGGCAGTGTCACACGCAATTACCTGTTCACCGACGTCGCTGTGGCCGCCGAACAATCTCTCCCTTAAGGGGGAGGTTCGTTCTGCGTCACAGTGGCGTCACTAAGCAGCCGCCCAGTAGAAGCAGAGGGGTGGAGATGAGCGGCCGGAACATCCCACCTCCTTCCTTCCTCATTGCCGGTGGCCGCAGGTACGATGTTGTTCCTCGTTCCTGCGGTGTCACACATAGTGATGTGTGCTGTCGCAGGAACGACAAACAACCTGCGTTCCAAACGAGGAATGATTTTTTAAAAATGAACGACGTGTACACGACGAACGATTTGACACCTTTTTGCGAACGTTACTGATCGCAAAAAGGTATCACACACAATGACATCGCTAACGAGGCTGGATGTGCGTCACCAACACTTTGACCCCGACGATATCTCGTTAGCGATATCGTTGTGTGTAAATGGGCCTTAACCTTTAAGGGTTAACAAGAGTTTGTACTCCTTTGTATCTGGTGCCTTGTTTAAGCATTGATGTTAATCTGGTTTTAAAAAGTATAAACACCATTTTATGTCATTCTGTAACAAAGAACTAGTGTATTTCGAAACATCTCACATGGTGACATCTCTTTTACATCAATCTATGACTCTGGGTATCAATATTTAATACATTAATCTATAACTTCAATTCCAAAAGAGTTTGAACGCTGTAGAAAATGTAAAGAAATAAAAAATGCAATGATTTGAAATTCTGTTATAGCCATAATTTATTCACCGCAGATGTGTTGCTGCCATCAATTTCTAAATAAGTTAATTTTTTCAAATGAAATGGAAAAATGTCTGACTTTCAACTTCTGATCTGTTCTATGTTCTGTTGTGAATAAAATATGGCTATAAAAGATTTCCAGATCATCGCATTCTTGTTTTCTTTACATTTTACACAGGATGCCAACTTTTTTGGAATTGGGGTTGTATATTAAAGTTTGATTTTTATGGATATGCTGGGGTGCACTGCTCACGCATTTGTTCGAGAATAATTGTTACCTGAACTTGAAAGTACTACTGCCCGGACTGCTGGTATTGCCAGATGACATAATATATTTTTTCTTTTACATTACTTTGTCCATTGCCATTAACACTTTTTTGCAGACCGTAGGTAGAAGTATTTTTGTAGCTTTCAAGTTTTCAAATTAGACTAATAAAACAGGTGTGTAAAAATCAGTACAGTGCGTGACTTGCAGGAAACACAGATTTATAGGTTTTTGTTTTTTTTCCTTTCATCCTTATTGGTGGCTTGCTTCTGCATAAATAAAAAAAATATATTATTGAATTGCAGCAGCAGTATATCTACTTTTATCACATAAGCAGCAATAACTGCCCACTATGATATCCCTCCCTGCCTCACAGATTTGATTTTATCTGCTCTACTATCTCTCCCCCTATCAATTAAATCTGGAGTATCCTCTTTTTCCTCATACATGTCTCTTCTCCACTCCTGTGCTCTCACACACATTAGCTATACAGTTTCTTCTGTTTAATCTCTATGATAATTCTGTGATGTCCTCTTGCTATTCAGAATCACCTCAAAATGGCTGCTGTATTTCCTGCTTCTGTTTTTATACAGGCTATGATAATTTCTCTTGATTGGCTCTGGTATACCATGTGATTAGAGAAAAAAAGAGAGACAAGCACAAATAGGGCAATACAGTACTTGTTAAAAAAAAGTTAGGGGGAGGTGAGGGGGTGATCACCAGACCAGGTTGTGCATGTCACAACCCTATTATACAGTCATATGAAAAAGTTTGGGCACCCCTATTAACCTTTTTTCTTTAAAACAATTTGGGTTTTTGCAACAGCTATTTCAGTTTCAAATATCTAATAACTGATGGACTGAGTAATATTTCTGGATTGAAATGAGGTTTATTGTACTAACAGAAAATGTGAAATCTGCATTTAAACAAAATTTGACAGGTGATAAAGTATGGGCACCTCAACATAAAAGTGACATTAATATTTTGTAGATCCTCCTTTTGCAAAAATAACAGCCTCTAGTTGCTTCCTGTAGCTTTTAATGAGTTCCTGGATCCTGGATGAAGGTATATTTGACCATTCCTGTTTACAAAACAATTCCAGTTCAGTTAAGTTGCATGGTCGCCGAGCATGGTCAGCCCGCTTCAAATCATCCCACAGAATGTTCAATGATATTCAGGTCTGGGGACTGGGATGGCCATTCCAGAACATTGTAATTGTTCCTCTACATGAATGCCTGAGTAGATTTGGAGCGGTGTTTTGGATCATTGTCTTGCTGAAATATCCATCCCCTGCGTACCTTCAACTTCATCACTGATTCTTGCACATTATTGTCAAGAATCTGCTGATTGTTACGGTTGCTGCGAGCACTGGAGACTATGTCCAGATTTCTTGCTACTGCACATGTGCGAGCGCTGGAGACTAAGGGGCACTTTGCACACTGCGACATCGCAGGCCGATGCTGCGATGCCGAGTGCGATAGTGCCCGCCCCCGTCGCAGCAGCGATATGTGGTGATAGCTGGCGTAGCGAAAGTTATCGCTACGCCAGCTTCACACACACACTCACCTGCCGTGCGACGTCCCTGTGGCCGGCGACCCGCCTCCTTGTTAAGGGGGCGGGTCGTGCGGCGTCACTGCGACGTCACACGGCAGGCGGCCAATCAGAGCGGAGGGGCGGAGATGAGCAGGATGTAAACATCCTGCCCACCTCCTTCCTTCCGCATATCCTACGGAAGCCGCAGTGAGGCCGGTAGGAGATGTTCCTCGCTCCTGCGACTTCACACACAGCGATGTGTGCAGCCGCAGGAGCGAGGAACAACATCGGACCGTCGCGTCAGCGTAATCATGGATTACGTCGACGCTGCACCGATGATACGATTACGACGCTTTTGCGCTCGTTAATCGTATCATCCAGCCTTTACACACTGCGATGTCGCATGCGATGCCGGAAGTGCGTCATTTTCAATTTGACCCCACCGACATCGCACCTGCGATGTCGCAGTGTGCAAAGTGCCCCTAAGTCCAGATTTCTTGCTACTGCACATGTGCGAGCGCCGGAGACTAAAGCGGGCTTTACACGCTGCGACATCGCTAAAGCGGAGTCGTTGGGGTCACGGAATTCGTGACGCACATCCGGCCGCATTAGCGATGCCGTTGCGTGTGACACCGATAAGCGATTTTGCATCGTTGTAAAAACGTGCAAAATCGCTAATCGGCGACACGGGGGTCCATTCTCAAATCTCGTTACTGCAGCAGTAACGAGGTTGTTCCTCGTTCCTGCGGCAGCACACATCGCTGCGTGTGACGCCGCAGGAACGAGGAAGCTCCCCTTACCTGCCTCCCGGCCGCTATGAGGAAGGAAGGAGGTGGGCGGGATGTTACGTCCTGCTCAGCTCCGCCCCTCCGCTGCTATTGTGCGGCGGTTCAGTGACGTCGCTGTGACGCCGCACGGACCGCCCCCTTAGAAAGGAGGCGGTTCGCCAGTCACAGCGACGTCGCCGGACAGGTATGTATGTGTGACGGCTGTTGTGCGGCATGGGCAGCGATTTGCCCGTGTCGCGCAACAGATGGGGGCGGGTACCCACACTAGCGATATCGGGACCGATATCGCAGTGTGTAAAGTAGCCTTTCGTCCTATCTTGGAGCCATTGCACATGTGCGGGTGACATCATCGCTGACACGAGGTCACATGTCTCTGACACCTTCTATGCCGATTGGTCGCTGGTCATGTGCTTGTGACACCTTGCTCGGTGATAGGCCAGCATGATGTCACTCCTGTCGTTCTGGCAGCGGATTGGCTCTGGTGTCCTCCATCTTGGATGAGGCACAGAGTCTATATAAGACCCTGACACACGCCGCATGGCGCTCAGTCCTCTTGGTTCATGCATAAGAGTAGACGCTCTGTGCGCGTTCCTCTAGGCATTCATCTGTCTATGCTAGGTGAGCGCTACCGGCAGGGTAGCGTTCTTATACCTTACAGCTTCGGCTGCTGTCCGTATCCTTACCTCTTAGGGGAGCGGACATAGGCAGGTGCCTGAGGCACATGGTCTGGCTGGGCCTTGTGATTCGACTCGTAGGTGGACGTTGCCGCTAGGGTAACGTTCCTTATACTGCGTCTGGCAGTTGTTCGTATCCTCGCACACTAGGGGAGCGAACAGAGGTAGGAGCTTTGTGTGGCTTACGCTGCTGTTCGTCTCTTTTGCACCACTAGAAGAGCGGACCTAGGCAGGTGCCATATCTAGTGGTTCGTGTCCTCGCACACTAGTGGAGCGAACGCAGGTAAGAGCTTTGTGCGGCTTACGCTGCTGTTCGTCTCTTTTGCACCACTAGAAGAGCGGACCTAGGTAGGTGCCATTTCGCACACATTGCCTTTGTCTCTGTGATTATTAACAGAGATCATTCCACACACCCTCCAAGTAAGGGAGGAATTGCTTTACTTACTTATTATATCCTTCTGTGAGTTAACAGAGGTATTGCACTCTGCCATAGTCTGCAGCAAAGTCTTTGCACGGTGGACCCTGACTGTCTGATACTCCTTTAGGTTATTATCAGACAGCCCCCCGTAACATTAGGATTGAGCCAAGGGTTTGGCAGTTATGGCAGAATATCAGCAGTTACACCGTTACATACAAGTACTTGAGTCACGGCTCAAGAGTATAGAGGATAAACCTCAGACCATGGTGACAGCTGCACATGATCCTCGACTTGCTCTGCCAAACAGATATTCTGGCGATGCCAGATCATGTCGTGGTTTCATTAGTCAGTGTCAGATACACCTAGAGGTCAACTCTTCTCGCTTCTCTACGGAGAGGTCCAGAGTAGGCTTTATCATCTCCTTACTTCAGGACAAAGCCTTAGAATGGGCGACTCCCCTATGGGAGCGCTCTGATGTGGTTACTCTGAGACATCAAGACTTTCTTGATGCTCTTGAGGCGGTATTCATGGGTCCGCAGGTTACCCATGATGCGGCCCTGAGACTGTTAGATCTATCTCAGGGTTTGTTATCCACTAGTTCTTATGCCATTGCTTTTAGAACTCTGGTGGCAGAACTAGATTGGCCAGAGAAGGTGTTGATTCCTATCTTCTGGAGAGGGTTGGCAGGCTATGTCAAGGATGCTCTTGCTACTCATGAGGTCCCTGCTTCTCTGGAGGACTTGATCACAGTAGCAACGAGGATCGATGTACGCCATAAGGAACGTAGACTCGAGGTCTCTTCCTCACGCCCTAAGCATCGGGCTATTCCAGTTGTTGAGGGTCCACTACCATCTTCCTCAGCATCTGAAACATCTCCCACTCCTATGGAGTTAGGTCATACGTCCTCCAGACTACGCAAGTCTGGTCCTCCTATATGTTACGTATGTCGTCAGGCTGGGCACTATGCCAACAAGTGTCCTAGTCGTCAGGGAAACTCCCTGGCCTAGTAACCATTAGAGGGGGGTTACTAGAGACGTCTTCTGCACCCTCTAAGTGTTGTATCCCAGGTCAGCTCTCGTTATCTGAGAATACATGGCCTATTATGGCTTTTGTGGATTCCGGAGCTGACGGGACTTTTGTGTCCTCAGGATTTGTAAAGGGACACAATATTCCCTCTATCATGTTAGAGGTGCCTATTCCTGTCCGTGTTGTTAATGGAACTATGTTGTCTGACTCCATCACATTGAGGACAGTTCCCTTGCGCCTTTCCCTGTCTCAGGGTCACATAGAGGAGATTTCTTTTCTTGTTTTGCCTGAGGGTATAGACGACGTCCTTTTGGGTCTTCCATGGCTTCGGACTCATGCTCCTCACATTGACTGGGAGTCTGACAGCATTATTAGTTGGGGTTCGAAATGTCAGTCCTGATGTCTTCCCTTACCACCTAAGGTCGTTGCGGTTGCATCAACTGATCTCTCTCCCATACCTACACCCTATTTGGATTTCGCTGACGTGTTCTCCAAACAGGGTGCTGAGGTTCTTCCACCCCATAGGCCGTATGACTGTGCCATAGACCTTATCCCAGGTTCAGTTCCACCTAAAGGCAGGGTTTACCCCCTGTCGATACCTGAGTCGGAGGCCATGTCGACCTATATAAGAGAAAGTTTAGAGAAGGGGTTCATTCGTAAGTCTGTCTCTCCCGCGGGAGCTGGGTTTTTCTTTGTTCGGATGAAAGAGGGTGATTTGCGTCCCTGCATAGATTACAGGGGTCTCAACGCAATCACAATAAAGAACAAATACCCAATACCTTTAATTTCGGAGCTCTTTGACAGACTGAGAGGAGCTCAAGTTTTTACGAAGTTGGATCTGCGGGGTGCGTATAACTTGGTACGAATTCAAAAGGGTGACGAATGGAAGACCGCTTTTAACACCCGAGACGGTCACTATGAATACCTCGTCATGCCTTTTGGGTTATGTAATGCACCCGCAGTATTTCAGGACTTCGTAAACGATGTGTTCAGGGATTTACTGTTATCCTCAGTAGTGGTGTATCTGGACGACATCCTGATTTTTTCTCCTGATCTGGAGACTCATCGTCAGGATGTCGTTCGTGTCCTTTCCCGTTTAAGGGAGCACTCATTGTTTGCTAAACTCAAGAAATGTGTATTCGAGCAGTCCTCATTGCCTTTTTTGGGTTACATTATCTCACAAGAGGGCCTGGCTATGGATCCTGCGAAGCTCTCTGCTGTCCTGCAATGGTCCGAACCTCATTCCTTGAAGGCGGTGCAACGCTTCTTAGGATTCATAAATTATTACAGGCAGTTCATACCCCATTTCTCCACTTTGGTGGCCCCTTTGGTGGCCTTGACTAAGAAAGGTGCTAATCCCAAAGCCTGGTCTACTGAGACATCTCAGGCTTTTGAGGCAGTAAAAAGACACTTTTCAACTGCTCCCGTTCTTCAAAGACCCGATGAGAGTAAGCCCTTCCTCTTAGAGGTTGATGCCTCTTCAGTGGGTGCTGGTGCGGTCTTGTATCAAAAGAACGGTGCAGGTAGAAAAAGGCCGTGTTTCTTCTTTGCTAAAACCTTTTCACCGGCAGAGAGAAACTATACCATTGGGGATAGGGAACTGCTCGCCTTGAGATTAGCCTTGGAGGAGTGGCGTCACTTGCTGGAAGGAGCGAAACATCCTTTCCAGGTCTATACAGACCATAAGAATCTGACGTACTTACAAACCGCTCAGTGTCTGAATCCTCGCCACGCCCGCTGGTCCTTGTTTTCCTCCCGCTTTCACTTCTCCATCAACTATCTGTCTGGGAGTAAAAATAACAAGGCAGACGCCCTGTCTCGCTCTATGCTTTCTACCCAGGAAGAGATTGACGAACCTCGTCTTATCCTTCCCTCCAGGGTTTTTCATACGCTCTCCCCTGTGACGTTAGACCAAATCCCACCGGGCAAGACCTTTGTTCCACCTGATCGACAGAATGATATACTGTCATGGGCCCACACCTCAAAGGTGGGTGGGCATTTTGGTATTAGGCGGACACGAGAGTTACTGGAGAGGTGGTATTGGTGGCCACACTTAGCCAGCCACGTCAAGAGATATGTCGATTCCTGCTACTCATGTGCTCGCAACCGTCCATTACGGCAGAGACCGGCTGGGCTCTTGCATCCTTTACCAGTGCCAGATAGACCATGGGAGGTGGTAGGGAATGGACTTTGGGGGTGATCTTCCATGTTCACAGGGACATAGATTTGTGTGGGTCATTACGGACCATTTCTCCCGGATGGTTCATCTCGTACCGTTATCGAGAATCCCATCTTCCAGGGTACTAGCCAAACTATTCATCAAGCATGCCTTTAGGCTTCACGGGATGCCAGATCGTATCATTTGTGATAGAGGCCCGCAATTTGCTTCCCGTTTCTGGCGAGATCTTTGTAGCCTTCTGCAAATTGAGTTGAATCTCTCTTCGGCATACCATCCGGAGACCAATGGTTTGGTTGAGCGTACCAATCAATCTATGATTATATACCTTCTACACTTTGTTGCTGAGAACCACGATAACTGGTCCTCCCTCCTACCCTGGGCAGAATTTGCCCTTAACAATTCGCTGGCTGAGGCCACTGGGCAGACACCGTTCGTACTCGATAATGGGCAACACCCTAGGGTACTGGTACCGTTTTCCGCTGCGGCACCTCCTCCTCTTGTGGCCGACTGGGCAACTAATGCCAGAGAGGTTTGGGATCGGACTCAAGAGTCGATCCAAGCAGCTAAGGACCGTATGAAGACGGTGTCCGATCAGTTTCGTCGCCCGGCTTCTGTCTTTTCTCCAGGGGACTTTGTGTGGTTCTCTGCAAAACACGTGAAACTTAAAGTGAGCTCTGTCAAATTTGCTCCTCGCTTCCTGGGTCCTTATGAGGTTCTTCGACAGGTAAATCCTGTAGTCTACCAATTGAAGTTACCCGTCCATCTTAGGATTCATGACAAATTCCATGTCTCACTGCTAAAGCCGGCTATTTTACCTCACGCTCGTGAAGTGCACTCTCCTGCCTCTGATTCCTCTTGCTCTAGCTATGAGGTACGAGCCATAGTTGGTTCTAAGATGGTTAGAGGGCGCAGGTTCTTCTTGATAGATTGGGAGGGCTATGGCCCGGAACATCGCTCTTGGGAGCCTGAGGAGGCTGTCCATGCTCCCGACTTAGTTGCCGATTACCTGCGTCGCCGGGAGGGGGGCCCTTGAGGGGGAGGTACTGTTACGGTTGCTGCGAGCACTGGAGACTATGTCCAGATTTCTTGCTACTGCACATGTGCGAGCGCCGGAGACTAAGTCCTATCTTGGAGCCATTGCACATGTGCGGGTGACATCATCGCTGACACGAGGTCACATGTCTCTGACACCTTCTATGCCGATTGGTCGCTGGTCATGTGCTTGTGACACCTTGCTCGGTGATAGGCCAGCATGACGTCACTCCTGTCGTTCTGGCAGCGGATTGGCTCTGGTGTCCTCCACCTTGGATGAGGCACAGAGTCTATATAAGACCCTGACACACGCCGCATGGCGCTCAGTCCTCTTGGTTCATGCATAAGAGTAGACGCTCTGTGCGCGTTCCTCTAGGCATTCCTCTGTCTATGCTAGGTGAGCGCTACCGGCAGGGTAGCGTTCTTATACCTTACAGCTTCGGCTGCTGTCCGTATCCTTACCTCTTAGGGGAGCGGACATAGGAAGGTGCCTGAGGCACATGGTCTGGCTGGGCCTTGTGATTCGACTCGTAGGTGGACGTTGCCACTAGGGTAACGTTCCTTATACTGCGTCTGGCAGTTGTTCGTATCCTCGCACACTAGGGGAGCGAACAGAGGTAGGAGCTTTGTGCGGCTTACGCTGCTGTTCGTCTCTTTTGCACCACTAGAAGAGCGGACCTAGGCAGGTGCCATATCTAGTGGTTCGTGTCCTCGCACACTAGTGGAGCGAACGCAGGTAGGAGCTTTGTGCGGCTTACGCTGTTGTTCGTCTCTTTTGCACCACTAGAAGAGCGGACCTAGGTAGGTGCCATTTCGCACACATTGCCTTTGTCTCTGTGATTATTAACAGAGATCATTCCACACACCCTCCAAGAAAGGGAGGAATTGCTTTACTTACTTATTATATCCTTCTGTGAGTTAACAGAGGTATTGCACTCTGCCATAGTCTGCAGCAAAGTCTTTGCACGGTGGACCCTGACTGTCTGATACTCCTTTAGGTTATTATCAGACAGCCCCCCGTAACACTGATACTGAGTTGAATCCATGCGACCCTCAACTTTAACAAGATTCACGGTGCCGGCATTGGCCACACAGCCCCAAAGCATGATGGAACCTCCACCAAATTTTACTGTGGGTAGCAAGTGCTTTTCTTGGAATGCCGTGTTTTTATGCCTCCATGCATAACGCCTTTTTGTATGACCAAACAACTCAATTTTTGTTTCATCAGTCCACAGGACCTTCTTCCAAAATGTAACTGGCTTGTCCAAATGTGCTTTTGCATACCTCAGGCGACTCTGTTTGTGGCGTGCTTGCAGAAACGGCTTCTTTCGCATCACTCTCCCATACAGCTTCTCCTTGTGCAACGTGCGCTGTATTGTTGACCGATGCACAGTGACACCATCTGCAGCAAGATGAAGCTGCAGGTCTTTGGAGGTGGTCTGTGGATTGTCCTCGACTGTTCTCACCATTCTTCTTCTCTGCCTTTCTGATATTTTTCTTGGCCTGCCACTTCTGGGCTTAACAAGAACTGTACCTGTGTTCTTCCATTTCCTTACTATGTTCCTCACCGTGGAAACTGACAGTTTAAATCTCTGAGACAACTTTTTGTATCCTTTCCCTGAACAACTATGTTGAATAATCTTTGTTTTCAGATCATTTGAGAGTTGTTTTGAGGAGCCCATGATGCCACTCTTCATAGGAGATTCAAATAGGAGAACAACTTGCAAGTGGCCACCTTAAATACCTTTTCTCATGATTGGATATACCTGCCTATGAAGTTCAAAGCTCAATGAGGTTAGAAAACCAATTTAGTGCTTCAGTAAGTCAGTGAAAAGTAGTTAGGAGTATTTAAATCAAGAAATTGATAAGGATGCCCATACTTTTGCACCTGTCAAATTTTGTTTAAATGCAGATTGCACATTTTCTGTTAGTACAATAAACCTCATTTCAATCCAGAAATATTACTCAGTCCATCAGTTATTAGATATATGAAACTGAAATAGCTGTTGCAAAAACCCAAATTGTTATAAAGAAAAAAGGTTAAAATTAATAGGGGTGCCCAAACTTTTTCATATGACTGTATGCCCATAGAGAATACAGCTGCTTCAGTCATGTCTACCAACAGAAGGAAATCTTCATTTGTATATAAATTGAGGAGTAAAAGGAGATGGATGTTTCTGGTTGACTGCGCTGGTGTTTGAAAAGTAGTCGTTCCTCGCTGTGGTAGCATCTAATAGTAGCCTTATTACACATTTCAAATTCATACCAAACTTTTTATTTATTTTTTTTTTTTAAATATACTGAATTTTTGTAAAAAGACTTCAGTACGGACTAAAAAAAAAGCTATTATTAACAACTTCCACAGCGTGGAACGACTACTTTTCCAGCAGCAGCGTAGTCAACCAGAAACATTCATGTGCTTTAACTCAATCTATACCATGTAATGTGGTAGCTGCCTACCGTTATAACCAAGCCCGGCACACCCAAGGTCATATGATCTTTCCCTGGCTGACGCAATCTTCTGTAAAATGGCTAGTGGCAATATTAGGTGATTTTTGTAACGCAAAGTGCAAATTATTTGAATTTGCTGTATTCAGGAAATTCCTAAAAAATACTACAGCAGGACATAGCTCCTAGCAACCAGGAAAATGACTGCTGTAGGAAAGAGGGAAATAGGAGTGCAGCAAAGCCCAGACAGATGTTGGTTGTAGGGGACTCTATAATTAGGCAGACAGTCAGGGTCATCTGTCGCAGAGACCGTGAATGCCGAACAGTGTGTTGTCTGCCGGGTGCTCGGGTTCGGCATATTGCAGATCGGATAGACAGATTGCTGGGTGGGGCTGGAGAAAACCCAGCGGTGATGGTACACATTGGTACTAATGACAAAGTTAGAGGCAGGTAGAAGGTCCTTAAAAATGATTACAGGGAATTAGGAGAGAAGCTGAAGTCCAGGACCTCCGAGGTGGTGTTTTCAGAAATACTACCGGTGCCACGAGCGTCACTAGAAAGACAGCGGGAGCTTAGGAAGATTAATATGTGGCTTAGAAATTGGTGCAGGAAGGAAGGGTTTGGGTTCATGGAGAACTGGGCCGATTTCTCACTCGGCTACAGACTCCTCGGTAGGGACGGGCTGCACCTCAATGGGGAGGGTGCAGCTGTGCTGGGCGAGAAAATGGTCAGATGGATGGAGGAGCTTTTAAACAAGGATCTGGGGGGAGGGAGGGTAGTGGAGCAAATAAAGGGATAAAGCAGATAGAGACAGTGAGACGGTAGGGGTTAATGAAGGAACAGAGGGAGGCTAGGAGTAAGGAATGCATTAATAGTATTAAATGTCTACTAGCAAATGCAAGAAGTCTTACAAAGAAAATGAATGAATTGGAGACTCTTATGTTAACCATGGATTATGATGTGGTGGGCATTACAGAAACCTGGCTGGATGAAAGTCATGACTGGGTGACAAACGTAGAGGGTTACCTTACATTTAGGAAGGACAGAAAAGACAAAAAATGTGGTGGGGTGTGTATATTTATCAAATCTAATCTAAAACCTGTGTTGAATGATGACATTGGGGGGAACTGCAACAATGTAGAGTCAATAGGGGTAAATGTACATGGGGAGGGGAATAATGGAAAAATATTAATTAGAGTTTGCTATAAACCTCCTAACATACCTGAACAGGTAGAGGGTGAAATGCTGCAACAAATTCAAAAGGCAGCTAATAATAATAATAATTGGGTTCTTATTATGGGGGATTTCAACTATCCAGACATTCAGTGGGACATAGAATCTTCTGGTTGTGCTAAAAGCTGTACGTTCTTATCTACAATTCAAGACAATTACTTCTCTCAGATGGTAGATGAACCGACCAGAGGAAATAATTTGCTAGATCTGGTCCTGTCAAATACACCAAATACAATTTCAGATCTACAGGTCCGGGAGCACTTGGGCACCAGCGATCATAATATGGTAAGCTTCAAAGTAATATTCAATAAAACATTTAAAAGGGGAAATGCTAAAACCTGGAATTTTAGGAAAGCTGATTTCAACAAATTAAGGGAAGAGCTTAAATGTGTAGATTGGGACAATGTCATTGTAACTGGGGATACCGAACATAAATGGGGTAAGTTTAAGGATATACAGTACTCATAGAGTCCTGTAAAAAACTTATACCCTCTGGTAATAAAATGTCCAGGAATAAAAAGAAACCACTATGGATAAATAAGACTGTACAAAGTATGATAAAACAAAAGGCGATTAAAATCTTGACGGCTGAGAATACAGAAATAGCATTTCAGAAGTATAAAGATATTAATTGGAAATGTAAAAAAGAAATCAAGCAAGTAAAATTAGCTACTGAAACAAAAATCACCAAGGACATTAAAATAAATCCCCAAATCTTTTATACATACATTAATGCCAAAAGGAAAATAAAGCATAGTAACGGCCCCTTAAAATAAAATAACAAGTTAGTTATAGAGGACAAACAAAAGACTGAGATATTAAACAGGCACTTCTCATCCATGTTCACCAAGGAACTGACTATTCTAGGGATCATTCAACAAGTAAAAAATCAAAGTTCACCACCTGATATACTTAATTTAACGCCTGCGTCTGAGTAAATTAAACATTGACAAATCCCCAGGGCCAGATGGCATTCATCCACGAATATTGAGGGAATTGAGCTCAGTAATCGACAAACCGCTGTATCTCATCTTCTTAGACCCGCTTGTAACAGGGTTGGTGCCTCAGGATTGGAGGATTGCTGATGTGGGTCCGATATTTAAGTAAGGTAAGAATGTGGATCCAGGCAACTACTGTCAGGTAAGCCTGGCATCAGTAGTATGCAAAGTTTTTGAGGGCATTTTAAGGGATGACATACAAACATATATTGCAGAAAATAATATATTAACTGACAGACAGCATGGATTCATGAATGATAAGTCATGTCTAACCAATCCGTTGGGGTTCTATGACGGGGTAAGTGCAAATCTGGATATTGGTAATGCAGCCGATGTGATTTATTTGGACTTTGCAAAGGCATCTGATACTGTACCACATAATAGCCTTATACTAAAGCTCCAGAAGCAAGGACTAGGGGAAACTATATGCATCTGGGTAAGGAATTGGCTAAAAGATAGGAAACAAAGAGTAGTCATAAATGGTACATTCTCTGAATGGGCTATAGTCAGCAGTGGGGTGCCACAGGGATCTGTGCTAGGACCGATTCTTTTTAATCTCTTTATTAATTACCTTGTGGATGGGATAGATAGTAAAGTGTCAGTCTTTGCTGATGACACCAAACTATGTAGGATATTAAAAATAACCTTGATAGTACAATATTACAAAAAGATCTGGATAAGATGTCAGAATGGGCAGATACTTGGCAAATGAGATTTAATGTTAAAAAATGTAAAGTAATGCACCTAGGACAGAGCAATCCTATAGCTACATATACATTAAATGGAAGTAAACTTGGGGCTACAGAATAGAAGGACTTGGGTATTCTCATTACAAATAAGCTGAGCAGCAGCACTCAATGTCAAGCAGCAGCTGCTAAAGCAAACAAGATTTTAGGGTGTATAAAAAGAGAAATTAGATTCCGTGATCCCAACGTATTGTTACCCCTCTATAAATCACTTGTAAGGCCACATCTGGAATATGGGATCCAGTTTTGGGCTCCACATTTTAAAAATGTCATTCATTCAGATGTTAGAGTCAGTTCAAAGGCGGACAACTAGACTACTACAAGGAATGGAGGCCGCCCATATGATGAGAGGCTGAAAAAGTTAGATATGTTTAGCTTAGAAAAAAGACGTCTCAGAGGAGATCTCATTTATATGTATAAATACATGTGTGGTCAATATAAAGGACTGGCACATGACTTACTGTAAGTCCCTGTCACACACAGAGATAAATCTGCGGCAGATCTGTGGTTGCAGTGAAATTGTGGAAAATCAGTGCCAGGTTTGTGGCTGTGTGGAAATGGAATAATATGTCCATGATTTCACTGCAACCACAGATCTGCCAAAGATTTATCTCTTTGTCTGACGGGGCCTTTACTCCTTCCAAAGACAATACTAAGGACCAGGGGGCATACACTGCGAGTAGAAGAAAAGCGATTCCGGCAGCTAAATAGGAAAGGCTTCTTCACAGTTAGAGCAGTCACACTGTAGAATTCCCTACTACATGAGGTAGTAATGGCAGATAATATAACAACTTTTAAAATAGGGCTGGACGATTTCCTCAGTACACACAACATTGTTGGTTATAAATGACTTAGGGACAAAATGTAGAATTGGTGGAGGAAGGTTGAACTAGATGGACCTAGGTCTTTTTTCAACCTAAGTAACTATGTAACTAGCATATTTTTCGGACTATAAGACGCACCGGACCATAAGACGCCCCCTGATTTTAGAGGAGGAAAATGGGAAAATAAAATTTTAAGCAAAAAATGTGGTCATGACACTTTTATGGGGCAAGGATCTGCTGCTGACACTGTTATGGGGTAATGTCCTGCTCATATACTCCCCATCCTGCTCATATACTCCCTATCCTGCTCATATACTCCCCAATGCAGCTCATATACTCCCCAATGCAGCTCATATACTCCCCAATGCAGCTCATATACTCCCCAGCCTGCTCATATACTCCCCAGGCCCTGCTCATATACTCCCCAGCCTGCTCATATACTCCCCAGCCTGCTCATATACTCCCCATTGCTGCTCATATACTCCCCAGGATGATCATATACTCCCCAGGATGATCATATACTCCCCAGGCTGCTCATAATATACCCCTATCCTGCTCATATACTCCCCATTGCTGCTCATATACTCCCCAGCCTGCTCATATACTCCCCATTGCTGCTCATATACTCCCCAGGCTGCTCATATACTCCCCAGGCTGCTCATAATAAACCCCTATCCTGCTCATATACCCCCATCATCCTGGTGTATGGCCGCATCCTGTGGCACATAAAAAAAAAAATAAACATTCATACTCACCTTACCTCACCTCACTCCCTGCAGCACAGCTCATCTTACCGTCTATGTCAGCGGCAGCGCCGCTGAGTGGAGCTGTCCCCGTTCCCCTGCAGCATCGCGATCTCCTCCTGTCTGTCCATGTGGACACGTGCGCACAGTGATGACGTCATCGCTGTGCGCGGCGCTAGTCTCCATGCAAATCAGCTGACCGGCACAGACCGGAGGAGATCGTGGTGCTGCAGGGGAACGGTGAGTAATGTGTACTGATTCACTGCACCACGCACTAATGATGATGCGCAGGGTGCAGTGAATACAGCCGCACATGATCACATGATCATGATCACATGATCAGGCTGCAGTTGCCAGGGGTCATCATGCGGGCCGGCTGTTTATCCTCCGCCCATCATCCCGCCCACCTGTCAGTGCTGAGAGATGATGGGCGGGAGGATAGGCGTGCATATTAAATAAGCGGGTCCACGTGGTCACAGCAGGCGCAGCTACAGCCTGCTCGTGCCCCCCGATGACCCGCTCCACCCTCATTCCCCGCAGCCCTATATTCAGACCATAAGATGCACCCCCCACTTTCCCCCAACATTTGGGGGAAAAAAAGTGCATCTTATGGTCTGAAAAATACGGTATGTGTGCAAATTTGATGAGGGTCAAATAATAATAATAATGAAGTTTATTTTTATAGCGCCAACATATTCCACAGCACTTTACAATTAAGTAGAGGCTTGTACAGACAATAAAAACAATGCAAAGGAGCCCATAATTCAACAGCTACAATAGGAATGAGGGCCTTGCTCGAAAGCTTACAATCTATGGCGATCTATAAATTGATAATTTCTAGCGAATTCTCTTTTAAACAAAGTGAAATGAATATAGTTTTTAATTGTAATGAAAATTACAAACAGACAATATTCTGTTTCGGCCAAAATTAATAAAAGTACAATATCTATCATGTTTATGGTAAAGGTTTAAGCAATTAGATCAACATAAAACTTCAGTATTTAGATAAACCCCAAGGGGAAAAAGTTCGTGGTGAGTCTATGCACAGATTGTCAATGGCAATGAATTTACTTGCTAGGGAAAAAGAGTGAATTCCAGGCCATCACATCTGCTAAAAAAAAAAAAGCCGATATGATGGATGTGACTAAAGACCTTACAGTGATAGCTTGATATCAATTGCAGGATATGAACATTAAATAACACATTAGATCTTCCAAGCAACAATTTTCAGCATAACTCAGAGTACAGCCATGAACCCATTTACCTACATCCACACCATGTGCTTGGAAAATATAAACTGCAACCTTCATACTGTGGATACTCTGGATATAATTAATCCTTCATGACTTAGGAAAGTCTGACTGACGGCTTCACTGTAATAACCCATCCCAAAAAAAAAAAACCACACTTACCCCTCCTTAACCTAAAATAAGACATGACTGCGTGACATTGGATGTAAAAGGCCACAGCAGCCCAGTTTATTAACACCAACAAGCAATAACATTTATCAATAATACGTAGTAATATTCCATAAACATAACCACTAGCCAAAGGAGGGGGGGTAAATGAAGAGTCCATTGTACATGACCCAGCCCAGCAGGGACCCACGTTAACATGCCCTGCTGTGACCCAGCACAGCAGTGTCCCACGTTAACATGTCCCGCTGTGACCCAGCACAGCAGGGACCCACCTTAACCAAGTATACCATTGCACCACCAGGGGTAACCCGCTCCTGCACTCGGTTCACCACCCGCTCTTTGTGCAATCCACCGACTTCAAATACCTCCCTCCTTTCTGCCACAGCGAGCACGTATGACACCTTGTACGTACGTGCGAGTCCCACCACCAAAACCCAACCCGAGCCAACTCCGCGGCTCGAGTAACCAATGCTTCTGTACCAATACCAATTGAGCAAAACTGACCCCCATTAGACCTCACAATGCCAACCTGCACCAAACCACCAGTACAACAAGGTCAGCCTCACCCAAGACCTGCAACTAGCCGACCACATCATCCGATCCTATGCACCGCCTGTGCAACCAGTCCACAACGAGCCACCTGAGCCGCCTCACCACCCCCATGGAATAGGGGATAAACTCTGCCTCGTTGAGAAACATTGCAGGCGCCTCCGAACATTGCACATCACCTGATAATTAAGCAAAGCCAACCATTATTGCTGTAAACGAAAGAACCTACACTGATTCCCCAACCTCCGGCAGATTCCTGAAAACGTGCCCGGTAGAACCCACTATGTAGTCATTCCAAAACAGACGCCCCTATGAACAACAACACGAGCATGGCACCCAGGCAGGAAGAAATGGACCAAGTCATCCAGGCCTGATGTCACGAATCAAGCCCCTTGACGCCCCAGCGACCAAGTCTCCTCCACCCAAAAGAAAAACAACTTCACACGACCCTAAGTCCAAGAAAAACTCAGACACATACCACATTTCTCCGAAACTCCAGACACCATAAACCCAGGCCATCCGTCAAAACATTGCACCCACCAGGTGCCCAGTGCCTGTCCGCCACTCAGCCTTAAAGTACCACAAAACACCCCCAAACGGGGCACAGCCCCAGACGATTACCTGGTCCTTAAAATCATTAAAAATCAATGCACCACACTAGCTTCCCCTGCCATGGCATGCCACCAGCCCGACATTAAGGAAGATAATGGTATAGTTGCAACCTGCTCGCACATTACTTCAAATACACCTTCCCTGCAGCCAGGGCTGTATTTTGCCTTCATGCTGCCCTAGGCACTTTAAGTGGTCGCGCCCCTTAGTGACAATGTAAAACTGAGTTTTCGCACACGACATCTGTTTAAGGCAGATCTACTCTGTAGCACACTTTAAAAAGTATCAATAAGAAACGAACCCCCCCCCAATGGGAATCACCACAGGCACATCAAAACATAGCATGAGTATAAAATATTCCCACCACACCGTCCCCACTTATATACTGTGACTGTGACACTGCCCCTAATAAACACCACACTGCCCTCCCTTATAAACTACTGTATATGCACCACACCTTCCTCGATTATGAAATATGATCTGTACATTGTGAGGAGGGAGCAGCATGATGTGAGGACAATGTCCCATGCATGCTGCCCCCTCCTCACAATGTCCCATGCATGCTGCCCCCTCCTCACAATGTCCCATGCATGCTGCCCCCTTCTCACAATGTCCCATGCATGCTGCTCCCTCGTCACAATGTCCCATGCATGCTGCTCCCTCCTCACAATGTCCCATGCTTGCTGCCCCCTCCTCACAATGTCCCATGCATGCTGCCCCCTCCTCACAATGTCCCATGAATGCTGCCCCCTCCTCACAATGTCCCATGAATGCTGCCCCCTCCTCACAATGTCCCATGCATGCTGCCCCCTCCTCACAATGTCCCATGCATGCTGCTCCCTCCTCACAATGTCCCTTGCATGCTGCCCCCTCCTCACAATGTCCCTTGCATGCTGCCCCCTCCTCACAATGTCCCATGCATGCTGCCCCCTCCTCACAATGTCCCATGCATGCTGCCCCCTCCTCACAATGTCCCATGCATGCTGCCCCCTCCTCACAATGTCCCATGCATGCTTCTCTCTCCTCACAATGTCCCATGCATGCTGCCCCCTCTTCACAATGTCCCATGCATGCTGCTCCCTCCTCACAATGTCCCATGCATGCTGCACCTCCTCACAATGTCCCATGCATGCTGCTCCCTCCTCACAATGTCCCATGAATGCTGCTCCCTCCTCACAATGTCTCATGCATGCTGCCCCCTCCTCACAATGTCTCATGTATGCTGCTCCCGCCTCACAATGTCCCATGCATGCTGCTCCCTCCTCACAATGTCCCATGCATGCTGCTCCCTCCGCACAATGTCTCATGCTTGATGCTCCCTCCTCACAATGTCCCATGCATGCTGCTCCTTCCTCACAATGTCCCATGCATGCTGCTCCCTCCTCACAATGTCTCATGCATGCTGCCCCCTCCTCAGTGTCCCATGCATGCTGCCCCCTTCTCACAATGTCCCATGCATGCTGCCCCCTCCTCACAATGTCTCATGCATGCTGCCCCCTCCTCAGTGTCCCATGCATGCTGCCCCCTTCTCACAATGTCCCATGCATGCTGTCCCTCTCCATGAGCTCCTAATGCTGCCTTCCTCTTTTCCATAATGAGACCTTCATGTTGCCCCACTCATGCTAAGACCACCACACTAACGCTTATGCTGAGACCCCCCCCCCACACACACTACCTCACTCTTGATATTGACTCCCCTACATTGCTCCACTCCATACTGATCCCACACATGCTGCCCCTTCTTCACAATGAGCTCCCAATGCTGCCCCCTCTTATTCTGAGTCCTTACACTCCCCCCACCCAATCGATTTTGTCATTGCACTATCCCTCATCCCTTGTCCTCTGTCTCTAGCATTAGCCCCTCTCTCCCACTCCCCCAACATCAGCCTCTCTCCCCCAGCATCAGCCTCTATCTTCCCTCAGCATCAGCCTCTCTTCCCCAGTCTCAGCCTTTGCCTCCCCCCAGCCTTAGCCTACCCCAGTCTCCGCCTCAGCCTCCCTCCAGCCTCCCTCCAGTCTCAGCCTCAGCCTCCCTCAAGTCTCAGCCTCAGCCTCCCTCCAGTCTCAGCCTCAGCCTCCCTCCAGTCTCAATCAAAAACTGGAGGACAGTGGTCTGATGAAGCGTGTTACCCTTTCCACGCGAAACGCGCGTTACCCTTCCTAGGGGGGTATCCAGACCTCTTTCATCTGCACTACTGGCACTTTAGTACTTGTTATTCTGGCTGCACTGGGTATGTTCTTTAGATTGTTTATGTACCTTTATTGTTATCGCATTGTATACTACCAGTCTAGCCCTTTGTGCAGCTTTTTATATTAACTGTGTTATCATCCTATTGTGCCAGTGCTCTGTCATGTCTGTTTCATCTTCTCCACGACTTTTTGTAATGAATTGTTTACCATTTAATAAATATTTGTAATCTTTTGCATATTAGCCACCTTTGTCCTCCGGTTTTAAACCTTACTGTTTTTCCGTGGTTTTCTCTCTATTGAGATCATGTGTTGTGCCTAATGGATTGCTATGTTATTCTCCCTCCAGTCTCAGCCTCAGCCTCCCTCCAGTCTCAGCCTCAGCCTCCCTCCAGCCTCCCCCCAGTATCTGCCTCTGCCTCCCTCCAGCCTCACCCCAGTCTCTGCCTCTGCCTCCCTCCAGCCTCCCCCCAGTCTCAGCCTCAGCCTCCCTCCAGTCTCAGCCTCAGCCTCCCTCCAGCCTCCCCCAGTCTCAGCCTCTGCCTCCCTCCAGCCTCCCCACAGTCTAAGCCTCTGCCTCCCTCCAGTCTCAGCCTCTGCCTCCCTCCAACCTCCCCCCAGTCTCAGCCTCTGCCTCCCTCCAGCCTCCCCCCAGTCTCTGCCTCTGCCTCCCTCCAGTCTCTCCCCAGTCTCAGCCTCTGCCTCCCTCCAGTCTCAGCCTCTGTCTCCCTCCAGTCTCTGCCTCTGCCTCCCTCCAGCCTCCCCCCAGTCTCTGCCTTTGCCTCCCTCCAGCCTCCCCCCAGTCTCAGCCTCTGCCTCCCTCCAGCCTCCCCCCAGTCTCTGCCTCTGCCTCCCTCCAGCCTCCCCCCAGTCTCAGCCTCTGCCTCCCTCCAGCCTCCCCCCAGTCTCAGCCTCTGCCTCTCTCCAGCCTCCCCCAAGTCTCAGCCTCTGCCTCCCTCCAGCCTCCCCCCAGTCTCTGCCTCTGCCTCCCTCCAGCCTCCCCCCAGTCTCTGCCTCTGCCTCCCTCCAGCCTCCCCCAGTCTCAGCCTCTGCCTCCCTCCAGCCTCCCCACAGTCTCAGCCTCTGCCTCCCTCCAGTCTCCCCCCAGTCTCAGCCTCTGCCTCCCTCCAGTCTCAGCCTCTGCCTCCCTCCAGTCTCTGCCTCTGCCTCCCTCCAGCCTCCCCCCCAGTCTCTGCCTCTGCCTCCCTCCAGCCTCCCCCCAGTCTCAGCCTCTGCCTCCCTCCAGCCTCCCGCAAGTCTCTGCCTCCCTCCAGCCTCCCCCCAGTCTCTGCCTCTGCCTCCCTCCAGCCTCCCCCCAGTTTCAGCCTCTGCCTCCCTCCAGCCTCCCCCCAGTCTCTGCCTCCCTCCAGCCTCCCCCCAGTCTCTGCCTCCCTCCAGCCTCCCCCAGTCTTAGCCTCTGCCTCCCTCCAGCCTCCCCACAGTCTCAGCCTCTGCCTCCCTCCAGTCTCAGCCTCTGCCTCCCTCCAGCCTCCCCCCAGTCTCAGCCTCTGCCTCTCTCCAGTCTCAGCCTCTGCCTCCCTCCAGCCTCCCCCCAGTCTCAGCCACTGCCTCCCTCCAGTCTCAGCCTCTGCCTCCCTCCAGCCTCCCCCCAGTCTCAGCCTCTGCCTCCCTCCAGCCTCCCCCCAGTCTCAGCCTCTGCCTCCCTCCAGCCTCCCCCCAGTCTCAGCCTCTGCCTCCCTCCAGCCTCCCCCCAGTCTCAGCCTCTGCCTCCCTCCAGTATCTGCCTTTGCCGCCTCCCCCCCCCGCATGCGCAGATCTCCGGTCTGCATTAGAGACACTCCCACGCTCCTTATGAATCCACTCACCTGCTCCAGTGCCCGCCGCCATCTTCCTGGCTCACGTGAGTATCCTCTTCTGACACCGGCTTCCATCACGTCCTCCGCGGCGTCCTGCTGTGAGCTCTGCATGTGACGTCCACACAGCAGTGGACGCAGCACAGAGGAAGGAGCTGATTGGCGCGCGCCTGTGACCCCGGAAGTGCAGGCGCCGGCAGTTCCGGGGTCAATCAGCTCCCTGTGCTCGGCGGCCACAAAAAAAAATGTAAAAAAAAAAAAAAAAAAAAAAAAATTTTTTTTTTTTTTTTTTTTTTGCTGCCAGAAGGTGCCGCCCCTCACAATCTGCCGCCCTAGGCACCGGACCACGGGTGCCTAATGGTAAATACGGCCCTGCCTGCAGCTGCGCCACACAACGATCGTGTCCCCATAATACCAGCCAGTCCTGACAAATACGCATAACCGAATGAGCCCATAGCCATGTAGTGCTGGAGGGGCTACACCACCGCGGGAGACCAATCACCCGGCCATCGAAACAACATGTCCTGCCTCATGCTCTATACAGAATTCCCGACAAATGGAGCAACACCTGCCATCAGCACTGTCCAGCTGGATAATCAAACAATTCGCCAACCAGAGACCCCTGATACCAGCAAATCACACACTGGGTCACCCAACTCAAATGTACACATTCCTTGCGCCAACACATTACCCTAGCCCCCATCGTCCGGGGGCACCAAAAAAGAAACCACTCTAAGGTGAGTCATGTACCCGTAAGGCATAGCAGGGCCCGCTGTACCCAGAAGAAACCCCAAAGCCCATCGTAAGCGGGAACTACCTTCTCTTTATATAATAAACTCCTATCAATTCTATAAATGGCTATAACGAATACCACCCGATACGGTCTGCCAAAAGCTCAGTCGGCAACCCAAACAGAAAAGCCACAAATTAATGTCTGGCACCCAGTACATAAAGATAAGCAGACCTGCCAACAGGCAGGGAGATGCAGCCAAAATCCTAAATATGATATATTGTATAGCAAGGATTTAAAATTTAACTTTTAATAAATATAATAATAAAATAGAACAAAGTGCAAAGTGAAGTACAATAAAAGGAAGGATCTCACCCAGTTCTTCTCCTGAGGGATCCACACCACTGTATAGACCAAGGCGGGCGGGCATCAGACCAATGACGTAAAGCCGGGGATAAACAGTATAGTTACATTACCCCTGTCGTGCCCCTGCAATAGCTTCCGCCCTTACAAGGGCAGCACCCAAGTCAGGATAACTACCCCAGTAAATACACAATAACCCTCCCGGAGGGGTGCTGCCCTTGTAAGGGCGGAAGCTATTGCAGGGGCACGACAGGGGTAATGTAACTATACTGTTTATCCCCGGCTTTACGTCATTGGTCTGATGCCCGCCCGCCTTGGTCTATACAGTGGTGTGGATCCCTCAGGAGAAGAACTGGGTGAGATCCTTCCTTTTATTGTACTTCACTTTGCACTTTGTTCTATTTTATTATTATATTTATTAAAAGTTAAATTTTAAATCCTTGCTATACAATACACCCAGTACATACCAAACACCCCATGTGTTGTATCCACCTTCTGCTAAAATCATAATATAAAAAAAAAAAAAAAATGAAGGTACTATCAAACCCCATCCATCACCGCTTTGCCAATTACCGTATCACCACCTGAATTACTCGCAAACTGCCGTGAAATCACCACCAGTCATACAAAATCACCCATAGAATGCAAGCACAATTACACCAACCAAAATAAAATTATGTCTTCACCTGCAGATATACACACTATCATGAAAACGCACTAGCATGAAAACCCCCCTAACACTCATGAAGTGCACAGAAAGGCCTCCTGGACCACAAAGCAACCACAAAGCAGCCACTGCCACAAATTGAACGCTGGCCACAGAGCCCCCAACCTCCTGACCAGCCGTGCACCGTTCCGAAACCTACTGACAAACACACTACCACCCTAGTGCACCCGAAACCATACGTATCAACACCCTTACCCCCCCCCATAATCCAAGTGTCACGGGCGGAGGAGGGGACGCTGCGCTCTCCCACTGCTCGGGTCCGGCTTCTGCTGCTGCTCAGCGGAGGCTCAAGCGGTGGGCCAGATCCCGGGGACTCGAGCGGCGTTCCTCGCCCGTGAGTGAAAAGGGGTAGGGATTGATTGGATGGTGGATTTGAGTATTGTCCGTGACGCCACCCACGGTTGTGGGGATATTGGTGACACCACCGCTGCTCTGGACGGGGATCCCGGGAGCGGCGACAGGGAGCAGCTTTGTTGTTAGTTCTCCCCTCCGTGGGTAGGGGGTTGGTTGTCCCGGGGCCCGGTGATGGGGAAAGGGATGGATGGCAGGCGGGTTACGGGGCCTGGTGAGGTGCAGGGTAGCAGGGGCAGCGCTGTGCCGCACGGCACGGTGGTACTCACTCAGCCAATGATGAGGACACGGTTCTCAGTAAAACACACGGCTGGATGGACGGGTCCCACAGACGGCTGCGGTAGTTTTTCCCCTGACCCTGGGTGGTAGTGTAAGTCCTTTCTTTCACCTCAGTGCACGATCCTCCTGCGCTCCGGTTTCCAGCTGGCTCCCCGGTTCAGTACCGGTGGGCCACCGCCCAGCCCTGGCTACCTACGGTTCCACCAACTGTTTTCCCGGCTCCCACAGACGGCCACTACCGTCTGCCTCACTCTCTACCCGAGGGTCCTAGGCTCCAACCTAGGCCCCTGTCTGCTTCTGTCTCCCTGCAGACCTCCTCTCTCTTCCTCTGCCTGGACTTGTCTGGACCTGCTTCCTGCCTCAGGCCAGCTAAACTCCTCGGTGGGCATCTCCATCTCCTGACGCCGCCCACCTGGTGTGTCTGTCTGAGCTTGAGGAAGAAACCAGGTCTCACTGGGGATGTCTGCTGTGAACTGCTGGGGGTGTGTAGGTCTTGTTCTCTGTGGCCCCTGGCTTGTCCAGGGCACCACACAAACATTAATACAAAGTTTAAGTGAGCCTTAATCTTACTAGGCTGACTCCATGGACTCCCAGGGAACAGCCGTCACGTGTCCTCCGTGTCGAGCACCGCCATCTTCTCCACAGGTAGACGCAGGTTGCAGCCCACCTGGGCCGCACCGAAAGTGCCCGGACTGACTGTCCATCCGGGGACGCTTGACAAAAGGTCACCGGCTCGGAGCCACAACTGGGGGGGGGTGCACTCCAGCAGCTCAGCCGCCTGCGGTGAGCGCGACGGGCCAGGTGAGCGCGGCGGGCCAGGTGAGCGCAGCAGGTCAACACGCCGGGCCAGGTGACCGCGACGTGATGTCATCCGCGATGCCGTCCTCTGCGATGTCGTCCTACTCACTGGACCCTGGTCCAGGGAGCCCACTGTCCGGCAGGCTCGACCTGTAACCTGATCCGCCAGAAAATTCAAGGGCATGTGGTGCGATCCCCGGCTGACCATCCTTGTGTACTTCTTTGGGCATGCCTGAAGGCGTCCCCGCGCGATCCTTCTGCCCCCGATGCCGCCGCCGGCCTGACCTCGCTGCTCCAGGCCGCCTCCTGAACGCTGTTGCTGTCGCCGCTGCCACCAGAGCCCTATGCTCCTGCACAGGCCCATCCAATCCGATCCTCTAAAGGCCGCCGCACTTCTGCCTATCCATCAGCGGCTGTTGCTGCTGCGAGCTGACGCGCTGACACTTCCAGGTCAGCTGACATCGGCGCCGAGGCACGTGACCGCGTCGCCAGACCATGTGACCACGCCAGGTCACGTGGCCATGACGTGCGCGTCACCACTTCGCGCCGCGACCTGGAAGTGGAGGGGGGCCGGCCACGTCACTCACCGCCCCGCTACCTTGCTGCCTGCAGCCCGACTTTCTCTTCAGGCCCTGCGATACCATCTCTTCTGGCTCCGCCGCCGCTGCCGGGGGTTTTCTGCTGGCGCTCCTCCTCCGCTGCCGACTCCATGGTTTAATCTCCGGGCTGAGACGCACAGGAGGCCGAGATCTTCGCTGCCGCTTCGGAGGCAGATGGGTCCCATCTTCCGCTCCGCCGCCGTCACCGGACCATCGCTGCAGCAGCTCTTCCATCCACTGCTGGCCATGCTGCTCCACCATGTTCTTCATCCTTTCCACGAGGGCCTCCATCTGGTGATGTGAGGGGCTGGGGAACCTCCATCATGATGTCCTTGTACAGATCTTTGTGTCCTTCTAAATACTCCCAGTCCTCCATGGAGAAACGATTCAGGACGCCATCCAAGGTAAGATTCCGGATGTCTGCCAGGTAAGGAAGGACTGAACCCTTCCCACAGTTCTGCCCTATATATCCCTCCCATCACTGACCACTCCCTGCCCACTCACATGGCACCATAGCCCCCATCGCTCCACCCCACACCTTCCCCCACAAAAGCACTACACTTTAACCCTTCACTAACCCTCAGGCCTAGCATCCCTCCTCAGTCATTTGCACCCTCCCTGTAGCCCCTTTGAGGCAGGCGTTCGGGCTTGTCTTTTTCTTAGAGACTAGTTAAAGGAGTTGTCCAACATTAGCTTAACAAAAATTTTTGAGTTTATCTGTGCTGTATTGTCATATAAATCACACCTACATTGTTATTTTTTGTTTTCTAACTTTTGTTCCTCTTGAATTATCCCTTTATTCTCTGCAGCTCTTGTTTACATTCAGATCCAGCAAACTGACCACTTCCTGTGCTGAACCTCAGTCAGAGCTATCACCACCCAGCCTCAGTGTCCAGCCCCACCCCAGTGTCCAGTCCCACCCCAGTGTCCAGCCTCACCCTCTGCCCGCCCCCTGCACACATGTAACGGGGTGCCAGGGGTGCCTCCGGGGTTGTAGTCATGGCCCTTGCTATCAGGCTTACCCCTGGCTCCGCCGTCACTTTGGGGACAGGAGATGTCATGGTGGGGCAGAGTGTGGTGGTGCAGGTGTTGTCCGGCGCACAAACACTCCTCAGGCATGGTTCGATCCAAATAACAAACATTCTTTATTCTTCACAAATCTCCACACGAGGCAGTAAAGGTGATGTTACGCTTTCTTTAGCTGGGAAAAGCCTGTCCCTGCGTCCCCTCCAGTGGGGATGTGCCTGGCTGCTCTTCTTCACCCGGCTCCCACTTCTGGTTACCCACAGCCCGGACCCACACCGGACTGCTTCACCCTATGAGGTTCCGCCCGCTCCTGTTCTCTCCGGCTTCCCTGTTCTTCAGCTCCCACACTCTGCCCCGGCTCTGCTGCTCCGCTCCCGTCCCCGAGACAACTGCCTTTACATCCCTCACTTTTTCTACAACAGCAACTGTACCCCTCCCCTTTCTCCTGCCGGCTCCTCCTTTCCACTGTGGTGACAGCCGTCCCACCCGGCCACTAGGGGGTACCCTAACCCAACACACATGCAATATAATAAAAACATTTTTATTAACAACATTAACATTTCCGGGCTCCTTTGTAAGGGGTCTGCCCACCCCCTACATACCTCCCCTCTTAAAGCCTGAGCCTCCCGGCAAGGCACAACCATAAAATCACATTTAAAACTAAACAAGTCCACCTTTGGGGCAACCGTAAGGGGTGCACCAGTCCAGCGCCCGGAGTTCCTCCTGGAAGCTCCCGGTCTTAGTCGTGTTGCTGCCCGGAGGCTTTTGCAGCGCTCCCGGTCTTCGATGTTGGTCGGCAGGAACACAGCTTTGGCAAACATAATCTTCTGGACGACGTGGAGGAGCCCCTGGCTCAGTCCAGCAACTTAAAACGGTACAACTTCTTCCGGCTTGGAACAACGCCGGTGTCTAACACAAAAACAGGGCCGCCATCTTCCGGTCTTAGTGCTCATTCCGGGTGGTAGGCCCGTTGCCATTCAGCTCTCTGGGCTTGCACATACTCGGACAAAGACTGTCCGGGCAACCGGCGCAGCCTCCGGAAAGGCTCGTAGCTGATGGGTTGCTCCGCTGTTTCAGCCTCCAGCTCTGGCTCCTCAGCCCCCGACGGGGGTGATGGGGTCGCTGCGCGGGACGGCGGCGGGCTGCCCAGAACAATAACCGGATGGGTGGTGAGGCTTTGGTTAATCGCCAGCACCAGCGGGGTTCCCTTCTCCGGGTCAGTACTCTGCCCGGGCATGACTGCTGGGGCTACAGCCAAGGTACTTCGTGAGCGGGAAGTTTCGGCTAACACCGGTCTTCGCTGTTCTTGTCGCCGGTTCTGACACTCCTCCCATTCTACTTCTTGCTGCCACTGAGCAGCCTCTTGTGTGGTGGGCACCCGGGTCACCCCGACCGCAAACAGGCCCCGGCAACCCACTTCCCTCAGGAACCGTACCTTCTCTCCTTGGTACAAAGTATGTAGTCGCTGCGGGAGGCCTTCCGTGTCTAGGTTTACTCTGTTGTAGAAATAGTCGTCGCCGGTCTCGCTGTCCCGGATGAAGCCGTACCCCTCTCTCTGGTTAAATTTCACCACCACTCCGGTGGTGTACTGATGCTCAAACTCCTCGCTCCGGGGACCCGCCATCATCTCCCGGGCGACGGTCTCGGCGAGCAGCCGCTCCTGTACTGGGTCCGGCACAGGTGACGGGGACCTTCGTGTCGGTAGTGATGACGGCTGAACTGAGTCCCAGTAGAAGCCCCACTCGTCTCTCTCCAGTTTCCGGGCGTGTATTTCCTCTGGAGCCAGAGCTTGACCAAGTGTCGCGGATCCCACCGCGGCTGGCGAGGGTACCTCCGGGCATGGGTATGGGGTTCCCAGAAGCCGGCTCCCCGACGGTAGTTGGGCGGTGTAGGTCGCCCGGACCTCTGTCGTGGTCTCGCCAGTCACCGCGTCCCACGTTGTGAGCCAAGTCACTTTTGTGGCCCGTCCCGGTCCTCCGGGTACGGCCGGCAGGTGAGCGGGGAATCCCTCCGCAGACGCAGCCGCAATCTGCTTCGGGTAGTTCTTCTCCAGACCAGGCGCAGCAGGCGCAGAGTGTAGTTCCTCGGCGTTTTCCATCTCGCTTGGGGAACGCGTCTCAGGCAAAGGCGTCAGGGTCGGTGGAGAAGCTGGAGGAAGTGGAGGCGGGCTTGCTTTGCCCGCTCTTGGGCATACTCCACCCCCAGTCTCACACTTCAGGTCGACCCCTCCGCGGCGGTACTTCTTTCTTCTTACAACACCGCCCACTTCACATATCTTCGTACGTGCCCTGGGACCGGCACCTCCCCTCTTTGGGCGGAGTACTCCGAACTTCTTTTTCGGCACCGGCCAGCCCCAGGCTCTTCTTTTGGCACCAACTTTTCGCGCGCTTTCTGCATCTTCACAGACGACGGCCATCTTGCTGCCATCTTGTGCCCGGTCCAACGCTGCAGGCACTGCTTCTTCTTCCCACCATGGGATCGGGAATCTTCTCCAATAGTCCGGATCCTGTGCCCTAGGCACCACTTGATCTCCGGCTTCTTGGGTCCCTGGCATGTAATTCGCATCCTGCCGACTACGCCACATGTAACGGGGTGCCAGGGGTGCCTCCGGGGTTGTAGTCATGGCCCTTGCTATCAGGCTTAACCCTGGCTCCGCCGTCACTTTGGGGACAGGAGATGTCATGGTGGGGCAGAGTGTGGTGGTGCAGGTGTTGTCCGGCGCACAAACACTCCTCAGGCATGGTTCGATCCAAATAACAAACATTCTTTATTCTTCACAAATCTCCACACGAGCCAGTAAAGGTGATGTTACGCTTTCTTTAGCTGGGGAAAGCCTGTCCCTGCGTCCCCTCCAGTGGGGATGTGCCTGGCTACTCTTCTTCACCCGGCTCCCACTTCTGGCTACCCACAGCCCGGACCCACACCGGACTGCTTCACCCTATGAGGTTCCGCCCGCTCCTGTTCTCTCCGGCTTCCCTGTTCTTCAGCTCCCACACTCTGCCCCGACTCTGCTGCTCCGCTCCCGTCCCCGAGACAACTGCCTTTACATCCCTCACTTTTTCTACAACAGCAACTGTACCCCTCCCCTTTCTCCTGCCAGCTCCTCCTTTCCACTGTGGTGACAGCCGTCCCACCCGGCAACTAGGGGGTACCCTAACCCAACACACATGCAATATAATAAAAACATTTTTATTAACAACATTAACATTTCCGGGCTCCTTTGTAAGGGGTCTGCCCACCCCCTACACACACAGTCCCTGTCAGTATATTCTTCCCAAGCACCTAACCTGGTATCACTACAGCATTGCAAATAACAGCCCCACATCGGGCTCTGCACCGCACACGCACACATATGGCTCTGTACCGCACACGCACACATATGGCTCTGTACCACACACGCACACATATGGCTCTGTACCGCACACGCACACATATGGCTCGGCACACGCACACATATGGCCATATGGCTCTGTACCACACACGCACACATATGGCTCTGTACCGCACACGCACACATGGCTCTGCACACGCACACATATGGCTCTGTACCGCACACGCACACATATGGCTCTGTACCGCACACGCACACATATGGCTCTGCACCGCACACACACACATATGGCTCTGCACCGCACCCACACACATATGGCTCTGCACCGCACACATATGGCTCTGTACTGCACACGCACACATATGGCTCTGCACCGCACATGCACACATATGGCTCTGCACCGCACACATATGGCTCTGTACCGCACACGCACACATATGGCTCTGCACCGCACACGCACACATATGGCTCTGCACCACACACGCACACATATGGCTCTGCACCGCACACGCACACATATGGCTCTGCACCGCACCCACACACATATGGCTCTGCACCGCACACATATGGCTCTGTACTGCACACGCACCCATATGGCTCTGCACCGCACACGCACACATATGGCTCTGCACCGCACACATATGGCTCTGTACCACACACGCACACATATGGCTCTGCACCGCACACGCACACATATGGCTCTGTACCGCACACGCACACATATGGCTCTGCACCGCACACGCACACATATGGCTCTGCACACGCACACATATGGCTCTGTACCGCACACGCACACATATGGCTCTGTACCGCACACGCACACATATGGCTCTGCACACGCACACATATGGCTCTGTACCGCACACGCACACATATGGCTCTGTACCGCACACGCACACATATGGCTCTGCACACGCACACATATGGCTCTGTACCGCACACGCACACATATGGCTCTGTACCGCACACGCACACATATGGCTCTGCACCGCACACACACACATATGGCTCTGCATCGCACCCACACACATATGGCTCTGCACCACACACATATGGCTCTGTACCGCACACGCACACATATGGCTCTGCACCGCACACGCACACATATGGCTCTGCACCGCACACATATGGCTCTGTACCGCACACGCACACATATGGCTCTGCACCGCACACGCACACATATGGCTCTGCACCGCACACGCAGACATATGGCTCTGCACCGCACACGCAGACATATGGTTCTGCACCGCACACGCACACATATGGCTCTGCACCGCACACGCACACATATGGCTCTGTACCGCACACGCACACATATGGCTCTGCACACGCACACATATGGCTCTGCACCGCACACGCACACTTATGGCTCTGCACCGCACACGCACACATATAGCTCTGTACCGCACACATATGGCTCTGTACCGCACACGCACACATATGGCTCTGCACACGCACACATATGGCTCTGTACCGCACACATATGGCTCTGCACACGCACACGCACACATATGGCTCTGCACCGCACCCGCACACATATGGCTTTGCACTGCACACATATGGCTCTGTACCGCACACGCACACATATGGCTCTGCACCGCACACGCACACATATGGCTCTGCACCGCACACATATGGCTCTGTACCGCACACGCACACATATGGCTCTGCACCGCACACGCACACATATGGCTCTGCACCGCACACGCAGACATATGGTTCTGCACCGCACACGCACACATATGGCTCTGCACCGCACACGCACACATATGGCTCTGTACCGCACACGCACACATATGGCTCTGCACACGCACACATATGGCTCTGCACCACACACGCACACATATGGCTCTGCACCACACACATATGGCTCTGCACACGCACACATATGGCTCTGCACCGCACACGCACACATATGGCTCTGTACCGCACACGCACACATATGGCTCTGTACTGCACACACACACATATGGCTCTGCAAACATATGGCTCTGCACACGCACACATATGGCTCTGTACCGCACACGCACACATATGGCTCTGCACCGCACACGCACACATATGGCTCTGCACACGCACACATATGGCTCTGCACCGCACACATATGGCTCTGTACCGCACACGCACACATATGGCTCTGCACCGCACCCGCACACATATGGCTCTGCACCGCACACATATGGCTCTGTACCGCACACGCACACATATGGCTCTGCACCGCACACGCACACATATGGCTCTGCACACGCACACATATGGCTCTGCACACGCACACATATGGCTCTGCACCACACATGCACACATATGGTTCTGCACCGCACACGCACAGATATGGCTCTGTACCTCACACGCACACATATGGCTCTGTACCGCACACGCACACATATGGTTCTGTACCGCACACGCACACATATGGTTCTGCACCGCACACGCACACATATGGCTCTGTACCTCACACGTACACATATGGCTCTGCACCGCACACACATATGGCTCTGCACACGCACACATATGGCTCTGCACCTCACACGCACACATATGGCTCTGCACACGCACACATATGGCTCTGCAACCCCCCCCCCATCCCCATCCCCATCGGAACACATGTGGAGTACATACTCACCTGTCCTCGGTCCCCGCCGCTCCTGCACGTTTGCGCGCTGTCTGTGCTCTCTTCAGCACAGTAGTGACGTCACCGCTGTGCTGAAGAGAGCACAGACAGCCGGAGGGACAGTGATGAGAAGCAGCGCTGTGCTGCTTCTCATCAGCACTTTCAAATGTACCGGCATCGGTGATCTGTTATGCCGGTACATTTGAATGTGCGATCCTGGGCAGGGGGCCCGGTGCTGGAGCTGACACCACGGCAGCTGCCGCCAGGCCCCGCCCCCAGGTCACGGACCCCACAGCAGTGCAGGGGGAGGTTACTGGAGGTGCGGGGGAATGTGTGGCAGGGTGCAGGGAAGGGGGGCGGGGCTCATCACACTGTAGACACCCAGCAGGGAGGCGACAAGCTGTTCCACATTTGCTTGTCAACATGGCCCTGCCCATGTTGACATGAAATGACCGGAAGCAGCAAAATCGCGGCAGGAGCGGTCACATGACCGCTCTGAGCCGGGGGAGAGGGGCTGACAGCAGGGCAGGTAAGTGGGCTCTATCTACTTACCTGCCCCAATGTAGCCCAATAGGGAAATAAAAAAAAAAATGTCAAAGAAGCCGGATAACCCCTTTAATTAACTAGAGGACCTGTCACCAGATTGAACAACTTTAGCTGGATACATTAGATTGAGAGGCTAGTGTACTTACTTTGAAAATCCACGCAAACTGTATAATCCGTTTTGAAAAAAATTCCACCAGGCCACTAGATATTAAAATAACCATTTCCTGAGTCTAGTTAGAGCTAGAAGTGATTATCCTTGGCAGAGCTGAGGTTGTATGTGGGTTATCTGTAAAATAGAAATTAAATGTAGGAGGTATCTCAAAATAATCGGGCTTTATTGGCTTAAAGGGGTTGTCCACTATTTTTACATTGATGGCCTATCCTTAGGACAGGTCATCAATGTCTGATCGACCGAGGTCTGACACCTCGCACCCCCGCCAATCAGCTGCTGTCAGTTCTGGCTGCGGCAGCAAGCAGCCGGAAATGTTCAGTTCCGGTACTGCTCCATCTTCTGATAGCGGCTATGGCTGGGTACTGCACATCCGCCTCCCATTCTAATCAATAGGAGCCGGATGTGCAGTACCAAGGACTTGGCAGCTATCAGAAGATGGAGCAGTGCTGGAATTGAACATTTCTGGCCTCCTGCTGCCGCCACCAAGACCATGAACATATGATCGGCAGAGTGCGGGGTCTCAGACCCCGGTCGGTCAGACATTGATGACCTATCCTATGGATAGGCCATCAATGTAAAAGTAGTGGACAACCCCTTTAAGGTCTTGCAGTGTATTGCATGGTGAAATTATTGAAGGAATCTAGGTTTCTCCCAAAAGCCTTCTGTGTACTGAAGAAAGCCGGATAGGACTGGGCTAAATCCCAGCACTACAGGTTCTGATGAACTGCACCTGGCTAGCTCTGCAGATAACCTGGGAAGGAAGAAAGGGAGAAACACATCTCTGAGAGAAGCCTGCACAGACTGTGCACACTGGATTGCAAGTAAAACTGCTTCCTATAGACAATAGCCATTTCTGTGTGCCCGGAATGGGTCTAGCCCTGCCATGTCTGAGTAGCCAGGGTTTGTGTTATTTAGTTAGCATCTGGAGAAGGCTAGGGATTTTATGTTTATGATTTTCTTTTGCCGTGCAGTGCAAGGAGTGAAAATAATTCACAGACACATGTTGTGGCTTCCAGAGTCGTCATTTTCGGCTACATCCAGACCACACCAAACCTTTTACCTCAGGAAAAGCGATCCAGCAAGATGATATTCAAGTTGTCTCTCCAGTAAAGGAGACAAACTCTAGCACAGCGCCACCTATTGGAAGTAGCCAGCAAGAGGAGCAAGTCACATCGTAGACAATTTAGCTCCAAATTGACAATATTTTCAGCTATGTTTGCCACACATTCATTTTTGATGTACTTACATTTTTATAAAGTGAACAAAACTGACATAGGATGATGGGAAGGGGGTTTAGATATTTTTTTGCACTGAAAATGCTATTGAATATATTTCTTGCTTTTGCCGATATAAAATATTAATGCTAAAAGCAAAACTCATTGCTGAGGTTCTTCTCTCGTCTATGGAGGACAGGCAATGTTAGGAGAGTGTTCTTAATTATATTCCTTGTGACAAGTATGATAGTCTTATTTTCTACAAGCAGTAATGTGAAATAACATAGGTGTAAAAGTGTTCTACACACCAGTGGTAAAGTAAGATGACATGTCAGCATTATGTTCCTAGCCATTAATGTACACTAAGGAATTGTGGGCTGTAGCATCAGCTATGATAGTAAAGTACTTGATACATTATCTGCTCGTGTAAATGTCATTGTAGATATGAATGCCATTCGACAAGACTGTGAACTGTTTGTGCTTGGGATTGTTCCACCAAGGGAATAAATGTAACTTTTAATATCACTTTTCAATGCCTTCTTAGTACTCTACATTTTTTATTCTCATTTTGTTATGATTTTCCCAGCACTAAACATTTAACACATTTACCAATTAAAAAAAGCAAATAACAGATCAATTCAAATTCTCAATAGACAAATGTTATAAAAGTTGTTTCAGAACTATAATATAAATCAGTACATCATTAAATACCATATTTTTCGGATTATAAGACGCACTTTTCATCCCAAAAATTTGGGAGGAAAATGAGGGGTGCGTTTTATACTTCGAATATAGCTTAGCTGTAGGTGGTGGAGAGGGGTAGCAAGAGGCAGGGGCAATGTTGCAGGCTGTGAGCACTGTGCTGCGGTAGCTGTGCTGGGCTTGTGGGTGCTGTGCTGCAGTGGCTGTGCTGGGCCTCTGGGTGCTGTGCTGCAGTGATTATGCTGGGGCTGCAGGCACTGTGCTGCAGGGCCTGTGCTGGGGCTGCGGGCACTGTGCTGCAGTGCCTGTGCTGGGGCTGCGGGCACTGTGCTGCAGTGCCTGTGCTGGGGCTGCGGGCACTGTGCTGCAGTGCCTGTGCTGGGGATGCGGGCGCTTTGCTGCAGTGCCTCTGCTGGGGCTGCGGGCGCTGTGCCGCAGTGGCTGTGCTGGGGCTGCGGGCGCTGTGCTGCAGTGCCTGTGCTGGGGCTGTGGGCGTTGTGCTGCAGTGGCTGTACTGGGCCTGTGGGCGCTGTGCTGCAGTGCCTGTGCTGGGGCTGCGGGCGCTGTGCTGCAGTGGCTGTACTGGGGCTGCGGGCACTGTGCTGCAGTGCCTGTGCTGGGGCTGTGGGCATTGTGCTGGACCTGAGGGCGCTGTCCTGCGGGTGGTGAGGCAGGGACCATCCTGAAAATGTCGGTGGTGCAGGCTGCAAATAATCGCGCTAGGAGTTGGCGCGTGCGCAGATGGAGCTCTCAGCTCAAGATCTCATCTTCCGGTCCATTGATCTACTAGCAGCGGACTTAAGGAAAATGGTTCCCGGAGGTGGTGCGTGCGCAAATGAGATCTCGGCTTGTCATCGAGGCGCCATTTCATTGAAGCTCGCACTGCTGATAGTTTCTAGATGTTGCTTATCTCACAGTGCCCATAGTGAGGATCTGGGACACTGGCCGCACTGCCCATAGCATCGCCCTACTTCACCACCGTCCCTGCCCCCTTTGGCCCCGCTCCGACACCGCCCCCCCCCCCCCCCAGTAAGACACCACCAGATTATAAAACGGACCACATTTTTTGGGGTGCATCCTGTAATCCAGTGCATCTTATAGACTGAAAAATACAGTAATTATCATTCTCATATCATTGACATTGAAGCAGAATGTGTAACATATCTGAAAACTACAACTGTTGAACTTCAGATTTAAAGTTTAGCTGTTCTTTTACAGAAAACCTATAGAAAAGAATCATCTTACTGACTCCAGACTAAGTAATTGAAAAAGGACAAAAATAGTAAAACCATCACAGAAGAGATAAACAGCAGGCCTTTATGATATAGGTGGGAGCAGCACAGGTTCAAAATAATAATGAAACAATCACTTGCTAACCCATCAAACATCCTTGGGGTGGTTTTCCAGTATTCCAACTACACAAAAGCATGCAAAGGGTGTCATCTACATCATTATGTGGGATGCACCGCTGACTGGATAACAGCCTATTTCCAACGCCTCTGCCATTAGATCAGACGGGATGTCCAATATCATATGTACACCCCACAGGACAGACACCCCACATTTCCCAACCATCACCGAAGGTACGGTCTGCACCCTGCATAAGAATGCAAAAATGTTAACAAAAAAGATGTATATAATGCATGAGCTTTGGTCGATATTTTGTCCAAAATACACAAGCTCGCAACCCATGTCAAGGGTCCTCATTATTTTCCAAGTCACTATGATAGATCCAAAATGCACAACAGGATGCAGCAGCCCCTGCGATAAAGCCGGGGGCAACAAAGGTGGAAAATACTAATGAAACAACAAACATTCTTTTCATTTTTTTCAGTCAATTGTTTTTGCATTTAATATAGAGATTCACAAAATATTGAGGACTCTAGACATGGGTTGTAAGTTTGTGTATTTTGGGCAAAATATAAACCAATACCTCATGAATTATTTACATTGTTTTGCACATTTTTACATTTTTATGAAGTAATGTTTCTTATTTTATGTAATTTGTCTCCATTGACCCATTTTTTTTAAGAATTTACAAATTGTTAAATTATATGGGCTATTTGCTTTGCCCATAACCGGACTGAGAATGATGGCTTTATTTAAGATGGGTCAACTAAATTAATGAAAAAGAAAAAAGTTTAGCTATTCAGCTATATGGAATAATAGATGCGGATACTATAGACATCCCTTTCCTGTCACTTCTTGAGGTGGAAAAAACTGCTCTTAAGTTAATTGGGAGTGCCCCACTCTGGGGAATTTTAGCTTTCATCCTTTTCCTTTTTCCAAAAATATAGTGATCATCTGAAAATAACAGCCAACATACTGTATATCATCAGCCTTGCCAACACAGATCCTCTCCAATGTGTTCCATTCAATATCATCAAGGTCATGACATCACCATATGCTTTTTGCCGGCCTAAATTCTTCAAATAACTTTAAAGGGATCCTATCACATGATTCATGCTGGTCAAACCACGGGCTGCACGATTGTATCTAGATATATTTTTCTCTATAATGCCATGTTTTTCAGAAAAAAAGTACACTTTTAATGTTTTGGCTAATGACCATAGTCAGAGATGAGCTTAGTCCAGCGTCACCCCCACTTAGCTTGTCACAGTACCACTCTAGGTGATCGACAAGTGTCTCGCTATGGGAGAGACCTATCAATCACTTCTAGCAGTGCTGAGAGAAGCTATGCAAGGGCGGATTATTTCCTGTCACTGAGCAAGTTGTTACCCAGTTACACATATTTTTCCCAGTTCCATTACTCTCATTTTATGTCTCAACCTTTTGTGTCACACCATATCAAACGCCTTTAAGAAGTCCATATAGACAAAATTCACTGCATTTCCCTGGTCCAGTCTGGAACTTACCTCATCATAGAAGCTGATCAGATTAGTTTGACAGGACCCATCCCTCAGAAACTCATGTTAATACTAGGTCATGAAGTTATTCTTCTTGAGATACTCAAGGATAGCATACCGTAGTTTTCGGACTATAAGACGCACCGGACTATAAGACGCACCCTTGTTTTAGAGGAGGAAAAAACAGAAAAAAAAATGAAAATAAAAAAATGTGGTCATGACACACTGTTATGGGGGGTGGGTCTGCTGCTGACACTGTTATGGAGGTAATAATATCCCCAAATTCTGTACTCATATCCCCCATTCTGTGTCCCTTCTAGGTATATATGGCCCCTATCGCGGAATATGTATGTTCCCCACCCTTTTTTTTAAAATCAGATCTTTTTTATTAAACAACTAAGAATCAATACAGAGAAAATATATTGCTTCTTAGATAACTAGTAAAAGCGTACATTGAAAAAACATTTGTTGTCTATAAATCAGGTTCTTCCTCTGTATATAAAAAAAAAAAGAAAAAAGGATTCTTAGATCAGTTATATAAATTGAGCCTACAAACAACATGGCTCCACAGATAAACAAAAGTTTAAATTATGCAATAATACCTCAGTCTAATAGAAAAGTCTCCTCCATCAGCCGCGTCGCTCCACATCATATTTCCATACCCGCCTAAGGGTACCTTCACACTTTAGCGATGCAGCAGTGATCCGACCAGCGATCTAACCTGGTCAGGATCGCTGCTGCATCGCTACATGGTCACTGGTGAGCTGTCAAACAGGCAGATCTCACCAGCGACCAATGACCAGCCCCCAGCCAGCAGCGACGTGCAAGCGACGCTGCGCTTGCACGGAGCCGGCGTCTGGAAGCTGCGGACACTGGTAACTAAGGTAAACATCAGGTATGGTTACCCGATGTTTACCTTAGTTACCAGCTCACACCGCTTAACTTAGCGTGTGCAGGGAGCAGGAGCTGGCACTGGCAGCATGAGAGCTGCGGAGGCTGGTAACGAAGGTAAATATCGGGTAACCACCTTGGTTACCCGATGTTTACCTTGGTTACAGCTTACCGCAGGCTGTCAGACGCCGGCTCCTGCTCCCTTCACATTCAGGATTGTTGCTCTCTCGCTGTCACACACAGCGATGTGTGCTTATCAGCGGGAGAGCAACAATAAAAAAACGAGCCAGCACTGTGTGTAACGAGCAGCGATCTCACAGCAGGGGCCAGATCCCTGCTCAGTGTCACACACAGCGAGATCGCTAATGAGGTCACAAAAAACGTGACTCAGCAGCGATCTCAGTAGCGATCTCGCTGTGTGTGAAGTACCCCTAACTCTCTCTCCGTGCAGTCATCAATCACACCCTTCCGGCCCCTCCCACAGCGCCGCTCAAAGTCCACTCCGCCACGTAAAACACTAGTTTTAACTTTTACTCCCCAAACGTTCCATTCACTGCAAGCACAACAGTAACTGGTCCAGCATTGCATCCTGCACTAGTGCCCCAGAGGGGAGACCCGGCGACTCCATCCATGGCTGCCAGATTTTGTAAAACTTTCTCAGTGTTTTTCTCTTTAAATAAACTCCCCTTTCCAATCTAATGACGTTATTTAATTTATTTCTAAGCTCTGATAATGTTGGTGGTAGAGGATCTAACCAATGGTATGCCAGTATCTTCCTTGCTTGATACAGGATACATGCTATTCCCAGGGCTGTTGGAGAGTCCGGGTCTACTCCTCCCTCCCACAGACTCAACAAACATAGACGAGGCGACGGTTGTATTGTGATATGATATATTTGGTCTATGAGTCCCAGGGTTTGTTTCCCGAAATCACCAATGTGTCCACAATCCCACATAACATGCATCAAATGGGCATCATCCTGTCCACACCTAACACATTTTGCATTTGGTCTAAGTCCCATTCTGAATAATAGGCTGGGAGTTTTATATACCCTGTGGATGAGATATATTTGAGAAAGCCTTTGGCACTCAGAGACCGCCAGTTTAGGGACTTGTTCTAGAATGTCGGACCACTGGTCTTCCATCAGGGGACCAACGTCCCGTTCCCATTTACTTTTAACAGTCAGTGGGTATGTCTCCAGATGGGCATGTAGTAATCTTTTGTATAGTTCAGAAATAAGGCCTTTAGAGGACTCAGATGTAAGTAGCATATGTAATGTTTGATTGTGTCACTGTCACCGGATTTGTCCTCCCCTATCTTTCCAGTGCGTGCCTCAGCTGTAAGTATTGATAAAAGAAGACATGCGGGAGGTGAAATTCCGCTCTCAATTGCTCAAAACTCTTAAGAATATTATTTTGTAGTACTTGTGACACTAAATGGATCCCTTTTATCTTCCCATCCTCTGAACCCCACTAATTTTTTAATTTCTGGCAAATCCGGGTTCTGCCACAGTGGCCAGAACTCCATAGGCCCATTTATCTTCAAAAGAAACTTACCTCTGTCCCATACCCGAAATCTCATAGCCAACATGGGATATCATGCCCCATTTATCTGTCTTTGTCTCACATCCAACTGGCAACCCAGATATTTCCATACCGATCCCTCTCTCACTATATCACCACTATTATCATACGCTCCTTCTTTGCCCCAACCCCTAAGATGTTGCATCTAGGAGGCTATATAGTATATATATGGGTTTGGTACTGCCAGTCCTCCCTCCTCCTTTCCCCGCTGTAGCACTTCCAATCGAATCCTAGCCTGTTTTTATTTCCAGATAAGTTCCCGGAATAATGTATTCATTTTTGCAAAAAATTCCCTACGTATCCACACTGGAGAATTATGTATAAGCAGGGGCGTAACTACCGCGGTCGCAGCGGTTGCCATTGCGACCGAGCCCGGGAGCTTAGGGGTCTTGCGTTCGCCCGGCAGTTCAGCAGCCAGCTCCTGTCAGTGAGGGAGGAGCTGCGCTGATCTGTTACAAACCACGCGGCGGCTATATGACCCGCTGCCGCCGCAGACACTGGGCCCCCCTGCCTGGTGGCAGCGAGGCCCCCTCCCCCGTCACCGCACACAGTAATGTTGAAGCATAGGGCTGCCGGCGGCACTCTATGCATCATCATTCCCCTCTCTTCCCTCCCCCCCTCCGTGCCTGCGTGGTGATGTCACTCCTGTGCGACTGCTGTGCTCAGAGTGCACAGAGCGCAGGATGGGAGGACGCCGACTGGAGCACTGGGAGAATGAGATGGGGGGAGGACGAGCAGCGGTGGAAGAGGAGAGTGGTGAGGACACAGCAGCGGCTGGGGAATGAGGGGAGCAGTGAGGACGAGCAGCGCCTGGGGAATGAGGAGAGCAGTGAGGACAGAGCAGTGGCTGGGGAATGAGGGGAGCAGTGAGGACGAGCAGCGGCTGGGGAATGAGGGGAGCAGTGAGAACAGAGCAGTGGCTGGGGAATGAGGGGAGCAGTGAGGACGAGCAGCGGCTGGGGAATGAGGGGAGCAGTGAGGATGATCAGCGGATGGGGAATGAGGGGAGCAGTGGCTGGGGAATGAGGGAAGCAGTGAGGACAAGCAGTGGCTGGGGAATGAGGGGAGCAGTGAGGACGAGCAGTGGCTGGGGAATGAGGGGAGCAGTGAGGACAGCAGCAGTGGAATGAGGATACGTGAAGACAGAGCAGGAAGAGAGAGGGTGAATACTTGTTTTTTATTGGTTTTGTTTTTTTATATATATATACACGGTGGCCAGAGGCCTGGGGAGGCTCATTATACATGGAGGCCTGGAGAGGCTGGCTGCATTAGTATACATGGAGGCCTGGAGAGGCTGGCTGCATTAGTATACATGGAGGCCTGGAGCGGCTGGCTGCATTAGTATACATGGAGGCCTGGAGAGGATGGCTGCATTAGTATACATGGAGGCCTGGAGAGGCTGGCTGCATTAGTATACATGGAGGCCTTAAGAGGCTGGCTGCTATATTATACATGGAGGCCTGGAGAGGCTGGCTGCTATATTATACATGGAGGCCTGGGAGGCTGGCTGCTATATTATACATGGAGGCCTGGAGAGGCTGGCTGCTATATTATACATGGAGGCCTGAAGAGGCTGGCTGCTATATTATACATGGAGGCCTGGAGAGGCTGGCTGCTATATTATACATGGAGGCCTGGGAGGCTGGCTGCTATATTATACATGGAGGCCTGGAGAGGCTGGCTGCTATATTATACATTGAGGCCTGGAGAGGCTGGCTGCTATATTATACATGGAGGCCTGGAGAGGCTGGCTGCTATATTATACATGGAGGCCTGGAGAGGCTGGCTGCTATATTATACATGGAGGCCTGGGAGGCTGGCTGCTATATTATACATGGAGGCCTGGGGAGGCTAGCTGGTATATTATACATGGAGGCCTGGAGAGGTTGGCTGCATTATTATATATGGAGGCCTGGAGAGGCTGCATAATAAACATGAAGGACACCTTATACATGGAATATAGGGGTGTATTATACATAGAGGTCTATGAGGCTGCATTATACTGGAGGTCTATAGGGATGCATTATAAATGGAGGTCTGGGGGGGCTGTATAATACAAAATGAAGGACACCTTATACATGGAATATAGGGGTGCATTATACATGGAGGAGTATGGGGCTGCATAATACCATCTGAAGTTTTATGGGGTTGTGTTATAATACATATAGGACTATGGGGGCTACATTATAATATATGGAGGACTATGGAGCCTACCTTATACATGGACTATGGAGGTGCATTATAAAACATGGAGGACTATGTGGTGCAGTATAATATATGAAGTACTATGTCGGTGTATGTGGAGGGGGGGGCCAGGTCTGAACTTTGTGTCGCGGGCGGAGAAGGGGACGCCGCGCTCTCCCACTGCTCGGGTCCGGCTGCCGCGGCTGCTGCGGCCTGCTGCTGCTCGGTGGCTCGAGCGATGGGCCGGATCCCGGGGACTCGAGCGGCGCTCCTCGCCCGTGAGTGAAAGGGGATTGGGTTTTGGGATAGTTTATTGTCCGTGACGCCACCCACGGCTGTGGTGATTGAGTGGACACCACCGCTGCTCTGTTTGGGGAGCCCGGGAGTGATGGTACGGAGCAGCCAGTTGTTGATTTGCCCCTCCGTGGGTAGGGGTCTTGGTGCTCCCGGGGCCCAGTGATGGTGCTGGTATGGTGGACAGGCGGGTATGGGGCCTGTGGAGGTGCAGGGGCGCAGGGGCAGCGCTGTGCCGCACGGCACGGAGGTACTCACTCAGCCAGTAAACACGACACAATTCTCGGTAAACAAACGGCTGGTTGGACGGGTCCCTCGGACGGTTCACGGTGCTGCGGTTCCCTGCAGTTAGCGGTGACGGTCTCTTCCCTGCACCTATGTAAAGTCTTTTTAGTATTGATGGGTTCCCACCGGTTACCCACTCCTCGGCTTCAATCTGGGCCGAAGGAGCCCTACTTTGCCCGCAGGCGCTGGCCCTGGGAAACTGGTGCCCTGGCAGTGGCGGTGTCTCCCCTTCACGGTCGGGCTGTTGCCTTCAATCGGGACTTGGTTGTTAGGAGACAGAGGTCCCCTTCACTGACGGATTTAGCAAATTATGGCGACTCCTAGCCTTGCCGGGATCCGAAAGGCCCCTGCCCTGGTGCTGACTGTTCTTCGTATACTGCTCCAGTACCGCCGGGTCACCACCCGTCCGCGGTCCTTCCAGCAACCTCCAAACAGTCCCCCTGCAGACTATCACCGCCGTCTGCTGACCTTGCTGTCACAGTCCGGGGCACACACCCGGACCAACTTCAGGCTTTACTACTCTCACTTTTCTGTCACTTCAGCTTCTCTCCTAAGCTCCTCTACCACTTCACTTCCTTCTACTTTCACTTCCCTCACTCATCTGCCTGGTTTTCCCGCCTCCATGGCTGTGAACTCCTCGGTGGGCGGAGCCAACCGCCTGGCCCACCCCCTGGTGTGGACATCAGCCCCTGGAGGAAGGCAACAAGGATTTTGGGTTAGCCTAGATGTTCCTGCAGGGAATGTGGGGTGCATGTGATGTTGTGACCTGTGACCCCTGGCTTGCCCAGGGCGTCACATTTGCACCGGGGCCCATCCAACTCTAGTTACGCCACTGTGTATAACATATAGTAATTGTGGCATCATTACAATTTTGATTAAGTTGGATCTACCAATATTTGATATCGGCAAGCGACACCAGGTGTGTACCTTTGCTCTGAACCGCTGCAACAGGGGTTCCAGATTTAGGGCCGGGAAATCCTTCGGATTTGGGCTAACAGTTACTCCCAGATACTTAAACTCTCGGACCACAGGAACGTTCCCCACCCTTATATGTGTGATCCTCTGATCTGGTGTGTGTGTGTGTGTGTGTGTATATGTAGTGACCAGAAAAGCCACTACTAACGTGTGTTCTGTATTATCTATGTGATTACATTTGTGACACCTATTCCCCACTGTGGGAGGAGGTAAATTATTTAGTGTTGTGCTGCCCTCTACTGCCTTGTTTTAGTATTGCAATTTGTATTACAATTGATTTGAAAGCAAGGAAGTGGCTGTTGGGGGCGGAGCTTGAGGAGGCAGTTGAAAGAAAAAACGGTTAGATGCCGCTGAGTTGCTGTGATGCAGGAGAAAGAAAAGAGACCTCCATTGAGATATATATAAGATATATATATATATATATATATATATATATATATATATATATGTATTTTTTTAGATTTGGCTATCTTAGGAGGGTATCTGTTTGTGCAGGTAACTATTGCTGTGCAGAATTATTAGGCAACTTAATAAAAACCAAATATATTCCAATCTCACTTGTTTATTTTCACCAAGTAAACCAATATAACTGCACAAAATTTAGAAATAAACATTTCTGACATGCAAAAGCAAGCCCCCCAAAAATTAGTGACCAATATAGCCACCTTTCTTTATGATGACACTCAACAGCCTACCATCCATAGATTCTGTCAGTTGCTTGATCTGTTTACGATCAACATTGCGTGCAGCAGCCTCCCAGACACTGTTCCGAGAGGTGGACTGTTTTCCCTCCCTGTAGATCTCACATTTTAGGAGGGACAAGGTGAACAAGAGGGACATGTCATTATTTTTTCATCTTTTAGACCTTTACTGGCCAGCCACGCTGTGGAGTAGTTAGATGCATGTGATGGTGCATTGTCCTGCATGAAAATCATGTTTTTCTTGAACGATACCGACTTCTTCCTGTACCACTGCTTGAAGAAGTTGTCTTCCAGAAACTGGCAGTAGGTCTGGGAGTTGAGCTTCACTCCATCCTCAACCTGAAAAGGTCCCACAAGTTCATCTTTAATGATACCAGCCCATACCAGTCCCCACCTCCACCTTGCTGGTGTCTAAGTCGGAGTGGAGCTTTCTGCCCTTTACTGATCAGCCTCTGGCCCATCCATCTGGCCCAACAAGAGTCACTCTCATTTCATCAGTCCATAAAACCGTTGAAAAATCAGTCTTAAGATATTTCTTGGCTCAGTCTTGACGTTTTATCTTATGTTTCTTGTTCAAAGGTGGTTGTTTTTGAGCCTTCCTTACCTTGGCCATGTCCCTGAGTATGGCACACCTTGTACTTTTTGATACTCCAGTAGCGTTACAGCTCTGAAATATGGCCAAACTGATGGCAAATGCCATCTTGGCAGCTTCACGCTTGATTTTCCTCAATTCATGGGCAGTTATTTTGTGCCTTTTTTTGCCCAACACGCTTCTTGTGACCCTGTTGGCTATTTGCCATGAAACGCTTGATTGTTCGGTGATCACACTTCAAACGTTTGGCAATTTCAAGACTGCTGCATCCCTCTGCAAGACCTCTCACAATTTTGGACTTTTCAGAGCCCGTCAAATCTCTCTTCTGACCCATTTTGCCAAAGGAAAAGAAGTTGCCTAATAATTTAGCACATCTTATATAGGGTGTTGATGTAATTACACCACACCCCTCCTCATTACAGAGATGCACATCGCCTGATTACTTAATTGGTAGTTGGCTCTCAAGCCTATACAGCTTGTAGCAGGACATGGATAAAAAGTATTATGTGATCAAAATACTCATTTGCCTAATAATTCTGCACACAGTGTAGAATGATACATGTTGCAATATGTCAACCACTTGTCCTTTCCATACCTAGATGACTTGGTGCTGTTTTAAAAATCATGGCGTTCATGCAAACTATTAAGATACATGTAGTAGTTCTTAATGTTTGTTAGTAACATAAAAAACACTTTTGTGTTAATTCTCATAGAGTATGGATACAATAAATATAAATTTATAAATCACTTGCAGCACTACAAACCACATCAGCCACTTGTTGTGTACAAGTGCATCTCAATAAGTTAGGATATAATCAACAATTTAATTTATTTCAGTAATTCAATACAAAAAGGGAAGCGCATATATTATATAGAGTCATTACACACAGAGTGATGTATTTCAATTGTTTATTTCTGTTAATATTGATGATTATGGCTTACAGCCAATAAAAACCCAAAAGTCATTATCTCACAAAATTAGAATAATTACTACAAAACAGATACAAAGACTTCCTAATAATTTAAAATGGTCCCTTAGTCTGGTTCAGTAGGCTACACAACCATGGGAAAAACTGCTGACTTGACACATGTCCAGAAGGCAGTCGTTGACACACTCCACAAGGATGGGAAGCCACAAAAGGTCATTGCTAAAGAAGTAGGCTGTTCACAAAGTGCTATGTCCAAAGCATATTTATGGAAAGTTGAGTGGAAGGAAAAAGTGTGGTAGAAAAAGGTGAACAAGCAACCGGGATAACCGCAGCCTTGGTAGCATTGTTAAGCAAAAGCCATTCAAAAATTTGGGGGAGATTCACAAGGAGTGGACTGCTGCTGGAGTCAGTGCTTAAAGAGCTACCACACAGAGATGTATCCAGTACATGGGCTACAACTGTTGGATTCCACTTGTCAGGCCACTCATGACCAATAGATAATGCCAGAAGTGTCTTACCTGGGCCAAGGAGAACATGAACTGGACTGTTGCTCAGTGGTCCAATGTGTTTTCTCCAGATGGAAGTAAATTTTACATTTCATTTGGAAATCGCTGTCCCAGAGTCTGGAGGAAGAGTGGAGAGGCCACAATCCAAGCTGCTTGAGGTCTAGTGTGAAGTCTCCACAATCAGTGATGGTTTGGGAAGCCATGTCATCTACTGGTGTAGGTCCACTTTATATTATCAAGACCAAAGTCAGTGAAGCCGTCTACCAGGATATTTTGGAGCATTTCATGCTTCCCTCTGCCGACAAGCTTTTTGGAAATGGAAATTTCATTTTCCAGCAGGACTTGGCACTTGTCCACACTGCCAAAAGTACCAATACCTGGTTTAATAACCACAGTATCACTGTGCTTGATTTGCAAGCAAACTCACCTGACCTAAACCCCATAGAAAATCTATGGGGTATTGTCAAGAGGAAGATGAGAGACCCCAGACCTAACAATGCAGACGAGCTGAAGGCTGCTATCAAAGCAACTTGGGCTTCCATAACACCTCAGCAGTGCCACAGGCTGATCGCCTCCATGCCACGCTGCATTGATGCAGTAATTCATGGAAAAGGATCCCCGACCAAGTATTGAGGCATTTCCTGTACAGACTTTTCAATAGGCACCAACATTTCTGAGTTTAAAATCATTTTTTCAGTTGGTCTTAGAATATTATATAATTTTCTGAGATAATGACTTTTGGGTTTTCATTGGCCGTAAGCCATAATCATCAACATTAACAGAAATAAACACTTGAAATAGATCCCTCTGTGTGTAATGACTCTATATAATATGTATTGAATTACTGAAATAAATTAACTTTTTGATGATATTCTAATTTAGTGAGATGCACTTGTACAAGCATTTTAAAACGCTAGTCCACACCAACCTTGGGAGTGGTGCTTGTCCAAAAACCTGACCAGGTTAAGGATACTTTGTTCATCTAACAATATATGCAAAAAACACAATTACTGCAAAAATCTAAAATGACTTGTGGATGGTTTTAGTATTCACACTGCTAGTGAGAGATAAGGCTGCGTGTGCAACAAGAAATATACACTATGTACTATTGACAATATGCACCCAAAGTGCTGGTAAATGTGTTTTAACTGTCACAGATGAGTCGCATTCACTCCCACGTTTTTAATCCATTAATAAGACCATTATGGTCCAATTTGACTAACATACTATGGTCATCAGTGAAAGCGCGTGACAATTATGAAGTGGCCTTTAAGTGGCTTTAACACTAGCACTGCTGATAAGCTAATCAGGCTGTTACATAATGTAAGTAACCACTGTACATAAAGCATTGATAAACAAAATAATCGTGACTCAAGTCCAACCACACTCACCTCATACTTTTAGTCCATATGATGTATAGGTATTAAGAGGTACAATTTGTTTCAGCGCATGCAGGAAAATCCAAACCGCTGACTAAAATGGAGCAGGCAGATAACATGCAACAATGACACATGCAATGCAGATACCAGGGGCAGTGACATCCCTGTTAATGAAGGGCATGGCACAATCTCCATGAGCATGTGATGTCACACAGTCACTGGTACGGAGGCTGAGCAGGGCCGTCCTTGCTCCTGCGTTTCAGAACTCACAGGTTCTTTCGTCAGAGGAGACTGTAGACACGCTCTATAAGGCCCCCTTCACACGTCCGTGAAAATCACGCACGTTTTTCACGGACGTGTCAAAGGTGCATATTGTCCTCTGTGTGCCATTTTTATGGCACAACGTGTGTTCTCCGTGTGTTATCCGTGATAACACACGGAGAACGGGAACTTTCTGCTCACCTGTCCCTAGCGTTGCGCTCCATGGTGCTGATCTCCGGTCCTGCCAACTCCCCGCTGCAGCTGCTTCCGGCCTGCAGTGCAGTGAATATTCAATGAGCATAATGAGCCGGGGTCGGAAGCAAGTGACAGCAGTGGCAGAGACAGAAGAGCTGGAGAAGGTGAGTATAGAAATTTTTCTCCTGTGCGTTATTATTGAATGTTATCAGTGAGAGGAACAAAATTGCCGGAGAAAAACGGACATGTCTATGTGTGGAGCACACGAGCACACGTATGCTCCACACGTACACACGGTCCATAGGAAAACACGCACGTGTGCCCAGACCCATTGATTTTAATGGGTCTACGTGTGCCCGTGTCTCTGGCACGTGAGGAAATGGACCAAACACGTACCGGAGACATGGACGTGTGAAGGGGGCCTAAGGCAGCTTAAATACTTGTGCGTAAGATGTTCTGGACTGCCACAGTAGTAACACAAGCCCCTGGCACGGCAATGTTCCTGTCGCTACTCAGCCAGCTGCACGAGGTCAACCTGCCTAGGCTCTGAAGTGGAGGCAGATGCAGACTACTGAGGAAAGAGAGGCTTCTGGAAAGATGTCCCGTCTCTTCACAGTCGCCGGGTCTCACCGAGAGCAGCGTGATCTGGGAGTGACTGCTGCTCAATAGTGATTGGTGATCCCCTCCATCTTCGGGATCGGAAGTCTCGCCCTAACGTTTTGTAAAGATCGAGATCGGGATCAAGATAACGCGAACTTGCATCTGAACACCAAACTCAGGCTTTACAGTTATGGGATGGGGTGGGGTGGTGTAAAATAAAGAATATAGTTAATAATAAACATTGTCATTATACTTACAGGTCCCGTGACGCGTCCTGCAGACTCTGTCTCCTGGCCGCTTCTTCTTCCGCGTTCGATCATTGCTGTGCCACAGGTAACCACCACTGACTTATAGGACCTGCCATGACATCATAGCCATGTGACCATTCTGGTGTGAATGTTGTACAGACATTGGCTTACAGACTGGTCACATGACTAGGACGTTATCGAAGGTCCTGTTAACTGAACTTTGACTGTCACTGTGCGAGTGTCGCTTCGGCATCACCCGGTATGGCGCACACTCTCCTGACAGGAGCGGTCGGCTGCATGTATTTCCATGCAGCTGAGGCACTCCTGTCCGGAGAGCGTCACGCCGTACCGGCTGATACCAATGCGAGACGCAAGTGGAATCATACCCTCACTGTCAGCCTGCTTCTTGCTCTGTACAGAGGAATGAAGCAGAGCTGACATGCCTCTCCCTGCTTCTCTCTCTGTAGAGACGCTTGTCTTTACAGAAGTGATTAAGCAGAGTTGACATGGCTCTCCCTGTGGACTACGTCGGACTAAGGATTTTTTTTATAATAAAGATGGAGTCTCTAAATTTTTTTTGTTTTTATTTCTAAAAGAAAAAAAAAATTCTCTGTTTTTTTTTTTTTTACTGTTTTAAAGGGGTAATAAAGGGGTTGATACCAGCTTTGTATTTGCAGATGGTACTAAGCCCGAAATTCATGATATCATGCCAAATTAGACATGGCCACCATGAATTTCTAGTAAACAGTAAAAAAAAAAACACAACACAGAGCAAATTTTTTTATTAGAAATAAAACAAAAAAAACAGTTGGAGACTCCATCTTTATTATAAAAAAAATCCTTAGTCCAACTTAGTTCACAGGTAGAGCATTGTCAGCTGAGCTTCATCACTCTGTACAGACAGCATCTCTACAGAGTAAGAAGCAGGCTGACACTGAGGCCAGAGATCCACTTAGATATGACTCGTGCAGTCTTGCATCGGCATCACCCAGCACGGACTGACATTCTCCGAACACGAACACCTCAGCTGCATGGAAATACATGCAGCCGACCACACCTGTCAGGACAGTGTGTGGCCGTACCGGGTGATGTGATGTGAGACTCGCACTATGAAAGTCAAAGTTCAATCGAGTCCATGAGCCATGGACTCGGGTGAACACTAACGTCACCGGGAACACGGTTGAAAACAGACGAAGATTGCCGATTGCCGAGTGCAGTGCATATCCCCGGAAGTTAACAGGACCTGCCATGACGTCATTGCCATGTGACCAGTCCAATCCAATGTCTGTACAACATTCACACCAGACTGGTCACATGGCTATGATGTCATGACAGGTCCTATAAGTCAGTGGTGGTTACCTGTGGCACAGCAATGATCGGACGCGGAAGAAGAAGCGGCCGGGAGACAGTCTGCAGGATGTGTCGCAGGACCTGTAAGTAAAATCATAATGTTTTTAATAGTGTGCTTTTTTTTTTTTTTTTTACAGCCCCTGGACCGAACTGGACCAGAATTGCAGAATTGTAACACGGGCTTCCCAAGAAAGCTCGTGTTCGGGATTGTATACATGATCACTATGTGTTCAGTATGAACTCCGATCTTTATAGTTCGGGATCGCCCAACACTACTGCTCAAAGTCTATGAAGTCTCAGAACGATGCTCCATAGCCTTTGATTGACAGAATTCGAGAATGTCATGGGAAGAGCTAGACTACGTCCAACCTGGGTGGGAACTCTGCTTTCTAATAAATTGGTGAAAGAGGAACAGCGTCTTGCTTTTACTTTTTTTATGTTTTTCAGGTTTCCATTTGTGGCCTACATTGGATTCCCTTCACTACATCAAACCTGCCTGTTTTTTTTGTGGGGTTTTTTTTTTTACAAATAAATTTGTGAAGCAGAGAAAGAGTCAGTGAGTGTTTTTTAAAATAAAGTATTTGTGTGTGTGTTTTTCTTTTAACTTACTGGGTTAGTAATGGGGGTGTCTGACAGATTCTTCTCCATTACTAGCACCAATGCTTGATGTCAGCAGTGCTTTTGGACAATTTACAGCTGACATCAACCCCCAACTACCATTACCCCAATTTGTAATGCACCAGGGTATCGGGAACATCCGAGGTGAAGCACAAGAATTGGCTCATATAATGTCTTCTGAGGCGACTGAGAGCTAGAGTTTTTAGGCTAAAAGAACCCAATAACGATGGACCTTCCCAGCCTAATAATACCAGCTCTCAGTTATCTGCTTTATCTTTGCTGGTTTCATAAAATGGGGGAACTCTGTGTTGTTTTTTTCCATTTATTTACTTTTTAAGTTAAGTTAAACTGAGTAGAGTTCTTGTGTTGAAAATCACACACTCTCCCATAATTATAGTTATTCCTATTCTTTATCTGGCTCAGCGCTATTACATTCTTAAGATTCTTATTACATTTATATACTATCAAATGTGCTTCAGGCAAACAGATAAAATGGGATACCCTCCCAAAATGAACCAATATTTCTTTACAATTGCTCTCACTTTTGGAGGGCCAATATACTGTATTGAGGGCTGGGTGTGGGGTTATCATAATCTGTGGAGGGCTTTGTTGAGGTTACAGTGAGGGCATCATACTGTGAGGTCCCTATTTGGACATCATATTGGGCGTGCAGAGATTACTGTGGAGGTAGTCCCTGTGGGGGTTTCATACTGTGTTTGGGGGGCACTTTTGTTGGCGTCATACTTTCTGGGGGCTATGACAGGGGACTCTTATTGTGTGTAACACTAAGGGGCTATTATAGGAGGAAAATTACTTTGGGCTGTAAAGTTTTAATATATGCTCTTCTGTGATCCTGCTGAGTATTTTTTTGGGGGGTGAGGGGAGCCCAATTAGGACTTTTGCTATGGGGCTCCATGATTTCTATGAGTCCCTGGCATAAACAAAATCAAAATTGCAACTAGTAAGGGTGCAGAAACTTTCAAGATTAAGGTCTTGTACCCAAGTACTATAGAAGAGGAGGACTAAGTTATTTGTTGACTCTTTTTATCTCAGGATGCCAAATAGCAAAAGGTAAATGTAAAAGAGACAGTGTGCAAATAGGGTAGAACAGAAGGGTATTGCTCATCTGGAAGGGTTGTGTGAGACACAACCATTTGAAAGGCATAAAAAAACAGCTGTTGCAGACCCCGGATAGACAGATGGCTGATGGCATATCCTAGATAGTGATTTTATTCAACACATTTCAGAGTGGAAACTCTATCAGGATAATCACCATTACATAGTACACAGGATATAGGGTATTTATTATTGATGACAGACTTTTATAACAGCTGACCATTTGAATAAAGAGACTAAACTATGTTTACATATATAAAAACAGCATATTTTGTTCATGGAATGTATATAATGAATGCAATCAAAAAGTAAAAATAAATATATGACATAAAAAAAGAAACAGAAAAATAGAAAAAAATTGTGGTTGATTGATGGAACCAAACCTATTAACATGGTGGGAAACCATGTGAGATAGTGATATTAACCATTGAGGTAATGGTAATGCTGTGGCAATCAAAAGGAAAAAAAACTTCCAAATTAAATATGATGGGAAAAATTAGAAAAAATAAAAAGGAGGGGAATGGGGGGGAGGGGGGGGTGAGAGCCCATGTGGAAGGTGTGACATTGCACTCACTTTTTGTCATGGGGTTTACTCACTGGGCTTGCTTCTTAGAGGTATCACAGGAAATACTTCCATTTAAAAGTCCAATTGGTTTATTCACACAAACCTGACTTCATTACATAAACATAGACAAATTCCAGATCTGTCAGTTCAGGTACATAACATAGACAGATTTCAGGTCCGCACCATTCGCGGTTCACCCACAAAGTTCAAATCTCTTTCTCCAGCAACATAATACACTTCAAGTATCTTAGTGGAGCTGTCTTGTCTAAACCACTTCTTTGATACACACGTGGTCAAACATGTTGGTACCCCTTGTTTAATGAAAGAAAAACCCACAATGGTCACAGAAATAACTTGAATCTGACAAAAGTAATAATAAATACAAAAAATCTATGAAAGACATTGCTTTTCAACCATGCTTCCACAGAATTAAAAAAAAAAAAAATAAAACTCATGAAATAGGCCTGGACAAAAATGATGGTTCCCTCCTTAACTTAATATTTTGTTGTACAAACTTTTGAGGCAATAACTGCAATCAAACGATTGCTGTAACTGTCAATAAGACTTCTGCACCTCTCGACAAGTATTTTGGCCACTCCTCAAGAGCAAACTGCTCCAGTTTTCTCATGTTTGAAGATTGCCTTTTCCAGACGGCATGTTTCAGCTCTTTCCAAAGATGCTCAATAGGATTTAGGTCAGGGCTCATAGAAGGCCACTTCAGAATAGTCCAATGTTTTCCTCTTAGCCATTCTTGGGTATTTTTAGATGTGTGTTTTGGGTCATTATCCTGTGATTGAGACCATGCTTTCTGACAATGGGCAGCACATTTCTCTCTAGAATTCCTTGATAGTCTTGAGATTTCATTGTACCCTGCACAGATTCAAGACACCCCGTGCCAGATGCAGCTAAACAGCCCCAGAACATAACAGAGCCTCCTCCATGTTTCACAGTAGAGACAGTGTTCTTTTCTTGATAGGCTTCATTTTTCCATTTGTGAACATAGAACTGATGTGCCTTGCCAAAAAGTTCAATTTTTATCTCATCTGACCATAAGACATTTTCCCAGAAGCTTTGTGGCTTGTCAACATGTAGTTTGGCAAATCCAGTCTGGCTATTTTTTGATTTTTTTTCAATAATAGTGTCTTCCTTGGTCGTCTGCCATGAAGTTCACTTTGGCTCAAATAATGACGGATGGTGCGATCTGATGTGCCGCCCCTGTGCCAGCAGCTGGTGCTGCTCTGATCCGAATCTACGGTGCGGCTCGAGGGGTTCTCTGGACATTCCGAATAAAAGGGGGGACATATTTATACGGGATTGGTTGTAGAATGTCTGTGACGCCACCCACGGTGTGTGGTGAGATGTAGCACCACCGCTGTCGTTGCGGGGCTCCCGGGGATGTTGAGCTGGCAGCTGGATGTTAACCCCTCCATGGGTAGAGATGGATGTCCTGGGGCCCAATGTCTCTATGCTGGGGATGGTGAGTGCAGGGGCCGGCGCACCCGGCCAGGCCGGAGATGTTACGGTATAAAGCACATGAATCCTGTGATAAACCAAGGTGATGGTGGCCGGCTGCCGCAGACGGGTGTATCTGATCCCACACCCGGGCTGGTAGTCAAAGTATCTCTCCTCTGTACTCGGTGGCGTGCTCGTGGCCCAAGGACTCTGTTGCTGAGTCCTCACAGGCAGATGGAATGGGTACCGCTGCCGTGGCTTGTGGCAGCGGACCGAGCGGGGCGCCAGCTACAGGTACGAGCAGCGAGGGAGGCGGCATGGCGGACTGGGGCAGACCGAGCTCCTCAGCCTGTTGGGCCGATACTGGTGGGACATAGGGGCGTGGGTCGCTTACCCGCTCCTCTGAGGTCATCTCCACTTCGCGGGCCCGGACAGCTGCAGCCAGTTCCTGCATCTCAGCCGTCCATCTCTTTAGTAGAAAGTCGGCCTGGGCCTGGATTCTTTTCGCATCCGTTCTGTCTGGGCTTCCACCCAGTCGGCAGTCCCGGGGGAAAATCCTTCCATCTTCGGATTGCCAGACCGGTCAGACATCCTCTCAAGGTGGTGTCCAGGAACGGAAGATGGCAGAGTCCTGGTGTCCCTGCCTCTTATTTCCTCGGATCACATGCCGCTATCCTCGCCCGCCCCTACAGTGCGGCTTGAGGGGTTCTCCAGACCCGGGGGTCGCGCAGACACTCCGAATAAAAGGGGGGACATATTTATATAGTTTCATAGTTTCATAGTTTTTAAGGTTGAAGGGAGACTCTAAGTCCATCTAGTTCAACCCGTAGCCTAACATGTTGATCCAGAGGAAGGCAAAAAAACCCCAATGTGTCAAATAAGCTCCAATGGGGAAAAAAATTCCTTCCTGACTCCACATACGGCAATCAGACTAGTTCCCTGGATCAACACCCTGTCATAAAATCCAATATACATAACTGGTAATATTATATTTTTCAATGAATGCGATCAGGCTCTGCTTAAATTTTACTTGTGAATCCCTCAATACAACATCATACGGCAGAGAGCTCCATAGTCTCACTGCTCGTACAGTAAAGAGTCCTCATCTGTGATTATGATTAAACATTCTTTCCTCAAGACGTAGCGGATGCCCCCGTGTTCCAGTCGCAGGCCTAGGTGTAAAGAGATCTTTGGAAAGGTCTCTGTACTGTCCCCTCATATATTTATACATTGTGATTAGATCCCCCTAAGCCTTTGTTTTTCCTAACTAACTAACCCCAAGTTTAATAACCTGTCTTGGTATTGCAGCCCACCCATTCCTCTAATAATCTTGGTCGCTCTTCTATCTACCTGTAAGATTATGCTATTTATAACCTTCTATACTTTTGCTAACAAGAAATGCATCCATTCCTCTCTTAAATTCATTCAGTGAGTTGGCCATCACCACTTCCTCAGGAAGAGAGTTCCAGAGCCTCACTGCTCTTACCGTGAAGAACCCTCTTCTATGCTGATGTAGGAATTTTCTTTCCTCCAATCGAAAAGAATGCCCCCTTGTTCTTGTCATAGTCCTTGGTACAAACAGATCATGGGAGAGATCTCTATATGGCCCTCTGATATATTTGTACATATTTATTAGGTCTCCCCTAAGTCTTCTCTTTTCTAGAGTAAATAGACCTAATTTTGATAACCTTTCCGTGTATTGTAATGCACCCATTCCATTTATTATTTTAGTAGCCCGCCTCTGAACCCTTTCAAGTTCAGTAATGTCTTTCTTCAGCACCGGCGCCCAAAATTGCACACAATACTCCAAGTGTGGTCTGACTAGTGATTTGTACAGAGGGAGAATGATGTTTTCATCTCGTGCCCCCAGACCTCTTCTAATGCATCCCATCACCCTATTTGCTTTGGTGGCTGCTGCCTGACACTGGGCACTCCAATTTAGATTCTTATTCACTAAGATGCCTAAGTCTTTTTCCATGTCTGATTTCCCCAGCAGTTTCCCATTTAGTAAGTAATCGTAGCATCTGTTTCTCCTTCCCATGTGCATAACCTTACACTTATCTGTGTTAAACCTCATTTGCCATTTTTCAGCCCAATTCTCCAATTTACTCAAGTCCATCTGTAGTTGCAAACTATGGGATTGGTTGTAGAATATCTGTGATGCCACCCACGGTGTGTGGTGAGATGTAGCACCACCGCTGCCGTTGCAGGGCTCCTGGGGACATTGGGCTGGCAGCTGGATGTTAACCCCTCCGTGGGTAGGGATGGATGTCCTGGGGCCCAATGCCTCTATGCTGGGGATGGTGAGTGCAGGGGCTGGCGCACCCGGCCAGGCGGGGGATGTTACTCATGGTCGAATAAAGCACACAAGTCCAGTGGTAAGCCAAGGTGATGGTGGCTGGCTGCCGCAGACTGGTGTATCTGACCTCACACCTGGGCTGGTAATCAAAGTCTCTCTCCTCTGCACTCAGTGTTTTGTAAGTATGACTTCCTGGTGTGAAACGCGGGAGTCCGCTCCCGGTCCTTTTGTTGGGAGCCGTGCTCGTCTGATGCTGACCCTTGGGATCTAGGGGCCCTGGCGGTGGCCCTATCCCTCTCTGTGGGTGGTTGTCTACTTTTCGGGACTTATGTTGGGACAGGACCTAAAATCCTACCCTCAATCGGTTAATTAGCTAGGCCGTTGGTTTCAGTCCTGGCTTCAGGGTCCGAGTACCCCCTCTGTGCACACAGTTTCCGGGTCGGTTCTCCGGTGTCGGTACCGGCGTTCTACAACTCTGTCCCGGTCCACCTCGGATCTCCGCAGCCGTCTTCCCATCTCCTGCAGACTCTGGCTGCCGTCTGCCACCTAGCCTAGGTGTCAGGGCTCCGACCCTGACACCTGTCAGCTTGCACCTCCACTCCAACTTCTCACTCAACTCTACTCTTCTGACTGTTTTCACGCCCTGCGCTTTCCAGACACCTAGGTAGGCGTGTCCCAACCGCCTGGTCCCGCCCACTGGTGTGTCTGTCCTTCCCTGAGGGGGGTGACTAGGGTTTCAGGTCAGCTGTTTAACCCTTCGTGGGATTGGTGTTATGCGGGGGCCTACATGTGCCACTACCTGGTTTTCCAGGGCGCTACATTGACACTGATGTTCCTTGAGCTTGAAGTTCACCTTTAATCTCTACAGAAATTTTTCTGGGCTCTTTTGTTACCATTCGTATTATCCGTGTCTTTGATTTATCAACAATTTTTCTCCTGCGGCCACATCCAGGGAGGTTGGCTACAGTCCCATGGATCTTAAATTTCTGCATAATATGTGTAACTGTAGTCACAGGAACATCAAGCTGCTTGGAGATGGTCTTATAACCTTTACCTTTTAACATGCTTGTGTAGAATTTTCTTTCTAATCTCCTGAGACAACTCTTTCCTTTGCTTCTTCTGGTCCATGTTGAGTGTAGTAGTTCACACCATGTCACCAAACAGCACAGTGAGTAGCTGTAGCCCTATATACAAGCCCACTGGCAGATTACAAGATTGTAGACACCTGTGATGCTGATTAGTGGACACAACTTGATTTAACATGTCCCTTTTGTCACATTATTTTCAGGGGTAGCATCATTTCTGTACAGGCCTGTTTCATGAGTTTTATGTTTGTAAAAATTCTGTGGAAGCATGGTTGAAAAGCAATGTCTGACTTTAATTTGTTCATTTTCATAGATTTTTTATTTATTATTACTTTTGGCAGATTCAAGTTATTTCTGTGACTATTGTGGGTTTTTCTTTCATTAAACAGGGGGTACCAACAATTTTGACCACGTGTGTGTACATACCAGTCAATTACAATGTAGCCGGTCGTCATCTTACAGAAAGAATAAAAATATTTCACAACGAAGCTCAAACCATTAGGGTACCAGAAAAAACTTTAGAAAATGAGCCAATGTTCCTATTGAGGAACCTTCATAGATCTGGGTGAAATGACAATATACTGGGATGCATGAAAATGAAAAAGATATCTACGGTAAATATGAAATATATAAAAATAGTTGATATGTTAAAAAAAAGGTCAATAATAACCTAAACAAAAGAAATAAATTAAATATATACATTTATTTTAAAATATAAAGACTTGAGTGAGAAACTATGAGTGAAAAATCAGTGATTCGCGATATGCAGGAGATAACTGAAGCTTAGGGACCTAGAGCGTGAGAAATAAATTAATTGCACCTGCGTAACCTAGTAAACAACAAAATTAGGGGTTACTTGAGTGCAGACCGTGGTAAAAAAGAGCAACTGCATCTGCATGAGCAAGAGTGAGAGTGATGGACTACAGGAGCTGAAGATCACTGGAGTTCAGAGTGTGAGAAAGGACGGACAGCGCCTGCGTGGAATATGAAGAACCTAGAATCGATAGGTATGAAAAAATTTGTTACGAAGGACCATACAAACATTACAATGTGAGTTAAAATGAAAGATATCGTGATGAAGAATAAAGAATATACGTGATTCAGGGAAAAATGAAAACTAAAATATAAATTGCAATTAAAGATAACAATAAAAATAAGAAATAAATTAAAAATAAAGAATAAAAGTGAAAAAAATGAGCGGTTGGTGAGATGTTTTAAATAAATAGAAAAATAACTGTGGAAAGGGGAGGAATACTGACTCACTAATGGGGCTTATTAGGCGTTACTATAAAATACTAAAAGTAAACAAAATCTATCTACTCGCTATATAACACTGAACGCATCCTTCTGTCCAAAGCCGAGCCGGCACGTGCTCAGTGCCATATTCACGTCAACATAATTCTGCGCATGCACTGGCCATCACCTCCACATGCCTACACTGGCATCATGTGAGGGAGGGGAGAGGCGAGGAACAGCCCGCCCACACCACATGCGTCATGGTGAGGGAGGTCAGCACTGTATGGACATGATGTGACTTGAAGATGGCTGTGCCTGTACGCAGGCTGCAGAACTGCGCACTGTGGTGCAAGGCACAAGCTGTGTTGGCTGGAGTTGCGGGATGCAGGGGTTTGGCTCCTGTGTGTTTAAAGAGGCCAGCAGTGGTGTCTCAGACCAAGACGCCCATGCTACAGAAGGTGGAGGATCTGCTGAAGCAGGTACAGCAGTGTGGGGGCCTGCCGAGGTCACTGCACCGACCACAAAGATGCGTGCTGCTGCTCTCTGTTATCTGCCAATACACAAATATATTCATTTATTCATTCACTATATTCACTATTTAATGATGAACATGTCCTTCTGTCCCAAGCCAGGAGGAAACCGTTTGGCCGGTGCGTGTGCAGTGCTATGTTCACGTTGTAGTTGAATTTGCCAGTGCTTGTGTATACAGCCAACTCCAGCGCCATTTTATTGAAGACACTGTCTCTCTGAATATCATCAATTTGTTTCAGATGATATTCACAGACACAGTGTCTTTCAATAAAATAGCGCCGGAGTTGGTGGTATACGCACGCACTGACTCCAGAGCCATTTTAGTGAAGAATTCAACTGCAAAGTGAACATAGCACTGCACACACACCCAGGGGAGGAATAGATAAAATACTCCAGCCACAAAGTCCCACCCCAATACTAAATAATTGACACCCGTATATAATAGTGAATGATAAATAAAAAAATAAGAGCTTTCAGAAACTGGGCAAAGTAAAAAAATGATGAATGACTTTGGGTGTGAGATGTGACAAGAAAACTGAAAAAGTTTGCCTGTGTGTGGGTGAGCAAATAGGTATTAAAGTAGATATATTACGATAGGTGGAAAAAAAGGAAAAAGAGGCTGCGTAGTGGACTGGAGTGAAAGCTGTAATGAAATCACTATAGTGTAGAACGTGGGACGAAAAAACAGGAAATAGCGAAGGGTTAAGATTTCACCTTGTGATCACTTTTCTGACCTGTTCTGAACCCCATTTTGCACAGATGCTGAATAGTTGCCGAAGACGTTCAGCATAGAAGTCAGTAGAATAGATTCTGCTGACCACATTATTACATGTTCACAAGGTTCACTGTAAAGTGTTCAAGCACTTCAAGAGGTCTGGTCTGCACACTGATTTAATCTTAAAGTTTAGTGTGGGGTTCTGAATTATTTAGGGATCGGAGCTCTGAAAGGTTTAAAGGGAACCTATCAGGTGCATTTCTGGGTGCATATTTCTAATCCTTGTCTAACAGTCCCAGCCTATAGAAGCATAGATAAAGAGATCTTTAGAAAAAGTATTTCTAAAGATCCTTTATGATATGCTAATGAGTGCGGGGACTAGTCGCAAAGGCGTTAGTTCATGCGCTCATTCCAATCTCTTAACATATTAGCACGCCCCTGTGGGCGACTAGTGTGACACCCTGGCAAAACCAGGTAGTCACAGATAGGCCCCTGCACAACACCTTCCCTCACTTAGCAAACACACAGCCGACCTGAAACCCTAGTCACCCCCCTTAGGGTAAGACAGATACACCAGTGGGCAGGACCAGGCAGTTGGACACGCCCACCCAAGGGTCTAGACAGCCCGGGGCGGGAAAACAGTAGCGAGTCTAATCTGTAGATCAAGTGGAGAGGAGTGTGGGCTGGAGCTAAGTGTAGGAAGTTCAAGTTGAACGGTGCCAGGGTAGGAGCCCTGGTGCCTTGGCTAGGAGGCAGACGGTGGTCTCCGTCAGCAGGAGACAGGAAGATGGCTCGGCAGAATCGAGGTGGACCGGGACAGGATTGTAGCCCGCCGGTACCGACACGGGGAATCGACCCGGAAACCAGAGCACAAAGGGGGGTACTCGGACCCTGAAGCCAGGACCGGAAAGGACCGGAAACCAGCGGCCTGGTTAATTAACCGATTGAGGCCAGGACTAGATGTCCTGACCCACCCAAAGTCCATCATAGAAGACAACAGCCCTCCGATAGGGATAGAAGGTCACCGCCAGGGCCCATAGATCTCACTGGCCAGCATCTGCGGGCACGGCTCCTTAGGCCACATCCAGCCGGGAGCGGACTCCTGAGTTCCAGTCTAGGAAGTCCACCTTACACAAAAGCAGTGCAGAGAAAAGGATAGAGACCACCAGCCCGGGTGGGGGATCCGAATGCAACCGGCCTCGGCGCCGGCCACCAGCACCTTGGTTTACCAAAGACTCGTGTGATTCATTGACTGTGAGTAATTAAACACCCCCCTTGCCGTCACTACACCCTGCACAAAGACACTGGGTCCCGGGGCAACCATCCCTACCCACGGAGGGGTTAACATCCAGCTGCCGCTACATCTCCCCCGGGTGCCCCATAACTGCAGCGGTGGTGTCCCAACTGACCATACACCGTGGGTGGCGTCACGAACTTAATACGGCCTAGCCCGTACATCTACATCCCCCCCCATTTTATTCGGCGTGTCCGTGAGACCCCCAGGTCCGGAGACCCTCGAGCCACCCCCTTAGGAGGTCCGGATCCGAGCAGCGGCGGCTGCTGGCACGGGGGCGACACACCCGTCCTCATGCTCATTAGCATATCATAAAGGATCTTTAGAAATACTTTTTCTAAAGATCTCATTATCTATGCTAATATTGCCTGGGACTAGAAATTAGAAATATGCACCCAGAACTGCTCGTGGTTCTGGGTGCATATTGCACCTGACAGGTTTACTTTAAACTCTGGTCAGGGGTTTAAATTTATTTAGGGATTTAAAGGGAACCTGTCACCAGATTTTTCCCTATGCAACTAAAAATACCACCTTCTGCGGCTCCTGGGCTGCATTCTATGAAGGTGCGCCTTGTTTCTGGCCCTCTTTTCAGACCGCCAAAACAACTTTATAAAATATTACCTTTTCGTATGTACATTTTTTCGGTGGGCGGGCTCTATTTCTCCTTCGTTCACCCCTCCTGCCGCTGTACGCCATCCCCTGTGTTGATTTGAATTGATGACGATGGTCCTGTCATCCTCCATGCTGTGCCATGTGTCATGCACAGCGACGCCCATAATCTCGTGCCTGAGCAAATACATCCCCAGCACGCGCAAGGGATAGTTTCTCCACAGGCCCGCGATAATGGCCTATGATAACTGCGCATGCGCGAGACTTCGGCACAGCGTGGAGGATGATGGGACCATCGTCATCAATTCAGGTAATATTTTATAAAGTTGTTTTGGCGGAATTAAGTTTGGGATCTGAATAATTTCAGTCTCATCTGCTGTGTAAATTACATCTGAAACTTGGCGATTGATGCCTCACCTATTATTATGCTACAGCATTTTTTATTCTTGATTCAGAAGACAATTGTGCACCTAAGCTTCTTCTGGCTTGGCTAACTTGATGGCAGCAGACAAGCTCTACAGAACAAAACAAAAAAAAAGTAACAGTATTTAATTGTATGAGGAGTTGGTAGCGTAGAACACACCTATGATGTGAAGGAGAAGCGAAGAGCCAAAGACATGTGGGCAGTAACTTTGCAAAGATGAATCCCATCCAGGAGAAGTCATCATGGCTATCTGGGACAGATGGGAAAGAGAAAAGAATAACTCACATCAGAGAAGACGTCACGCGTGACTCATTGAATATAAATGTTTATTAGTGATTCGCTGCAGCTCTTTTCGATCAGAGGCAGCAGATAAGAGCAAGTATTTGAAATGGGAAGGGCAAATAATGCCTTGTTTGTTATTTTCCAACAGTAGATGTGTAGAGCCCCTGAAGCCATTAGGGAGCTACAAGGTACTGCATCTCCACCGGGATGCAGGTCCTACCGCCTAGGCACCCAGAAAACCAGTGTCGGTAACACACAAACACTCCAGGTAATCCCAGTTTTCTCCAACATCCCCCATAGAATGGTACAAGGCTAGGGTTGGACAAATGGATGGCCACCTAGAGGTGGAGCCACACCAGTCCACTAGACGATCAGATGGGAGGGGCAGACAGTGGACAGTCAGTAAGAGTTGGACAGTGAAAGTGAGCAAACGGACTGACCGGAGTGAACAGTGACCTGAGGGCCCTGGCGGTTAGTTGCTGGCGGAGTACAGTGGAGTACTACCGGAACTACGCACCAACGGGGTACAGAATCCTAGGACAGGCAAAAGCTCCAGGCAGACCTGATAAAATCTGCACAGTGAGGGGACCATCAAGGACCTCACTGACCTTGAAGTTCGGGACTCAGTAGCAAAGGGAGAACTGGGGACAGGACCAGAGACTCCAACCCCACAGGGTTTACGCTACCGTCATACGGACTGCTGAAGAAGACAACCAGGAGTTGACCCCCAGTTGCTCTACACCACGGGGACCCACCAACCAAAGACAGGTGCAGGGAAAAGAAGCCACCAGGTCACTAAACCGACACTGGGACTAAGGGGACCTGCGGTTAAGACCAGCCAGCCTCGGGTGACCAGTTAGCACCGGAAAGTGAGTAAAGAACCAGTTGCACTGAAACCCTTGTGTGGACTACCTTCTTTGGACACCTGTCACATCACCTACCCTCTGGTGCCAGCCCTGCTTGCGGAGGACCTAACATCCAGGCTGCCACTAACACCAGCCCCAGTACTGAACATTATGCAGTGGCGGCTCCATCCCTATAGCCGCAAAACTGCAAGTGGTGCCACGTATAAACTTTATTCAACAATCCCCTGTAAATATTCCCCTTTTCAAAAAGCACCCAGTGTACGGAACCGGGCAACGGCCACCACAGTGACATTCCCCAGTTATACACCGCCCAGGACTGAGTACCCCATAACCCTGGGCGACACAGAAGCCTATTATAAAAAAAAAAACTTGCATGGAAAAACCCCTTTAAAAAGTGGTTTATAAACTCTAGCAGCAAAAGTTTTGCAGACAGCAAATTGTGGAACGGGAAGGGGCAACTAATATTTCCACATAACTGTGTATGAGGTCCAATGCAAAGTATTCAAAGTATAGATTTTCATAAAAAAATAAATAAATCTAATACATTCTAAATGTCCTTGCATTTTAACTGAATTTCCAACCCAAATCCCTGTCATGTTTACTGTACAGCATTATTATAGAGAAGCACCTATCAGGTTGACAGACTGTTGCACCATCTGTCACCCCGTGAACCATTTCTTAGCATGACTGCTTCCCTATTATAATCTAGCTGTTCTTTTTTATTCTAAACTCTTGTTTGGCCAGAAGCCCTGTAATCCAATTTTACCTTATTGCTTCACACTTTGTTACATATGCCAGAACAGATATTGTAGTATGCTAAACTTCAATTAGTGGTATCTGCCTTCTATATAAGGCTTATTGAATATACATAAACTCTGACACTGTTTACAAAAGGCATCTGTGGAAGAATTGTATATGTAATAATTATCTGCCCAGTTATTCTATCACTTTCCGCTCACTTATACTACTCATACTGAAACTATTCACTCTGATTATTGTTTGCTCTAAATTGATTACTGGTGATCGGAATCAGATCTTCATGCTATTGAGATTTATCTGTTGCAAGACAAGTTCTTCTGTTTAATATGAGTTATGGCACACTCATATTTACTAATATGTAGAATGCAGAGCTATAGCTCAAACTCTTGATATCTGATTATGTGTTTGCTTATTTTGCACTGTACAGAGTCCATATGTAATAAATTATCAATTTGTATAGAAAAACTATTCCTTTTGCAATAAGATTCTGCCTGCTTCTTGCCAGTGGCTAAAGTCTATACTACGGTATTTATGTGCATGCTGCTCATACAGTATCCCTAATGCTTATGTACCGCCTCGGGGTTCGGCCGGCTGCCGAGCCGCTCGGATCCGTGCTCGTCGGTGGGTGGCTCGAGCTCCTCACGGACCCGGGGGTCATGTCGTTCTGAAAGGGGCTTGGCGCTACACGGAGGGACTTAGGTGGGGAGGTCCACGGCCGGAGCTGCAGTTGTTTGTAGGGGATTTGAGTTTGTGACGCCACCCACAGGTTTTGGTGAATGTATGGACACCACCGCTGCCGTTAACTAGGCCCCGGGGACGGTGTTGCGCAGCTTGGTGTTGACCCCTCTGTGGGTAGGGGGGATGATGGTCCAGGGGGCCCGAGGGAGGTGCTGAGGCAGGGGATTGGATGCATGCTGGCGTGTCGGTGCAGTGCGGCGCAGTGCACGGCCCGAAGGCACTGTTGTACTCACTATTACAAACACGCTGGAGTCTCTGGTAAACCAAACAAGATGGTGGACGGTGCCACAGCCGGCTGCGCTTTTTCCCTTTTGTAGGTTGGTGGTTTCCGCCTTTCTCCTGCACCTCACTTGTATAGAAAGGATGACTCCTATGCCTGAGCAACGGTAGTCCGCTCCCCAGCCTGGTGTGTGCCGGGAGAGCCCTTTTTGTCCGCAGATGCTGGCCCGTCGGGTCTCTTTGCCTGGGCGGTGGCTTTTTACCCTTATGGTTGAGCTGTTGTCTTCAGTCGGATCTTAGGTGGGAAAGGGTCTAAAGTCCAGTCCTCAATCAGTTGATTTGACTCAGTCCAGTTGTTTCTGGGCCTCGTACTGGGTCTGATTTACCTCTCCTGGTGCTCCGGTTTCCAATCGGTTCCCCGGTTCGGTACCGGCGGGCCACCACCCGTCCCCGGTCCTTACGGTTCCACCGGCTGTAATCCCAGCTCCTGCAGGCGGCCATTACCGTCTGCCTCCTTGTCAGAGGTCAGAAAGCAATAGAGAAGGGTGTTCAATTGCCGCGCCAACAGATCACTCATTCAGATGATGAAGACCAATGTCACTTTATTTGCATACAGGTCTACGCGTTTCAGGAGCACCTGCTCCCTTCCTCAGGACCGTCAGGTTAAAAATAACATCAAATCTGTCCCACAGGGATCAGACACATCATAAGTAGTGAAAGTGACGTCATAGGAACATCCCTCTTCAGAAAAAAAACGGCGGGAAAAGGGTGCCACGTTGTCAGCTATGACGTTTACATAGAAATAATAGAAAAAACATCAAACACATAATGTCAAAAAGCACCTCTCTAAATTGTGAATCACTCATATTACATGTTGCATGAAAAAACGGGATGTGTGTAAAAAATGAAATACATAACGATAATAAGTAAACCGTGTATATGCATGACATGTCCATATAATATGAAAAAATGAACATGAGGTAAAACAGTGTAGAACCCGGAGAAGTACGGGTGCATAGAAACATCAAGTGCATATTGTGCTTAAACAGAGATGGAAGATCGTCAGCATAAGTCTCTGCCGCCACCAAAGGGGAATGAAACTCAGGTGAGAGCCGATGTGGATTGAGACTTCGGTAGGAGCAAGTGTAGTTGAGTGTGTAAAACATGGGACCATAGAAACCCCGGCAATAATAGCTCACGGGCAAAGAACCATGACAGCAGTGTACTATAGGGCAAGAGCGTGGGAAAAAAAGGTCTGAGCATGTGCCCAGGATAAGTATCTGGAACCGACAGGTCAAACAAGTTCAAGACCGTGGGAACCAATCTACAGCGCATGCGTGGCAGCCGAAAAATAAAGCAGATGCCAAGAAGTGTAGATAAAAAGAGGGGAAAGATCCCAGGGACACCAACAATACAAAGAATAGAAGTAATATATAAAGAATTGAAGAATTGGAGAAAAAAGGAGGGGAGCAGAAGAACACCAAATAATCCTATAATGTTATAAGAATCACGGATGGACCAATCTGTAAAGCCCATCAACCAAGAGAAAATATCGACGTGAATAAGAGGGATCTAATCAAAGAATACCCTACAACCATATATTATACACATAAAAACACAGAAGAATAACGGGACAAAATGCATATAC